>NW_017805882.1:3687258-3754634 GCF_001891065.2 Hippocampus comes
GGCGCTCTGCGCTAACGCTCCTTTCTTCTCATCGTTGGCTCCTCAAGCCTTGCATCCATCCAGCCGCAGACCGTTCAACAGCACCGATCTCTCCGCTGAACAAAGCGGGGCTGTGAAAATGCTGCCCATTACAGGTGCAAGACACAAGCGCCCCCGGAGCTGTCCAGCAATGACAGTGAAATGGCGCCGACATTCCTCCCAATCAAAAACAGTGCTGGCGTACCCATGCTGCCGAGAAGGCAAAACCACCAAGCACCGAGTCTCCTCCTTGATGAATGTCGTGGCCAAAAAATGCTGAAAACAGTCCACACCAGGTCCAAACGACGTAACAACAAACACAAAGTGACAAAACAAACAGAAAAACAACAAAAAAAGCAAGGCTCATGAGAGCACTTGCAGATGGCTGCCTACTCGGGCGCCATCTTGGACTTCTCTTAAGAGGCACAAGTGTCTCCAAAAAGTACAAAACAAGAACAAACATGAATTGAAGGTATGTTTCTGTTCGAGGCGTTCTTTTGTCAACTGACATGAAAAGATGTGAATCACTTGCTGGTGAGCTTCAAAAACAAACTACCAAAAAAATATAGATCGCAAATTAGGAAGAAGTTTGTGAAAAAGCAGAAATGCCGGAACTTCAGTGACGTATTAGTTGGAGTCCAATGAAAATTAAATGTGTGAATATGAGGCTATATGGGAAATGTACGCACTTGTTTAGGTATAGTTGTTTATGTGTAATTTTTGTTTTGTTAAACAATTTTTTTCTCTTAGAATATACTATATGAAAAAGCTTTTATTGTAATTAAAAAAAATTATACATATATATATATATATATATATATATACACACACACAGACCAAAGGGTAGGACTATATCAGTGTTTTACTTCTTCCTCTTACCTTTTGAACATGTAAAGTGTGCTTGAATATTTATGTACTTTCTCTTCTTTGAAATATTTTTTTTAACTACATATCTTGTGCTACTTGTTTATATATATATATATATATATATATACACACACACACACACACGTCAGGAATAATATACTACATATCTTGTGCTACTTGTTTCTTGTGCTACTTGTTTATATATATATATATATATATATATTAAAAAAAGCATTTCTAATCACACACTGTCCTAGCCACTCATGCACTTTCCTTCAGATGTAATAGTGTGAGCGTAGCAAAAGGTTTTATTGGATTGCTAAACTGGTTTTGGACTATTCAGTGGTTGCCTGCACCTCACATGTTTTATCTGGCTCTATGGACAGCATGCTGCTTCATCGAGGATCAGCTTCAATTCCTAGTAGTTGGTGGAGACGATGTCCTCCAGTGGATCGAAATAATTACAGATCTGATCTCATCGCAGGTTTGTAACTTGTGCTCTGTTTAACCCAATCCAAGCGCTACTGGAGAGATAAGAGCATGTTCCAGTGAAAATGTTCTCTTCAGACAATGACACATGGTGGTCATGTCCTTTGCTGAACATATCAGCATTTTCACGATGTAATTTTTGTCTGCTATGTGTCCCGTTGTGGGAGACCATTAGTTCAACTGCAGAGGCTGTGATGACCCGACCAGATGTAATCATCTGCTCTTTCCGCCTTTTAAATGAAGTGCACGAAAACAGCAACATGCTGGTATTAAAATAAAGATGACATAAAACGGAAGAATGGAACCCCTTACCCAAGAGGAAATATGAAGAAAAAAAAATTACAATTAAAAAAGAGCGAATGCGTCGATACCATTCACACTGACATTGCTCATTTGTTTCTTGATTCCTTACAGAATATAATGTCACTTTATAATCCCACATTTTCCAAATGACCCAAGTCCTGTGCTCAAACAACTCAAGACTCTCTCGAAAGACATTCTTTAAATGGAATGAAAGTACAGGTGGGGGTGGGGGGGGGGGGTTCTCACAAAAGCTTGGAAATGGATGTCAACAGGCTTTCAGCTGGTGCACTAAAATTAGAGCTCTGGCGATGAATGGCAGGCTTCCTGTTGCACTGAATTACAATGCTGTCAAGTGTTTCATATCACTTTGGAGGTTGGCAGCACATTTCAATTTTCAAAATATCTGGATGCTACTGACACAGAGCAGTTAATGAATGCATGCTGCATATTCAAAGTCTTTCGGGAGTAGATTGGTAAAAAACTTAAGTGCAAGTGCCCAGCAAAAAGGCCAATTCACATTGATGTCCTTTCTCTGCCGATGTCCAAATGTAGACAGGCTAACAAGTGTTAGTTTTAATAAAGCCATAACCATAGCTCATTAATAGCAGTGTGGAGTTGCTGGCTCCTCTGAAACATGCTTTTTAATGACCCCCATGAGACAGATCATCTGAATATGCAACACTGATCTTTTCTTGGAGAATAACAGTCTCTGGAGCGAGCTGTGAATTAGTAACCGCCATACATGCACTTCCGATACCCCTCTCCCCACAGGTACAGACGTGCACACAGAGATTCAGACGCATATGGTAAGTAGCCAAAATTGCTCAACAACTACATGCACGGCAAGAAAGGTCTCGATGACAACAAATGTACTCTCTTTCCCCTTAGTTGTAGCCTAGTAGATTTGACAGTGAGTCTATGTTGTTTCTTGTTTATTTTATCTATTATATTGTACGGACTTTATTTGTTATGCCTTCTTATAATGCCGCATGTATTAATTCAGAGAGATTGGGGCACAAAAGCAGAGGTTAAAAGGCAAACAAAGGGTTTACTGTATCTACCTCATAATCATCATAAACTTCTCACAAATGGTAAAACCAAACCTTTCACTTATTTTTGTTTGACAAAAATTTTCTGCTTCTAAATGTTTTGTGTCACAAAAAAAAAAAAAATAAAAAATAATAGACATCAAATGCGTACTGTACAGATGACAAAACAAGTTTTGTTGTTGTTGCTGTACCGTTTTACCGTTTTACCGTTTCAATCAATCTCTTGACTTCAAGGCCGAGTTTTGGAGTTTTTCGAGCTTTCGAATAGGACCAAACTTTGAATATAGCTTCATTTCACTCCCCAGCGTCCCCCACCCTTGAGTCTCTGACCAAAGCCACGCCCCTCAGAATGTGAACGTGCACGGCAAATAAACTGTTCTTAGCCACAGCGGCTACATTGTTAGCACGACTTCTTCATGATGGAGTGTTGTGTTGCTACATTTGTTTTGTCTCGAAAATGTTGTCCAATTTCTTCTTTTTAACTTTGCTGTGAACCGGAGGTAAATATTGCGGCCAAATTAACTGAGGCTGCAACGTGTCCATGGCAACACGGCAAAGCTGCGGCTCTGTGCCTGCCTGTGCACGGCAAATGAGTGACAAGATCTCTCTGTCACACCTTCTGTGTCTCTGCAGTCGCTGATTGGTTATTCTTCTCAAGAAGCGATGCGTTTTAAAGTAATTATCCATTTATTCATTCATTTTCTGATCCGCTTTATCCTCACAAGGGTCGCAGGGGGTGCTGGAGCCTATCCCAGCTGTCTTCAGGCAGTAGGCGGGGGACACCCTGAACCGGTTGCCAGCCAATCACAGGGCATTAAAGTAATTATTAAAGTAAAATTAGAGAAATGAAATGGGGGGGGGGGGGGCAGAGAGGGATGATTTTTCCAAAGATTATTTTCAATATTCTACCATTAGATCTTACACATAGATGTAACATACATGTAAATTACTTTGTTTCTGTTTCATGGCAAACATCCATCCATCATTCCCTGTCTCCCTTATCCTCACTGTGGTCGTTTATGTGCTTGAGCTTATTTCCAGAGTTCACCCTGAACTGTTCAGCAGTCAATCGCAGGTTAACTGCAAACTCTCCCTTTAAATGCAATGCACATTTTACATATTTAATGCAAATGAAGCCACGTACACAATGTTTTTCCAGAGCAATTATTTAAAGCCTAAACAGGGCATAAGGATTGACTTTCTGTACTTCCTAAAATCAAGTGCAGCTTGCTTTTGGGTAATTGGATGATCCGAGCAGTCCACAGAAGAGATTTTAAAGCTTCCATAATGTTTTTAGAGTGAGGGGCTGCTAAGGTCAGGAAGGATGCATGAGATAATTTGGTAAAGACATAATACACGCTTCTTAATTTTTAATTAGGCTATTTCAAAGGAACAAACGTCAAGGAAAACAAAGACAGACATGCTTGTGCTCCTTCTGCTACAGATCAATACACTGATGTGTTATTCTTTTTACTGTATCCTTTATGATGTGTCTTGAATGAGAGTGATTTTAAGTTCAACAAGCGTAACCACTTCAACAATTAGCTTTTGATTCTGTGAAACTATAATATTTTCTGGCTTTCTGCAAAAACAATTTTAAACTAGCTGTTGTGTTCTTCTCTGCCTTAATTCCATTCAGCACTGCACACTGCCGAGCACACGCGAGTACAATGGCCTTCCATTTTTAACATTTTCTCTCTTTGAATACAGTTCTTCTCCTCAACTCTCAACTCAACTGTATTTATAGAGCACTTTAAAACAACCATCGCTGTATACAAAGTGCTGTACATGGAGCAAATACCATATGTACAACAACAAAAATAAATTATTAACGAAGACAGTAGAAAGCACAAAACAGAAAAACTAATATCAAGTCTGAGTCATGCCAAGTCAAATGCCAAATAATACAAATGAGGTTTGAGACGGGTTTTAAAGATGGGCAGCAATGGAGCTTGCAGAATGTTTCCTGGGAAGTCATTCCAAAGAGAGGGACCAGCAACGGAAAAGGATCGATCCCCTCTGAGCCTCCGCTTAGTTCTTGGTCCTTCTATAATGTCTGGTCCGCAGACCTGAGGCGCCGGGCAGGTGTGTAGGGGCGGAGGAGCTCAGAGAGGTAAGGTGGAGCGAGGCCATTTAACGATTTGTAAACAAATAATAGGATCTTAAAAAGAACTCTAAAATGTATAGGGAGCCAGTGAAGGGATGCCAGAGTAGGAGTTATGTGCTCGCTCTTACGAGTCCCAGTCAAGAAGCAAGTAGCAGCATTCTGGACCAACTGGAGACGCTTAAGGGAGGATTGGCTGACTCCAAAGTAAAGTGCATTACAGTAATCCAGCCGGGATGGGATGAAGGCATGAATTACTGTTTCAAAGTGCTCATGAGAAAGGAGAGGTTTTACTCCTGTAAAATACAACTGTTGAACATAAAGCAATTGAAACTGACTCCGCTTTGATTCTTCGCAAAGAATCAATTCTCAAAACTTCTCACCGAGAGGTTTAGTTTTGCCCATGAGCACCACACTCCAGCAGTGTTGATTTGCGAAGCCCTGTGGAGAATACCAGAGTAGGGTATTTTGCTCTCGCATTATAGGCTGAAGATATAAGACTAATACGGTATTGGTCCATCTTCGCGCCAGTAACTCTCTAAGTTTGGGTCCACATGTCAGCAGAGATCAGAGGCCTCGACAGGAAGGAAATAAAATTACATGAACTGAGTTAATTTCTTTCATCCTTTAAGTAATCTGAATTAATCATCAAAAACTTTGGGCCCTATTTTTGCTGACGGATGCCCATGCGCTCGGCATAACAACGGGTGTAACTTAATTCTCGAGCTAACATAAGTCTAGTCTATTGTGTTTGGGGCCATTATTGTGCCCATGTTGGCATTTTAGCACACATAGTAGCCTCACCCAGGACTCATCCAACAACTGGGTAGAAGAAAGTAGTCTTCACTCGGCATGGAAATGGGCACATTGTAATTTTTAGTGCATGGGCAGTGGTCTAGCACAGCATATTTGTTAATTTGGTTGATGCCCTACGCCTCACTCGTCATTTCTGCCTTGCACCCCAGTGCCTCTGAAAATCTTGTGACAAAAAGTAGACTGCATTTTAGAGTGACTTCAAAGCTTTTTTTCCCCCTATGCGGAGCAGTTTTGCAAATCAATTACTTTATTTGAGGGGCAACTTTCTAACGATGTGAAGCAAGTTTTTTCCTTTTTTTTCTCCTTTTTTTTGCAGGTCGAGGTAACTGACACAATGTTGTTTTTTTTTTTTAACAATAAAGATATGGCAGTATAATGAATGAACGATGTTTTCTTTCTATTTTTTCGGGTGAATCAACAGCTTTTATTTCGTAAACTCACATTGTTTAAAGCAGACAAGATTATTTTCTTGTCTAGAAGCAAAGCTAATTATGTTTAAAAAAGGCTCAGCTGTAATTTTATAAAATATATTGATTATACTTTATTAAGAATTATTCCTTCAATTATTCCTTCAATTATTTGCATAACTTTATGTAGAACTACAAAAAATTAAAGTACACAAAACGTTTACAATTTTTATTTTAACTTTTAATAATTTAAGATCTTTTTTTTTGTTTTGCAGCTAAATTAATTTAAAGTAAAACAACACTGAATTATTCCAAAACACAAACCAAATTAGAAGCAAAAATATGTAAAACAAAAAGGAAACTGCATCGAGCTAACTTTTGTGTAGTTAAGGTTGGCCATGAAAAAAATGAGTGCCTCTGCTTTGAGGAGCTGATACAGTTTCTTCTGTTGGAAATGATTTGCCCTGTTTTGAAGAAGATTCTCTCGGTATTATTACTGCAAAAATACACAGTCTCTATCTATCATCAAGCAGCAACAGCAGCATTAGAGACAGTGGCACCTTCACTAATATCACACTGTATCAGAATCATCATCTTTGTTTGCCAAGTATGTAGAACACACAAGGAATAATTGCCCTCTGTCAACTGTCAAGACCTTCAAGTTCCTAGGAATCACAGTCTCCCAGGATATGAAGTAGGAGGTCAACACCATCTCCATCCTGATAAAGGCCCAGCAGAGGATGTACTTCCTGATGCTGCTGAGGAAGCATGGCCTGCCACAGGAGGTGCTCAGAACAGTCATCGAATCAACCCTGTGTTCTTCCATCACGGTTTGTTTTGGGGCCGCCATAAAAAAGGACAAAATCCGACAGCAATGGACAGTTAGGACTGCGGAAAAAATCATTGGCACCACCCTACCCACTCTTGAGGACTTGCACACTGCAAGAACCAAGTCAAGGTCACGGAAAATCCTACTGGACCCCCCACACCCTGCCCACCACCTTTTCCAGCTACTCCCCTCAGGCAAGCACGACCGATCCATGCGGCACAAATCCAGCAGACATTCAAACAACTTCTTCCCTCTAGCCATTAACTCCCTAAACAATAACCCAAATCTACCTGTACCTCTTTGCAATTTTGCACACCCCTGTGGAACAGCATTACCGCAATTATCATTGTAGCTCCAGCTCTGTACTTACTTGAACCATTGTCACTGATCTCTATTCCACAGCACCAAACACTTTAAAGCTCTCAAGGGCTTATGTATGACGGCACACTTAAACTTGCTCTACAAATACTGATACTGGTCACTTTAAAATGGCGCAACGATTATCTGCACCAACTGCACAACTTTTATATTAGTGTATTCTACCACTGATCACTTTAGCTCTGTGTGATATTTTGCACATTGTCTAACAGCTGCCATTGGGTTGTACTACCGCACAACGGTACCTTTACCTTACGGGATGTCTTTCCACACGTATTTGTCATGTCCTTGTTCATCGAAGTTGCTTGATATTGATGATACCAGGGTAGCGTGTACTACCGGAGACAAATTCCTTGTGTGTTCTACAGATAAAGATGATTCTGATTCTGGATGTTATTTTTTTCCTTCTGTTTCTCTTGGCAGACTCTACATTCGACCCTCTTATTGTCAATTAAATGTGTCCAGATGTACAGTGATCCCTCGCTTATCGCGGTTAATGGGGATCGGGATCACCCGCGATAGACGAAAATCCGCGAAGTAGGGTTTGCCCTCCCCCCTAGGAATTCATGTGTAAGGGCTTGTGGATACCAGCCTGTTTAAAATATGTAAACAGTATTTATACTTTACATATTTGAGACAAAGACTATAGCAGTTCACATATTTACTTAAATCTTTAATTATAAAACCTTATACAGTAATTAACATTCATCACCATTGCCTTTATGCAGCTCTGACAGTGTAGCCTCCCGTGAGCCTCCAGCGAGCTGCTGGCCAGCTATCCTGCAGCGTGCAGCCGATACGTTTATGATTCGACAATTAAGGAGGTGAAGAGACACTGCTGCTTTTTTCGTACAAGCCCAATCATCCCCCCCACCCTCTCTCTCTCTCTCTCTCTCTCTCTCTCTCTCTCTCTCTCTCTCTCTCTCTCTCTCTCTCTCTCTCTCGGGAATGGTAGCCTGGTAAATATCGACCAAACTGGGAAAGATCCACTCGTGCTGTGATTGGTCGACGTCGGCGCTGGGAACCAATGAAGTTATACTCATGCACAAATCCTCTGAGTCATTTGCCATTTTTTTCTGAATACAGTACTTTTGAAAAAAAAAAAAACGTGATGCACCGAGGTCGCGACAATTAAAGCGCGAAATAGCGAGGGATCACTGTTAACTCCTTTTCCTGCCGTCTGTCGTGTTATCTGTCCCTACTGTTTCTGTCTGTTCTCCCTCCCTCCTCTGTGTGCTGTAACAGCCATCACTCACTGAAGCTCAGTGCAGTCTGGGAGTAATTGACTGTCATGTGCTGGATCCTTGACGGAAACAACAGAAAGCCACTCTCGCATCGGCCTCGGGCATCCACCTGAACCTGAAAGGGGTTATCCACAGCACCCACACGTCCGCCACCATCCGATTGGCCTATAAAAGTCTACTTCCATGCCACAATGGCACACAAAGGTTCAAACGCCCTGTTACGCCCAAATTTCGTGGCACAACATCGAGCAAAACGCATGAAGAACGAAAATTCCAACCAAGCACACAGTTAGATGACAATAGAGCCCTTTAATTTTGACAGCCTTGTCTCCCGGTCTCTCTCTCTCTCTCTCTCTCTCTCTCTCTCTCTCTCTCTCTCTCTCTCTCTCTTTATCCATCCATCCATTTTCTGATCCACTTATCTTCACGAGGGTTGTTGGCGTGCTGAAGCCTCAACAGCTGACTTTTTTGCAGTCAGAATAGAAATACTGTAAAATTAATTTGTGTGTGTATTTATACATATACGTATGTGTGTGTGTGTGTGTGTGTGTGTCAGGGTGTAGATAAATGTCAAACGTGGTGCCCATTACGTCGATCACGATCGACCGGTAGATCGCGGACTGGTCCCAAGTTGATCGAGAGTGGTGTAGAGGAGGAAAAAAAAAAAACAATGCGGTAACTGGTCGATCGCGGTCGGTTGGTTGATCGAAAAGTCGATCTTCGGTCCAAAAAGTTTGGGCACCCCTGATTTAGAGTGTTCAAGCTGCCTACCATGCATGTTTTTGAAATGTGGGAGGAAACCGGAGTACCCAGAGAAAACCCACGCAAACTATATATATATAATTTCTATTTTTGGTGGCATTCTGTTCATACAAATACCTCATTTATTTGTTTGTCACATTTGGTTTATTTTTTTTCACTTTCGTTCTGTAGGTGACAGGATGGAAAGAGTGACTCAAGTGTTTTAAAAAGGTAACGTCACTTTTACAAAAAAAAAAAGCTACAAACATCTTGAGAAGCTTGGCTGTAATGTGTAATGTGCATGTTCTGGTTCAATCCCTTCATGTACTAATAGTATATAAAAATGAACAAATCTTGCAAAGGTTATTAATTTTGTGGGGAGGGGGGCGGTTCAGAACAAAATATGTTAAGCTTTTAATGCCACTTCTATCTGAGCAAAGCCACACATTTTATAGTAATGTATGAATTAAATGAGGAAACAATCTAATCCAGTCTCAGAGCATTTAACACTCACTAATGTCATAGCTAATCCAGATATATAAAAGTTTATCCCAAAACCACACATGTAAGCAATCCTTGTGGAACCCCGAGTCCAGGCGGAAAGCGAACCCATTTATGATTAAGGGAGAGATGAATTGCTTGCTGCTGATATTTAGGCTTTAACTGCAGTCGGTCTGATCTTTTAATATGTTTAGCTATTAATTGCATGATATCCTGTCGGTAACGCTGTATGATAATCATGTCAGAAATTTAACACCAACAAATCAGAAAACTAGACGATTTATAGAGCAGACCTCTCCCAAATTACTCATTTTGTTTATCATAGCAAAGTTACATTCACTGGAATTTAGTGATCTTGTGATGTACTCAAAAGTTTTTTTCCAAGATCTTTTGTGTCGCTCCCACTCCCAGTTTCCCATTAAAATCTTCTCATGCCATGACATCATATAATGACGCTTCCAGGATGTCACACAGCAATGCTTTCTATTGCCCTAGAATCTTACAATGAATACCCCCAGGAAACTGCGACAAAACCAGCTGTCACTTAACTCCACTGTAAACCTTGTCTCGACATCTGATGTGCCTGGCTATTGATGTCAAGAGTTTTAAATGTAATCACTATTCTTGTCACCGATCTTCTTCATAAGCTTTACTAGCAAAATTTGGAGTTGTAGCCAAGGCCTTGAGTGAATCCGAATTGGTGGCCTGAATTTTCCGTCCTTACTCTTTGCAGACAAAGTAGTTTTGTCGGATTCAGCAAGCTGCGATCTTCAGCTCTCGCAGAAATCTCAAATGAAATCACAAAAATGTGGATTTGGATCAGTGGGAGCTGTGACGGGTAGACAGTGTTCGTAATGAGGATATTGCTATTAGGATCTGTCTTTCCCTTTGTTATACTGTTTCACCTTCCTTTATGCAACCCCATCACACCAGCTTGCAATGAGACTTGGCTTATGCCTCAGAGAATTCAGGCATGCCACACCTAACCCCCTAACCCAGACTTTCCAACTCTGAAGCTTCTGGCTCTTTTTCTCTTCCCCCTGAACACTCACCTTGTTTTGTCAGAGTGGCTGTGTGTCCCCACTGATACTAGGAGACAAGTTGTCTGGGAATTTATCAGCCTGGTAATGTCACATATGGCAAACGGGTCCCAGGTGAGGGACCAGAATAAGCACGAGTCAAACCCCCCCTAATTTTCCCTCACCTGGACATCAGGCCAAGAGTTGGGGCTCGATGGCGGGCACCTGGTAGAGAGGCCTGCACGCATGGGGGCTGGCTCGGCATAGCCCTAAGAGGCAGAGTGAGTCCCCCTTCCCATGGGCTCACTCCCATCTCAAGGGGTTGAACACCTTCAGATATTTTTGTAGTCGAAGCTGAGTGGTGATAGTTGAGTCAACATTGACTATAGTCAATGATTTCATTGACATTTTTTGCAATTGTTACCTTGCTATTCGCACATCTGTTTGCATTCAGCCCCTAAGTCCATGTTCATTCTCCCAGCCATTGACATGAACGCTGTCATTCGCCGTCGCCCCCACCCCACTGACACACACATTCAATCGCATTCACACTCTCCCTCATCCAATTACATTCAGACACCTTCACGGCCTCACAGACGAAAGGAAATTGTAAGAAAGAAAAATGTACAAACAACTCAAAAGCATGTAACACAACTGTTGCTACTCACAACAGTTCTAATGTATCTATTTGGAGCTGCTTTAAATTTGTTTTAACTCCTGTTAATTTTTTTGGGAGTTTTTGTTGCAGGTCATGGGCATTCAATGTGGGTTTTCAGCCTTGCTGCTTACATGCACTGATTTCTTCAGATTCTTGATGGATGATATTATGGACCATAGATGATGAAATCCCGAAACTCCTTGCAATTGTAAATTGAGAAACATTGACCTTAAACTGCTTGACTATTTTCTCACACGGTTGTTCACAAAGAGATGAACCTCACCCCATCTTTGTGTTTGAATGAGTGAGCAATTCAGGGAAGCTCCTTTTATACCAAATCATGGTAACCACCTGTTCCCATTTATCGTATTTTCCGGACTATAAGTCGCTCCTGAGTATAAGTTGCACCAGCCATAAAATGCATAATAAAGAACAAAAAAAAAACATACATAAGTCGCACTGGAGTATAAGTCGCATTTTGGGGGGAAATTTATGTGATAAAATCCAACCCCAAGAACAGACATGTCATCTTGAAAGGCAATTTAAAAAAAATAAAATAGAAAACAACACACTGAATAAGTGCACAATATGCTAACGTTACATGACGCATAAACTGAGAATATGCCTGGTATGCTCAAGTAACATATTAAGAGTTATTCAGATAACTATAGCATAAAGAACATACTAACAAGTTCACCAAACCATTAATGTCACTCCAAATCACTAAATCCAATGGAATCTTCATCCTCTGTGTCACTTTAAAGCAACTCCACCAACTCCGGAGGTAGAAGATGAAGCGCTTCCTCTTCTACGTTGCTTACATCAGACTCATTGTGGTTTTATCAACACAGGTCTAGAGCGGCTTCTTGGGGTTTAATGTGAAAATAACATATGAAATTATATAATAATGTGTTAATAATTTCACCCATAAATCACTCCAGAGTATAAATCGCACCCCGAGCCAAACTACAAAAAAAAACGTGATTTATAATCCAGAAAATACGGTCGTCCGTTAATCTGTGGGAGGTTCCAAACAAGTGTTTAATGAACCTTCTGTCGTGCGAAGAGTGGAATTTGGACCCAGAAGTAGGCATCACCCAAATGTTGCAAAGCTTTTCAACCAAAACACAAAGTATCTACAGTGAACAAGGCTAGATGCATAAGACAATGAAGAGAGTTGACATTTTCACTGAAAGAAAGCTTGACATACTGACCGCGTGTCACTGCGTAACTCAAGTTTATATACTGTGAGACATCTAGCCTATATGACAGAATGAAGAACAAAGTATAAAAGGGCCACAGCAACTGCATCGCAACTGAAACATCAAGGAACAAGCAGTCACAACACATTCCTCAACTTTCTTTTTTGTCACCTGTCCCAGCTTTTTTGGAATGTGTTGCAGTCATGAAATTCAAAGTCAATGATTATTTGGTAAAAACAATAAAGCTGATCCGTTTAAAAATGAACTTTGACTTTAACATGAATCTTGTCTTTGTAGTGTATTCAATTAAATATAGGTCGAGTATGCTTTGCAAATGATTCTACTTTGTTTTCATTTATGTTGGACACAACATCCCAACTTCACTGGAATTGGGTTTGTCATATAAAAGAGTGTAGGCTAGAAAGGCTGTAGCTTCACCCTATAACATTTCGATTGGCTTGTTTTCCGGGAGCGGGGGTGACCTGCACTGACCGTGATGTTTTCTTTTTACTGAAGGTGATTGAAATTAATCAATCAATCAAAAAAAAAATCAATAAAGAATGAAAAAAAAAGCTGTAACAAAGTGCTGTGCATACATTGTGTCCAGAAAGTATTCATACCTGCTTCAGTATTTCACTCGTCATATTGTAGCCATTTGATAAAACATTTCATTAATTGACACACAATAGCCCATATTGACAGGAGAACCGCCCCCCCCCCAAATTTTACATATTTTTACATACCGTATTTATTTTTCAAAACTTGAAATATGACATGGCCATATGTATTCAGACCCTTTTCTCAGTATTGAGTAATATAACCTTTTTGAGCTAAAACAGCTATGAGTCTTCTTGGGAATAATGCAACAGGTTTTTCCCACTGGGATTTGGAGATCCTCTGTCATTCCCCCCTTGCAGGTCTGTCAGGTTAACATCCCTTTTTCAAGTTTTTCCAGTGTGATAAATTTGCCGCAAGTGGACTACGTCCCCTCATCTCCAAGACCCCCGCAGCCCAGACTGCCACACCCTGTCTGCTCAAGTCTAACTTGGAAGCAATTTAATCGCCAGGGAATCCCTGCACTGTGCTTTGACGAAGGCCTGCTAGATCCTCAGAAAGAAAGAAACTCGTGAGGAGACGTACCTGGGGAAGCTCTATAGACATATTGTTGTGTATTCAAACCGCCCTGGACCATTGTGGCATCTTTCCAGCTTTGACATTGGAGAACATCTCATAAAACTCCCAAAAGGAAGGCATCCACACAGCGGCGGGTGGGGGACTAGGGTGGGGACTCCAAACAACTTGGTATTGCTAGACCCAGACTGGCCCGAATGGATAGACATGAGAACTGCAGATACAAGCCTTCCTTTGCAGTTGTGTGTATAAAAAAAATATAATAATAAAATAAAATCATTAAATGCAAAGTCTATTTGTTTACTATGCTTATCCTGCTAACTTTGCATTGATGACTTCGCTAGGCCATGAGAATAATAATTTTTTCTGGTCATGTTTATGACATACGGTAGGTGGCACGGTGGGCGATTGATTAGCACGTGGCCTTCCCGTGTGGAGTTTGCAAGTTCTCCCTGGGCCCGCATGGGTTTTCATCGAATACTCCGGTTTCCTTCCACATTCCAAAAACATGCATGGGAGGTTGATTGAACACTCTAAATTGTCCCGCGGTGTGATTGTGAATGTGAATGGTTGTTTGTCTAAATGTACCCTGGCAACCAGTTCAGGGTGTCCCCCTCCTTTTGCCCAAAAACAGCTGAGATTGGCTTCAGCATACCCGCGACCCTTGTCAGGATAAGCGGATGAGATAATTGATGGATGGATGTTTATGACACATGAGTGTAGAAAAATTGTCAAAACCAAAATCAGTGTTGCATGAATTTAGGATGAGTTACGAATGTTTCCACCTGATGCATGAAATCTGATGCAAGTGAGAAATTATGAAACGTACACAATGGACTTCCAACTAGCTTGACTTCTGGTTACTAGTCTCCAACCACCGTGCATGTGGCAGGTTAGCCGTGACGACCCGGTCGTCGGGAGCACAAGCTGAAGCACCAAGATGGCTCTGCTTCTGCCACAAGACCAGAAAAAAGTCTTGACGGAACTCGGCAAACGCACAGGTTCCGAGCCACAACAAAACCTACCAAGCTTTTGTTTTCCTGCTTCCAGCTGCCTCTTTTTTTTTTTTTACATTTTATCTTTGTTTTCTTCATCGGCAAACAAGTTGAAGTTCCTTCCACCTGCTCATTGGGTGAGACTCTGCTGATCAAATGTAAATGTTGACTTTGCAGCCCAATTAAGCATCAGTTTGGTGCATATAAAGATTTAATGAGCACTGGCAAACTTTGTGTTTCATAAAGTTCGGCACTGTCACAATACTCATTACCATCTTCTCACACTTAACTATTTGACATCCCATTTACCTGCCATTCATTCATGATATTTGTTTTGCATTCAGGCTTCCCGTGGTGTCGGATCTTGTTGTATGTCTTGTATGTTTCAATAGATGGAGTTAATGAACCTTGACCATATCCAGAAGCCAAGCATGAATCATGTGTGTGTGTGTGTGTGTGTGTGTGTGTGTGTGTGTGTGTGTGTGTGTTTGGGTCAAAGTATTAACCTTTACTTTGGGTCTAAATACTTACCTTCAATAAAATCCAAACAGAAATATCCCAAGGAAGGTCCTCAGAGTGGTCAAAGCTGGAATTTCCCAGGTACCTCCAATAACATCCGTGAAGTGGAATAAAATTTCTGCCCATCACATTTTTATGTCCAAACAAATCTGAGGGCACTCTGAGTTGAGTGTCATTCTTGTGATTGAATAATTCATGTCCTGTAGCTGTTCGCTGTCATTAGAATATGTGCCCAGTGAAATGTATGTTTTTTGGGGTCTGTTTCACAAAAGTAAACATATTTGGGAGTTTGTGGGAAGGAGGGGGGGGGGTGTCGTCATGGTTGCGGTTGAAAAAAAAGATACGTCAGTATTGCACATCCATCACTAGTATCACACATCTCATTCACTGTATGATGACAGGAGCTGTTGAGTTTACGAGAGGCCTTACGTTGGAAGTGATTAACCGCCCGCCATGCCTCTTACAATCACAAAAGGTTGCATTGTTCATCAGTAAGAGATGCTAAAGAGCCTTGACAAAGCGTTGCCACTTGGCGGCCGGTGATGAGAAGAGGTACTTCATTAGATTAGCTGTCAGGAGATTGTGCTGATGTGTTGAATTGAGTGTTATTTCAGCCAGCTGGAATGTGCGGTTCCATAAATTCATGCATAAATAAGTGTGATCCTTTCCATGTTGTTTATACATTACTAAATATATATGTTTTAGTGTCATTTAGGAGAAATGTGAGCCCGTCATTTCCATCCGACAATCCAGGAAGGTTTGATGCATAATTCTCCTGCTTGTTACCAGACATAGCCTCGAATGCGTAGCTGACATGCCTATTCATTAATCAACTGCTTTTGACAGAATGGCAGAGAAAGTATGGGAATATTTTATTCAGTGCCAGACATGACAGGCCTGTCTGCTACCAATAATTGGAAGAAGGGCAGCGATACTCCCAAATTCCTTATTTTGATAATCATGTGCTCCGCAACAAGGGTTTCCAAAAGCATTGGTCAATTTAATGTGATATAATCCAGTTCGATTAAAACGTTTGCATTTTACAAAGAATAAAGTGTACATTTGATTCTCGCCAAATACTTGATACTGTATCCAAGCTGGCACAATTAAAACTCCTCCTGAGCAAATTGCGCTTCTGTCTCAGGTTTGAAGGGTACCATCTCCAGTTTTCATGTTTCAGCTCCTTCCACAGGTGTTGGTTTTACAATCTGATGTTTTGGCAATAGTTATGTAATGATCTGTGGCAGCACTTGGATAATGAAGAGGAGAGACTTGGGAGAAGTGTAAGTGCAGATGCAATGGTTGAAGTCCAGCAATATTTAGCAGAGGGGAATATTGGACGGTCTCAAGATCACTTAGCGACCTTGAATGAACCCTGACTAAAAATCAGGATCTGCTACTCTTGCAAACAGTCGCAAACATTCGCCACTCAGTGGGATATAGCCTTTAGATTACACTGGGCTAGACTTGAGCTGGGCATGAAGATAGGGCTCATAGACCAAGAATCCTTGCGAATAGAGCAAGACCATGCGCAGAACACAAATCAATTCCCCATTCGACAAGAGGTACTCAATCTCATTTACATGACTCAATATTTGAAAAGGGATAAACCAGGGGTCGAAGTAATGTTTTGAAAAACCTGAATAAGAACCTATTCAGGTTTTTCCACGTTTTTATATGGCCTTGAAAAATTATGAATATTTCTTATATTCTGGTTTTAAAAGGATTATAGACTGCATGTAAACGTAATCAATGAAATCATGGTGACTTTGGTGACTCTGTCGATCTTCTGTACGATGGGTGTAATGCCAGAGTTGATGCTCAGAGCCTCAGCATAAATGAAATAAGTCGAATAGAAAAAGAGCAATATTGGTGTACAAGGCGGCACCACATGTTTATTGACCTTTCTTGTTTGAAGTGTCATTGTGGGCAGATGGGTATATTGGCAATGATATGAGCACAGGATGAAAACAACAAACATGCCGGGCTGCTTGGAAGAGATACCTCTGAATCTGAGTCAGAAAAGTATTTTTCTTTCATGTAAAGGAGTGTGTATGTAATGAAAAAAAAATATAAAGTTGAATACATAAATGAGCCACGAAGCCACAGTCCATTTTTGTCATTTTTAAAATGGTATAACTGTTATAAAACCGGGGGGATTTGTATCTTGCTGATGTATTTGGGCAGAGTCGGTGCAGGAGTGGTTAGCGCGTCGACCTCACAGTGCGGAGGTACTGGGTTCCATTCCAGCTCCAGCCTTCCTGTGTGGAGTTTGCATGTTCTTCCCATGCCTGCGTGGGTTTTCTCCGGGTACCCCGGTTTCCTCCCACATTCCAAAAACATGCATGGCAGGCTGAGTGAACACTCAAAAATTGTCCCTAGGTGTGAGTGTGCGCGAATGTTCGTCTCTGTGTGGCCTGTGATTGGCTAGTAACCGGCTCAGGTTGTCCCCCGCCTACTGCCGGAAGACAGCTGGGATAGGCTCCAGCACCCCCCATGACCCTTGTGAAGATTAAGCGGATCGGAAAATGGATGGATGGATGGATGATGTATTTGACAAATATATGCAATATTTGCCAAATGCATCATCTACCAAAATCTGCAACCATCTACCAAATCTGCAACCATGGTCCTCGGTCTGAAAGGAGTGGATGGAGTGCCCTCTTCAGGTCAGGGATGAAATCTTGCCCCAAACGCATTAGTTCAAATCCTGTGGCTCACAGTATTGCATGGCCATTAAATTGTGTTCTGATGTTAATCTGTGTTTGAGCTGGTGTTTTGCCGACAATCTCCAACTGCTGCCCCCCTCCCCCCGACTCAACCCACCAACCTGTGTCAAGGAAGAGGTCTGATCACTAATTGGATTCCAGTTGCGCCATCGGCTGCACTAATTACCATCACTGTTTACAAAGGACTCTTCTTGCCATTAGAGGGGCACTGGCTGTAAATGAATGTGTGCAGTTTGTTCGTATACATCCTGTGTACTTTTGTCCCGCTGTCTTTTGTATGCAGTGCATCGTTTTCATTTCTTCGAGAAATATCTTGACTCGGCCATGTGCAATGGTATTCAACTCGTTTTTGTGCAGCACTAGCAGACGGGGGATTCTTGAGTGGAAGGTCTCGGTGGAGGTCAAGTGTTGTGGTGTGCCCTTCCTTGTTCTGTGTATCATGGGCGCTGGTTACCATGTATGTGTCTGAAAACTCTATTAAAATACAGATTTTGTTCACATCCAGCTGTTACTTCCATGTTGGTCATTTTCTCCTCTGTGATGCTACAAAAGGGTTGTAACATCAGTCATATGATGTCTTGTTCACCAGTTAGGGGAGAATGGAATGGGAAATTGTTTCATTAATGTCACTAGCGATGGGTAGATGAGGCCGAATGAAGTGTTGCACACACACTGGGCAAAATATTTGAAAACTGTGTTGGCATTTTTTCAGTATTGTGTCACCATTTTGCACTATAGAACACCTGGATTTAACATCAGTATTTAGTTATGCTTGTATTGTATGTTTTTTGTATTAATCTGTTTCTATTTTAAATTTCAATTAAAAATAAAATCAGAGTGAAACTGTCGGGATTTTGAAATAATGTTGCCTCTGTACTTGTCTTGAGGCACGGAATTCTTAAAACTGTCTATGTTTTTTTTGTTTTTTTTTTTAAAGAATGTTTTCTACAGTGTTTTGGCAGTAAAGTGATTTTTTTTTTTAGCAATTTTCTCTCTCACAAGGTATCAATATGTCTGGTGTATCTAAAAACAGTGGAGATAGCCCAAAGATAGATA
Source organism: Hippocampus comes (assembly GCF_001891065.2). Taxonomy (NCBI): domain Eukaryota; kingdom Metazoa; phylum Chordata; class Actinopteri; order Syngnathiformes; family Syngnathidae; genus Hippocampus; species Hippocampus comes. The sequence goes on from NW_017805882.1 coordinate 3,706,314, forward strand.
TCCTGAACACAAAAGTGATTGAATATATCACCTATTATCTAAACAGTTTTGATGCAAGTGTTTCTTTTTGGCAAAACATATGATGGCTCGTAATATATCTCAGGCACGTGGATTGACTGGTTACCACGTCCATCTCACAGCGGAGTCTGGCTTTCCTGGAGTTTGCATGTTCACCCCATGCCTCCGTGGATTTTCTCCGGCTATATCAACATGGCATGTTGAAGGAAGACTCTAAATTGTCCCTCGGTATGAGTGTGAGCGCGGAGGGTTGTTCGTCTATGTGTGCCCTGCGATTGGCTGGCAATCAGTTCAGGGTGTACCCAGCCAGCTGCCCGAAGACGGCTGGGATAGGCTCCAGAACGCCCACGATCCTCGTGAGGATAAGCCGATTAGAAAGTGTATGGTAGAAAGCGGATTTCTTAATGCAATGTATGGAAGTTTGATGTTCAAAAATGAAAAAAAAAAAAAAAACGAATAAAATCATTCCATGAATGAAACAAATGTCATTATGACATACCTCACCTGGAGATTGAACCCACACGTCAACTTTTGACCACTATAACTGCACAGAGCCCTGACCAAATGTGACACACCTGCAGTCAAGGGACTTCCTTCATGTAGAAGGCACGGAAAGTGAAACTAAGAGAAAACAAATACCAACTTTGCCAATATGAGATCAAACTGGTGCCGCAAGGTGAAATCCTTTCTTTTTCTGTCGGGATCCCTATCACTTCAAGGGAAGAATTGAGCTTCAAAAGACGCGTCAATCATCAGGCAGAGATGCAACCCGCTGACCGATGCGCTTCCTGTCAAAGTTAGGTGCTTCAGTAACAGGTAATGACTGAGCGGTTGTATCGGTCACATGACTTTTTCTCTAAAAAAGACACAGAGGTTTCACTCTTGTTTCTATTTTTTACAGTTTTAGTGTTGACCAATGGAAATTTTCACACAATTAACAGATCTTTTCGCTCAAGGAGCAAAACACTCGTTCAGATTTGCACAATATCAAGCGGAGACTTCACACTACTTTGCAAAAACACAGAGATGTGCAAAACTCTAAAGCCATTTTTCCACCTTAGACTCAGATAAGAATTGTGAGGTCACTTCGTTCTCATGACAAAGCCCTGGCTTGCCAGTGACCACACGAATGCACAAATTGGATCATCACTTCCACCTGCTGTGGAACCACCCACGTTCTTGACTGAAAATACACCCCCCCTTTTGTTGACTTAAAATTGAGGGTCGAGGACAGCAAGGTGGCGGGGTTCCCATGCATGTTCACTTATGCACAGGAGACGGCCATTTTAAACATGGTTTTGGCTGACAATTGAATCAGGCTGAGAGAAATACAAGCCAATGTCATCAGTGATCACAACATTTTCAAGAACACCCATCAAGTCTCTCTGTCAGCATGAAGGCAACCACCCCCCCCCAAAAAAAAAAAAAATCAAGTGCACACGAAGCATCTATAGTCCAATTCAACAGAAATCAGAGAGAATGAAACCTCTGGGTAATGAGTATGCAGAGGTAAGTAGTTCACCTTCACATGGTGTGGTATTGTGCACTGTGCAGACCCTTTTTGCATTAAAAATGACAGTGCGATAGATATTGAACAGCGTCCACTTGTCTTTAACTGTGTTTCAGAGAGTCTTGTGAATGAATACTGAAGAAATCCAGCATGGATTTGAATATGTTGAAGAGGCTGGATTTGACCCTGCAAAAACGAAAAGAGGGAGAACTGTAATTGGACACAGGGCAATTACCAATGTGCCAAAGCAGCGAGGGCGTAACATCGCCCTTTGCACAGACATAACCCAAAATGGGTTCTTCCACCACCATGCTAATCTGGGAACGGCAATCTAATACTTTTGCATTTCAACGGAGTGGACCGCATGCAGTTCATTGTCGTTTGGGACGTTGTCATTTGTCCCTCTCCATCGATCTTCTCTGGACCAGAATTGCTTCCATGAGCATTTTGAATTTGCAGTTTTATACCTTCCACCATATTCACCCTTCCTAAACCCAATAAAGGAGGTTTTTTTTTTTGTTTGTTTGTTTTTATGCATGATGGTGTAAGGTATACAACCTTCAGGCATGGGGAAGGACTGTGATCTTATTGAAGCAGTTTCTTGAAACATTTGAGAAACGATTAGATTGGTTCCGTTTAAATGCCGACATTGCCCGTTGTTGTAAAGCTTTAGTTTTAAAAGAGTTTGAAAATGGGATCTCATTATGGAAGTGTATCTACTGATGTGTCCTAAGAGTGTACTTTCTCCCATCTGCTGACAAGTACGCTGAATTACAAAAATATATACTTCAACTATTCGAGAGTCAGTAATGCACCATCAAGTGCAGTCCAGCATGGTTCACTAACTGCTGCGCCGTGCTCAGAACAAGTCACTCATTGTAATGGGTTTTAGCTTGCACACCTACCTCCCCCCATTTAAAAAAAAAAAAAAGTGTTGGTTTGCCACAGCTTTTGATGATCCTACTGACAAACCTCACAACCAAAGTGATTGCTTTCTGTGAAAGAATTAATTGAGGGAGAAAACATAAAAACTCCATTCAGGAAGGCCATACTTTTATTGTTTTAATTTAAGAAATATAATGTTTTTAATGTAGTCTGTTCAATTATTCGTGACATAAAAATATTTGATTTGGGATTTTCGAAAATTACTTCACATTTGACCTTTAAATCTGTTTGTCCTGTACCTGGGCATAATGTATCTGCACTCTAATGACAGCAGTTTATATTCAGCAGAGAGGATGACAGGTGTCTGTTGTGATGGAACGGGCTTTTGCTGCTACTCTCACTCGATAAAGTGAGGGAAGCTCCCGGAAATTGAGGCCTCCGATCTTGCTGCCCACCTTTACAATGTGTTGTAAGCACTTTTTTTTGTTGTTTTTACAAGGAATCCAAACCACTGTATAAAAGAAAATGTTAAAACAGACTCAATAAAAAAAATAAAATAAAAAAAAAAAATCCCAAAAAAACAGAATCAACATTAAGACCGCAAAGTTTCCTATAAAATGGTATTTGCTGATGGGCCTTTGCACAAACAGACTCAATGTGGGCATCAAAAGTTAGCTTGTTGACAAGAGTTATCCCGAAGTATTTCAAATTTTCACCTACCTCCACGGGCTGGCCATGGATAAGGACAGGAGAAAGAGGAGGAGACTTGCTTCAACAATCAATGAGGATTTATTTTGTTTTGGAAATATATATGTATTTCTAAGATAGAACGATCGTGAAAAGCACTGGCCACAATACCATGATCAGAGTCATCATCATTTAAAAATGACAGAGTCACAGAAACATCTGATCTGTGATTTCATGATGAATCCATCCCTGTGGGGATCCGGTGGAAGATAACAGAAGATCTGATAAAACCATGAACTCTCACATTCTGGGGTCAATCTGTTAAAAAGTCCATCAGCCAGCAAATTAGACTGTAGTCACCATTGTGGGTGCTGGTGAGCCGATCTGCTAAAATGTGAGGTTGTATGCAATTAAAAGCTGAGGAGGAATCAATAAAAAGCAACCGCGGAAAAATCCTTGCACCGTCCAAATGGCCTTGGACAATATTCAAGATCCTTTAAAAGTGGAGTGATAATTGGGTACATATTGTTTTTAAAGACATCGGACATCCCACTCGCCCCATGACTGCAGTGTGGGAGCAGCAGATCCGTGGTCTGGCTGCTCAGATCATGAAGGACCCCTCACATGCTCTCTTCCCCGCGTTCGAATGGCTGCCTTCCGGCCGCAGGCTGCGGTTCCCAGCTTGCAGGACAGCGAGGAAGAGATCCACCTTCATCCCCCAGGCTGTTCTCCTCTTAAACTCTTATTCCAAAGAACCCTGACACCCCTATCCCCCCCACCACACAGACTCGCACACCCCATTGTGCAATACGGTTTTACGGTGCAATACTTTTGAGGTGCAATACTGTTTCACTGTGCAATACTGTCTTTACTGTGTCCTTACTGTGCAATACTGCTCTATGTGCTATACTGTTTTGTTGCTGGAACCACTACCTCAAGACCTCAAGTGCTAAGCCTACAGCCCTACTCTCATCCTATGTTTTTCCTTTGCTTTGACTGTCTCTATAATAAGCCGCTCTCGCACAACTCTAATTGCCCCACGGAGATAAATGAAGTTTTCTGAATCTGAATCTGAATCTGAAGTACGACCAGGAGAGAAATGTGATTGAATATTGACGTGGATGTTTTTGTTCACACCACTAAAAGTTGTTGAATTTTATTTTTACACTCATAAAAACATCCATCCAGCTATCCATCCATTTTCTGATCTGCTTTATCCTCACGAGGGTCGTGGGGGTGCTGGAGCCTGTCCCAGCCGTCTTTGGGCACTAGGCGGGGGACACACTAAACCGGTTACCAGCCAATCGCAGGGCACACACAGACAACAACCATCCATGCTCACACCCACACCGAGGGATAATTTAGAGTGTTCAATCAGCCTGCCATGCATGTTTTTGGAATGTGGGAGGAACCCAAAGTACCCGGAGAAAACCCACGCAGGCCCGGGTAGAACATGCAAACTCCACACAGGGAGGCTGGAGCAGGGATCGAACCCACAACCCCTGCACTGTGAGGTCAACACGCTAACCACTGGCCCATGGGGCCGCCCCTCATAAAAACATATATTTTTAATATGGCCAGCAAGGTGAAATAGCAGTTTGCACTGGTGCCCTACAATGAGTCGCTCTGGTTCCGATTCTCTGTTGGAACATCTCCGTGTGGCGTCTGCATATTCTGCTCATGTTTGTGTAGGTTTTCTCCGGGTACTTGGCTTGTTCCCGCATGCCAACCACATACTTCTTTGGTAAATTGAAGACTCAAAGTTAACCACTAGTGTGAATTTGATTCCAAATGGATGAATGTCTATGCTGTATGTGCACTGTAAGTGATGGGTCATGTACCCTGCCTTTCGCCCAAAGTCAGCTGGGAAAGGCGCCGTCGTCCCCCATGACCATAATGAGCAGTAGTGTGGAAAATGGATGACATAGCCACCTCCAACACACATTGATTTTGGATTGAACTGTTTTATGGACCACATCTGTGTCAGGAACACACAAGTGACAATGAGACATGGTACCGGCTTGAGAGGATGTTCGCAAAACACATTGGGTAATTCAAATGCAGACAGTCACATTTAGAATCATGACAAAGGGGCAATGAGAGAACAGTAGCAGCTGGATGGTCTTGATTGTCTTTTATCAGTTAATTGATGATAAAACTTTCTTCAAGCATGATGGTTAATATTTTTTTCATCTCTTAATCCTTTAATCCATTAACTTTGTTAGTGCTTGCAATTGTTGATGATTGAAGGAATTCAGTGATGCTTCTAGTGAACAGTTAACCGTTAAACTCAATTTTAATCTGAGAGGCTCGATATCAGATGGGCAACTCTGACGATTGCAATCACAATTGTTTTATTGGCAACCCATTTTCCCCAACCATCTACAATCAGTGTAGCACTGTGAAGCTGAACTGCCATCAAGCATCACCGAGCCACCTCTTCTTGCGCATTGGTCTGCACTGGGGACAACTTATCTCAGCACTCTTGCTTGCCAACTGTGATTGCAATTACTGTACATGTCATCCACTGACGCGCAGGCCAGATCGGGTGAGGGTGGGGCTCTGTCTGTGTGGCCTTCGGGCCACCAGTTTCCTGATTATAAGAATCACTGAAGGCAAAACATTGACTCAAATCCTACATGGCGTCACAAATAATCAAGTTTTAAATCTGTTCTACTTTGCCTCCAAATTCAATAGCCCACATCCACTTAAAATGGTCCTTGATATTAATTGATTTCTAGTGTGTAATGAAAAAAATATACAAGGACAAAAGCACGCACGGCAGTGTGTCTCTGCATTCCAACTGCCGGCCTGATTTTTTTCATCAGCTGGACCTATCACAGCTTATTATCAGCTCCTTTGAACCATAGGCTCAGAGCATGATTGCACTCTCAATTAATGTCTCTATGATCTGCTTTGACTGAGCGAATAATGACAAGCGATGTGCCGGTGTGTATGTGTGTGCATTTGACAGCAATGTTTGTGCATTTCAGTCAATGTAAGAAGGACCAAATGTGTGAACGCTTCTCATCAGGGGGTAGTCAACCAGACGAAGCCCAATTGAGATGGAAAGTAAGTCACTATGCATAGAATGTCTTTTCAAAGACAATACATTTGCTTAGTCTTTTGTAACCAATACAATAGGACGACGGAGGGACTGTGATCGCTGGTCGGGCGGAAGATTAAACAGGACGCCTCTGGTGCTGATCCTAGCCAGGAAGATAAGTTGCAAAGTATCAAGGTCTGTGATTTGAGCTCCGGTGTGTAGACAAATACACTCCTCTCCACAAGTATTGAACAGTGATGCCAAATATTTTAGTTTTGTGCTAGATTGAAAACCCATGAAAATCTGTGAGAGAAACCATCTGAGCATGTTTGTTTTTTGTTTGTTGCAATCAAACTTATAAAAACAAACATTTCCAGTATTAACGCCGATTGTCACTCTTACGCTGTCAAAAAAAATGGAAGACTTACGCATATCGCATCACTTTGAGGAATCACTTTGCTTGCACAGTTCTCCAAATAAGAGGCGCATCATGCTTGCTTCAAGCCATTTATTTATCAATCGTAGCTGAGGTTGACTGAATATCCGACATGTAGAAAAAAATAAAAAATAAACATTCTGTATCTGACCGTTCAACCAGACTATAAATACATAATTCCATCGAATAAAATTCAGTTTTTTTTAATGCGAACAATAATGCTTAACACTCACAGAACAGAAACATGGGTCAATGGATGGATGGAACATCCAGTGATGGAATTTATTTTGTCACATCAGAAAGCATCGCAATTCCACCAGATTAACAGCAACCAACAAAGTGAAAAAAAAAAAAAAAAAAAAAAGAATACAAGAGCAACCTTTGAGAGGAAACCGCAGGAGTGAAGACAATCAATATGATCTAAGCAGGAAGAAAAGGAGACAGGTGTTGCCTGATGGTCTGTGGCAACTAATAAATAATAAAAGTAGTACAGTTCAATTCTGCCACAGCAGCAGACATTCAACGAGTGCAACAGGAAATGATCATGTTGACAGGGATCTATAATGACGAATTGGTGAATTATAATACACTCCGGCTCATTCTTATGACTTTGGTGCAGGCAGCGTGGGTTCATTTATGTGAATGTGAGCATGAACGGATGTCTGTCTCTGTACAGTCGGTGCCTTGCGATTGTCTGACAGCTAGTTCAGAGTGGAGTCCGTCTTTCACCTCAAATCAGTTGGCGCAGACGTCAGCTCCCTGTGACCCTGAACAAGATAAGCGATGTTAAGAAAAGAAAAAAAAAATGAATGTAAGGAGGGATGATTGTATATTTGAAACATGCACAGGGTACATTACGGCCCTGTGTACAGGGGTATTTTATTCACACAAAAAGCAGAATGGCTACATACAAAAGTGAATTGTGAACGTTACAAAAGATGATCTGAATTAATGTTTCCAGCAACAAAGCTGAATAAGTCTGTTTCAGGAAGAGCCCCTCAAGAGGATGTGAACAATTGTCCGTGATTGGGAGTGCCTTAACATCAAGCTGCTATGATAACAGTAAAAGGCGTTCATATGAATGGACTGAAAATATTTCAGTCCAGCAAAAAAAAAATAAATAAAAAAAATAAGATGAATAAACTATCAAACACCAACACAACAAACATGTATGCTACAGCCACAGTGTACTGATGAAATGAAGAGTTCTTTACCGTTGATTAAAACTTGTTTGTGGTGCAAATTGTCTCTGATATTTGGAATACAAAGGAAGAAGATGGTGAACAACTTCTGTGGTTACTTCTTTTTCTGCTCAGTCTTTCAAGAGCTTAAACCTAAAGTTTATGTTTTTGTAGCCACACAGCCAAGGCTCTCTGCCGCCTTGTGGTTTCACTTCCGGGTTGATGTTCAGCACAACCAACACAGTGGATTACCGAATGGGCAACGCTCTCACAATTAAGAGGGCTTTTCTCCTTTGTGTTTTAATGAGAATCGCAGCAGTGTTGACCGCCCTCTGGTTTGTCTGTCAAACCCACAGAATGCGTGTGTGCACTTTTCTCTTTCTTGTCTTAAATCATTGTGTTTTCTTTATTCTCATTGGTACAATTCTTCGGGACATTACTGCTCTGAAGAACCACCTCTCTTGGCGACTCACTCATTGGGTTATCAAAAATTAAATACAGGTACTAAAATAACAAGTCAACTGAATGAGGACATGTGACATCAAACATTCTGTATTTAAAAAAAATCAAAACAAACAAACGTGAACATGCTGCATGAAGAAACAAACGTGATAAGTGAAAAAGAGGAAGAAAGGAAGACAGTTTCAAATAATAACATTGTCACTGAATGCAGGGTAATTATAATATATACTGCATAAGATTTGATTTTAGAATCAGAGGTGTTGCGGTGCTGAGCTCCCACCCAGGCAAGATAAATTTAGCTATTTGGTGTAATTTAAAAAGGAAGTCAAGTCAGAAGTTTTCTTTACTATAATGTGTTCTTTGCACCCCACTTATCGAAACATAACATTCTAATTGATGTTGCATTGCAGAATATGAAATAAGCAGTAAAAGCCACCCGCTTTTATTCATCTCGGTGGGTGGTGTTATGAACAAAACACATAAAAATTGTGAAATGGGCTGTTATTGTCGTGGTTTATTTGGACAAAAAAAACCCAACAAAATCCTAAAAAAAAATAATCTGTGTCGTGTTGAATAAAAATTGTCTCTCACTAACTGTCTTGGCAGTTGAAGACAGATGGGGGTGGGAGGGGGGACTCAGTGGAATCAACCGTTTTTGAGGGAAGGGGGGGTGCTTTATTTATGTTGTTAAAATAGTGGATTTGAGCGAATACTCTAGCTTGTTTAAAAAGGAAATACAGTAGGATAAATACAGAAATAAATCAGTCAGATTTTAGGAGTGCGCCAACACCTTCATCCCTGAATCTCTGACACACTCGGGAGCTCGATAATGACTCCACAGACGAGACATTGCCTGTCATTCTGTCCATCACTCTGCCAATTATCAAACCCGTTGTCCCACATTTAATCATCTCTACATCTTCATGGTACTGCCCAGCTTGTCGAGATGAGAAAATCACACAATCATTTTTTTGTTTTTATTCTGTGTGTGGCCACATACAGAATAAAAATACTTTTTTTTAAACTTCAGTGAGAGAACCCATTTTAATTTTGACTTGAGTGAATAATTCCAAATAGGTGTATGTATGTGTGTGCATTAAAAAAAAAAAAAAAAAATCATGTTCCAATCTGCTGATGTTGATGAGGGCCGCAGCGTGCTGGACCCTATCCCAGCTGTCTTGGGGCAGTAGGCGGGGTACACCCTTAACTGGTTACCAGCCAATTGTAGGGCACAAACAACCATTCTCGCTCACAATAAGACAGAGGGACAATTTAGAGTGTCCCATTAATCAACCATGCATGTTTTGGGAATGTGGGAGGAAACCAGAATACCCGCAGAAACCCATTCAGGCACGGGGAGACCATGCAAACTCCACACAGGCAGGCCAGGACCAAAATAGAACCTATCATATATATCTATCTATCTATCTATCTATCTATCTATCTATATCTATAAATGTCTATATCTATATCTATATATATATATACAGAGAGAGAGAGAGAGAGAAAGAGAGAAAGAGAGAGAGAGATATCTACATATATATATAGATATATAGATATAGATATATATACATATAAAAGATATAAGATTCACCTGTTTATGCCGTCTCTCCTGACGGTGACAAGTGAGTTTCCTGGTCTTCTCATTGTTTCAGCAACTATTGCTTCTGATAGGTTCAGCTCAATGAGCACCGAAGCTTGATCTACAATGGAGGACGATAATAGAGCATGATTAAAAATTCACTTTTAAGGCACACTTTTCAAAGAAAACTGGACTGGATGAGGCTAATTAAACCAAAACTGCTTTGCCGAGGGGCTTGTTTCAATCCAGAACTTTTTTGCTTTGTTTTACTGACAAATGATTAACAAAAACAACAAAAAAAAACATGATAGACTAACTGAGAGAAGTGGGTTTTCATCCATCAGTGGAATCGTCACTAATTACAAGTGGCTCTTCGAACCCTCATTTGATGGAGACATCTGCTTAAAATGATATCACGTCATTGTCACATGCACTGTCTGCGTGTCAGAATTATTAACATCATGACAAATGTTCACTTTATGTTTTATGTTTCAAGTGGCATTAAATTAAAGTGAGATATTAACATTGCTGTGCTTTACAACTTTGGTACCGCGCTGCCACTTCCATTACTTTCTATTGGTTGACACGACATCCGGAATTTACAATCTTTGTTTGAGTCTAATATTTTATGCATGTGTATTTTTTTTTGCATATAAACCCTTAACATGTTCTTCTGTTAAATCTTGGTGAAATAATTTATTTCAAGAATATTTTGTGAAACAATTCACACAATTATTTTCTGTTTGGGACACGTATGATGAATGGCATGAGAGAGAGAGAGAGAGAGAGAGAGAGAGAGAGAGAGAGAGAGAGAGAGAGAGAGACCATTTAATGGTGGTTGTAAGTAATTGTGGATGCATGTGGAAGTTCAGCATGGGCTGGCATATTGGTGCATGTGTGTGTGTTTATGTGAGTGATATTCTGGCCCCAGGTCTGAGCCATCAAGCTTTATGAGGTGTGGCAAGGTGAGAGCAAAACATCTGCTCCGCCAAAGAAAAGCCTTAGTCTGGGTCTCCCCCTACCCCACCACCACCACCACCACCACCACACACACACGCACGCACGCACGCACACACGCACACACACACACACACACACCAGTCTTTCTCAATGTATTGAGTTGGTTTCACACTTAACACACAATTAGAAGAAAACATGTCTATCCCCAGTGTATACGGAATATACCGGTAGTTAAGTCAGTTAAAAGCCCCTCCATGCATGGACACGTTCCCGCCCAGATACACGCTCCTCTTAAGGGTGTCTTATCTTTGATCTCTCTTCTTGGTTGGCACTTGTTCTGTCTTATTCTAGCATTTCCTGGATGTCAAGGGCATTGGAAGAATTCCCCAGTACCTGCCATCATTTCCCATCCTTCCACTTATCCCTCTCTTTTGCTGCCCTTCCTGTCTCTTTTCAGAACACCCATGAGAGGAGAACTGCCATGTAAGGTCTGCTGGAGAGAGAAGAGACACACACAGTGTTCAGACTGCCTTTGACATAAGAATCACTGAACCTGCCCACATCTACACTCACCAACCTTGTCTGTCATCCAATGTGTGTGTGTGTGTGTGTGTGTGTGTGTGTGTGTGTGTGTGTGTATGGAGAGCTAACTTTTTTTAAAACACACTATTTATGCAAGAAAAGTTAGCTCAAAAATGTTCTTCACACTCTTTGGTAAGCTGAGTGGGTAGACGGGCTTTTTTGCTTGTTATGTGCCGGCCCTTGAGGGTGTCTGCTTCATGGCGCAATGTTACTTGTGAGCTACAAAGGGCTGCAAAATGGTACTACCATCAGCTTTGATTCCATATTTGTTTTCATTTTGTCCAGTCTCGAGCTCTGGCTCACTATAACCCTTTAAATTGCACACACTGAAATACTTGAAAATTTCCACTTAATCGAAATATGCTGCAATACTTTTTTTTTTTTTTTAAGTGCATCATCCATTCATCCATCCATTAAAGTGCTTGTCCTCATTCGGGTCACTGGTGAGCTGGAGACACAGTTGACACGAGACTGGGCGCCAGTCAATTGCATGGCACAAAAACAACGATTTCCACTGATGTTCACACCTACGAGGAATGTGGGAGAAAACCAGAGTACAGTACTTAGTTTTAAAAAACCCACACAAGCATCACGGTAACATGCAGATGCCAAAATGAAGGACCTGATGTGCTTACATTTCATAGGAAGTCGTGATTTTCTTCAACTAGTCTTATGTTGCTATCATAATTGTATTTCCATGTAACTGTAAAATGCTTTCAGAAGTCTGAGAGGACGTGAACAAATTAAAATAGCCCTGAGATATCCAGGGCTGTCGTAAGCAAGAATTATTCCTTCAATTCAGTGAAAAAAAAACAAACCTTGAAAAGGAGGTGCTACATTTTTGATGAGGTGTGAAAGCAAGTGCAGCCAATGGAGAAAATCAGCAACCACAGTTTAAAATTGAATCTGGCAAGATTTTGCGCCTGAATAAAACAACAAACATACGATCTATAAAACCAGTTAGTCCAAAGCTTGAGGAATGTACTTTTTTTGGGGGGTGGGGGGGGCATGAACAGCAAGATGAACATGATGACTAACATGGAAACCAAGCAACGAAGAAGCGTGGCACGAAGAAGCGTGGCACGAAGAAGCGTTTACTGTAAAACAAGGTACAGGTGGCCGAATCCATCACAGGGCAGGTGTTGGCAGAAAGCTAACAGGAACAGGACTGTGAACAGATTAATTAAATACACTTTAAACTAACAGCAGACAGGAGGTTAGTCGTTACACTGGTGAACAGGCTGCAAATCACTCATGTGACATGTTCACAATTTGGACCTTGACACAGAGCAAAAGTGGAGGAAACCATTTTTGCTTATATAAATTAATTTTATTTTTTCACCACACATGATGTTGTAGTGGTACACGCGCCTGACGTGTGTGGGATTGGTTCCCACTCAGTGATGGTGAGGATGTGTGTGTGTGTGTGTGTGTGTGTGTGGGTGTGTGTGTGTGTGTGTGTGTGTATATATATATATATTCCTGTATATTTCTCTCTATGTGCCCTGCGACTGGCTGGCAACCACCAGTTCCAGGTGTAGTCTGCCTTCTGCTCAAAGTCAGCTGGGATAGGCTCCAGCAAGTCCCCATGACCCTGGTCAGCGGTGTCAAGTGGTGTTGAAAATGGATGGATGAATGGATGGATATTCACCACAGTTTTATGAAGAGGAATGTTACTAGTTTATGAAGAGAGTTTATGAAGAGAAATGTTACTCGTTTAGATGTATATAGTTAATATGCATCTCTGCATGTTGAGAAAAGCACTGCAGTACATAAAAACAATCCTTTTGTCGCAAAGTTGTTTTTAGTACATGTCACGGGCCGTTTAAAAAGAGATGGTGGGTCATAAATGGCCCCCGGGCCATAGTTTGGATATACAGTAAGGACATATAACTTTGAAATGCTTTTGTGTTTGCGTGTATATGTAACGGTATGTGTTCATAAAACACCAACTTCAACAATGCAGCGTTTGGAAACTCAAGAAAGATGTTTGTTTGTTTGTCCTCAAAAGTTTTACATTTGGAGATGAAGGGATGCCACCTGATGGCCAGTATATATAATATAGACAAGTTAATACTATTGTAAAGTACATTTGTTCGTCTACACCGACTATACAGCTAATTTGGTTTCCAATTCTGCCGCTGATGTCACATCAAGACATGATGGCATATCGATTTAGGCAATGAAAAAGGGTCATTCCAGGGTGAATTAGTTATTGACAGATTGCTCCATAATAAATGGATATTATTCTGGATCAGTTTCATCTTACTGATCAAAAAGTACATGAGGAGAATGTTCGTGGGGAAAAAAAACCCGACCTTCTGGACACTTAAGTTTTCATGTAAAAAAATAATAATGACTTTGACATTCAGTCAGTCTTGTGGGCACCTTGAATGCATTATTCCACTTTATAGTGCACAGGTAATTGAAGTGGATGGGGATTAAAAGGAATCTCAAGACCATTACTCTTTTGCTGCTCCTTTCAAGCCTAATAATTGAAAGCAGTCATTCAAAAGATGGAATTTCATGACTGTGTAAGCACCCACTCGAAAATACCCTGATTTAAATATCGGCATTGGTCTTTCTTAATGCAAATGAACCATTTTTTGAACTTACCAATAAGCAAATACTGTAAGTCAACAACTTGAAGGCTGTAAGTACAGTATCCATATCACAAATGATTGATTGCTATTTCTCAGGATAACATATTGATATGCAGAAACAGGATCAGGTGTCAATAAACTTGACGAGTTGGACTTTGTTTTAGGGTCTTGATGTTCTCTGCCGTGTTTTGTCAACAACCATCAATAGTGAAGATTTACCATCAACATTGTCAGTGACTGGGCTGACTTTCATTACTTTTGAAAGAAAAAAAAATAAAGTGCCAACAACACAGAGATTGACAATCAATGTTGTCAGTGTGTCTGTGCAATGCAGCCAGGTCAAAATCAGGTGAGAAAATTCACCACTAATCAAATTTTGTAAACACTAAAATATGACATCTTTCATCACATTGTGAGCTCCATGTATGCATGAATTTACTGTGCTATCTATGGTTACAATCGGAGAGAAATATATTTTGAAAGAGATTCCTAGCATTACCTAAAATGGGTGTATGTATATGCATAAAACACTTTTTTAGCCATACTTCACTCGATCCTTCCTGCTTTGTGTTCCGAAATATAACAATGCCCCTCATGTACATGCACGTGACATGCATTTGTACAACCAATGTACACTGTATATAAAAGGACGTTGGCCAAGGCATCGATAGCATAATTTTTTTAATGTATAAAGTTGCCTAACACGAAATAGCGTGAACAAGAGTTTTATGCTATATAAGTCTACCAAACCACAGAAACATGCATCCAAAATAATTGAGAGAAGCTTCATTATGCAACAAGCTAATCACCCCGTGTAAAACCAACGCAACAAAGGACTTCAATGGGCGAAAAAAAAAAAAAAAAGCAGAAGGTCTGAGACTGGCATAGAAACTCACCAGATCTGAAAAGAACCTACATTTTACCTCCTGAAGAGGAGACTGAATGGAGAAACCCCCAGAATCAAACGAGACCTGAAAGAGGCTGCAGTAGAGGCCAAGAAAAGCATTTCAAATGAAGAGTGCAAAAGTCTGGTGAAGTCAATGGGTGGCAAGCTTGATGTAGTTATTGCAAGTAAGGGTTATGCCACCAAATGATAAATGTTCATCATTCTGAGTAAATTTAATAATGTTCCTTCGAATACTTGTGCTCACTTGAAAAGAAAAGGCGCTCTGTCCTGGACTGTTAACACATCGAAACATAAATGCCATGAAATTAAAGCTGAAATTCAGAACTTTTGAATGAATGGATCTTTATTGTAATAACGTATGCAAATCGAGCAACGAAATGACTTAACAGGTACAACGTGCCCATGAAACAAACAAACAAACAAAAACAATGGCCTATGCGACTGGAAAGCCTGTCAGGATTCATTTTCAGCACCATGATATCCATCCATCCATCCATCCATCCATTTTCCAAGCTACTTTCCCTCACGAGGGTTGTGGGCGTGCTGCAGCCTAACCCAGCCGTCTTTGGGTCATAGGCGGGGTACACCCTGAACTGGTTTCCGGCCAATCGAAGGGCACACGTAGACCAACAACCATCCACGCTCACACTCGCACAGAGGGACAATTTAGAGTGTGCTATTAATCTGCCATGCATGTTTTTGGAATGTGGCAGGACGTGATGTGATTATTGTGGGGAATGTGATTTTTTTTTTAATCAGATTAATCAATTAATCAAAAAAAATATTGTCAGATTAAGTGATTATCAAAGTAATCATCGTGAGCAGCTCTATAATTGAAAAATGGCAGGTAATCCATGTGATTGGAATCTGTAGAGGCCTCCAGACATGGATTATCTGTGTCGCAATCAGCAACATGATCAGAACACCCCTAAAATAAATCCTTGGTTGTAACCATGTGCCCATTTTTTTTATTTGTTTACATACAGTCCGCCCGCCACGCAAATGTATTCACAGACTGTTCCACAGTCCATGTCCTGAACAATCAGTGAGCCAAATCACTGAGGGACCAGCAACCATTACTTTTAACAGTCATAGCGCAACTTACCCCTACAAGCCATGACACATAGCAGTGTAATAATAACACTGCGGCAGGGAAATTGAGACATGGCAGCCAAAAGCGCTTCCGTGTATATCTAATGCAATGCCCACACACTGCAATTGGCTGGGGACAGGTCCAGAATCCCCCCCACAACTCAACTGAGATGGTCTCCAGTTTTCCCATGACCCTAATGGCGATATGATGTAAAGAAAATGGACGGATGGATAGGATGCATAAATACACCCAGAGAAGAGAATCGGCACATCTATTTATTTTGCCCATTATAATCCCTCATGGGGAAATTCAACTGACTCCGCTGTATGTTTTTGTTGCACACCAAACAGAAAACCAGCTTACATAGGCACGGAAGTGGAGATGTCAGAGTATAAGGGGAGAGCAAATGGTGTGGCACATCTTCAGCTAAGGAAAACCTATCATTGGGCAAACACAGGCATTTCACATCCTCAACCCCATAATCATCACATAAAAACAGATTTTATTTGATTCAAAACATTTATTCTTGTTTTTGTTCTTATTCACATGTAAAAAAAAAAAAGAAAGAAAAAGCATCACACCTCCAAACTCCTGTGACAAAGTGTCCTAAATTACATCCTCACCTTTTGTCAAAACTGGATGAAAGTACAGTATCTGAAGAAATTACAGTTAGTTACCTTTTGTGACTGCATAAAGATTACAACTGTTTTATGCATGGATTCTCAGAAGGAGACAGTAGTGGACCCAGCCAGGGGACCACCAGTCTAGCTCTGAGTATCATGAGGAGATGTAAGATTCATCACTCACTCAGCAGTTTAACAGTCACGTTAATCAGTGTTCCCGACTTGAAGATGATCCTGCACACTGGCCGAAAGAGTAATCAGACAATGAGCACTGCTCGATAGTGCAGAAAGGGCCCATTTAGATCAAGGACAGAATATTTCTAAGCAATCAATAGGGCTGCAGATTACTTTTAATCACTATGACTGTATATGCATATTAGGAATGAAGACAAGATAACCAATCCCTGGCTTTTGTTATTGGCTATTTGGCAAACAAGACAGGAGGCTCAGTTAATATGGAGAAGGGATTAAAATTCATGACACTGTGACCTATGAGTGTTGCAATGTTAGCTGTTGAGTGCCGCAGAGATTGGTACTCGGTCCTTTATTGTTCAGTGCTTCCACCTGGAGATATCAGACATCAGCTTTCACTGAAATGATGGTGCAAATAAAATATGTGCCTGGAGTCCCTAGTAACCCATGCAATTGCCATAATCTACATGTAATAAGGATGCCCTGTAACTTTTGACTTCTGTACCCTGAAATCAGAAGAAAAAAAACAAAACTGAGAAGCTGGTTGTTGGTCCTACCAGACACAGACACAGTGCTTCAGGATAAATATATCAGTGTTGACCAAAGTACTGTTATTCACAGTAGCTCACCCCTTCAGCTCCACAAAAGGAGTGTCATTAGAATTGCAGGGGTTTTTTTTCCATCTTGAAAATATGGCCCAGTCTATCCATGAGGGACGTGGGAAACCATAGTTCAAGCATGTTATGTAGTACATCTCACATTGACTATTGTGACATGTTGCTTTCCATCCTTTCCATGTTGAGTAAAAGTTTGCAGCGAGTGCAAAATTCTGTAGCAAGACTCTTCATTTGGGCTTCAGCCTTTTTACATTCTGGCCCCTATTTTGGCCATCTTTCTCTGGCTCCCTGAGGATGACAGTGACTTTCAGGTTTTGCTACTTATAAAATACGACATGGCATAGCACTTACTTATTTAGCTGCTTTAGTGCGACCTAATGTTCCATCCCGGGCCTCACACTCGCAACGAGATTATCTTTTGGTGACTGAGAGCTACAAAGAAGTCAGCAGGCTCTAAAGCATTCTCTGTTCTGGTTCCAGTATTCTTGAAGTCCCTACCTGAGAAAACTACAGCAGCTACATCAATGAAAATGTTGAAAGTTTGACTTCAAACTCGTCTCTCTGTTCATGTTTGAATTAGCATGTTCTCGCCGTGCTTGCGTGGGGTTTCTCCATGTACTCCGGTTTCCTCCCACATTTGAAAAATATCTACACCCAACAGTCCCGCGGTGTGATTGTGAGCAGGAATGGTTGTTTGTCTTTGTGTGCCCTGAGATTAGCTGGCAATCAGTTCAGGGTGTACCCGCCTGTTGCCCGAGGACAGCTGGGAAAGGCTCCAGCACATCCATGACCCTCGGGAGGAAAAGCGGATCAGATAATGGATGGATGCATATATAATGCATTGTATTGTACGCCAGGAATTCCCAACCAGTCGATCATCGTCAACATGTAGAAGGCGGGTTTCCTGTACTAACTTTTGGGTCATTATGACAACTCTATCTTTATTAAGCTCCATAACTTTATCTAAAAAAATGAAGACATGTTCCACTGCAAGAATCAAAGCAAGCACAGAGACAAGCATTATAAAAATAGGGCATTATAAGCTGTCAGACCTGGCTAATGGATTTTTTTTATTTTGCTATCATTACCAAGAACAAAATAAACATCACCTGCAGCAGTCTGAAACAATTCTAAAGGAGTCCAGTCAGAGTAGAATAAGGGCTGGCTGCAACTACCAGATGTGATGCCACATTAGTCAGCCAGCAAGATAGCATCGGTCCTCTTCAAATTCAAGCTGAGAGATGACCTCGCAACCACCTGAGCGAACTGGCCAAACTGAAAGCCCACACGCTCTTTAACCAGTCCAAGTGCAACAGGATGAAGAATACCTTCATTCCTTTTTCTGGGTGCTCGAAGGGGGTACGTGGGAAAGCATCACACTGAGTAAAATGGCAGACCGCTGTTTCGGCATTGGTTATGTAGCAGTTCACAGCGTGATGGTTAAAACCAAGAAAAAGAATATAATTTCCCTAAATTAATTACAAATAGTATCATCTGATGTCTCTGATAATTTGATTGTGCACCTAAGGCCTTATTACCATGAGGGACGTGGGAAACCATAGTTCAAGCATGTTATGTAGTACATCTCACATTGACTATTGTGACATGTTGCTTTCCATCCTTTCCATGTTGAGTAAAAGTTTGCAGCGAGTGCAAAATTCTGTAGCAAGACTCTTCATTTGGGCTTCAGCCTTTTTACATTCTGGCCCCTATTTTGGCCATCTTTCTCTGGCTCCCTGAGGATGACAGTGACTTTCAGGTTTTGCTACTTATAAAATACGACATGGCATAGCACTTACTTATTTAGCTGCTTTAGTGCGACCTAATGTTCCATCCCGGGCCTCACACTCGCAACGAGATTATCTTTTGGTGACTGAGAGCTACAAAGAAGTCAGCAGGCTCTAAAGCATTCTCTGTTCTGGTTCCAGTATTCTTGAAGTCCCTACCTGAGAAAACTACAGCAGCTACATCAATGAAAATGTTGAAAGTTTGACTTCAAACTCGTCTCTCTGTTCATGTTTGAATTAGCATGTTCTCGCCGTGCTTGCGTGGGGTTTCTCCATGTACTCCGGTTTCCTCCCACATTTGAAAAATATCTACACCCAACAGTCCCGCGGTGTGATTGTGAGCAGGAATGG
Source organism: Hippocampus comes (assembly GCF_001891065.2). Classification (NCBI taxonomy): domain Eukaryota; kingdom Metazoa; phylum Chordata; class Actinopteri; order Syngnathiformes; family Syngnathidae; genus Hippocampus; species Hippocampus comes. The sequence goes on from NW_017805882.1 coordinate 3,725,836, forward strand.
TTGTTTGTCTTTGTGTGCCCTGAGATTAGCTGGCAATCAGTTCAGGGTGTACCCGCCTGTTGCCCGAGGACAGCTGGGAAAGGCTCCAGCACATCCATGACCCTCGGGAGGAAAAGCGGATCAGATAATGGATGGATGCATATATAATGCATTGTATTGTACGCCAGGAATTCCCAACCAGTCGATCATCGTCAACATGTAGAAGGCGGGTTTCCTGTACTAACTTTTGGGTCATTATGACAACTCTATCTTTATTAAGCTCCATAACTTTATCTAAAAAAATGAAGACATGTTCCACTGCAAGAATCAAAGCAAGCACAGAGACAAGCATTATAAAAATAGGGCATTATAAGCTGTCAGACCTGGCTAATGGATTTTTTTTATTTTGCTATCATTACCAAGAACAAAATAAACATCACCTGCAGCAGTCTGAAACAATTCTAAAGGAGTCCAGTCAGAGTAGAATAAGGGCTGGCTGCAACTACCAGATGTGATGCCACATTAGTCAGCCAGCAAGATAGCATCGGTCCTCTTCAAATTCAAGCTGAGAGATGACCTCGCAACCACCTGAGCGAACTGGCCAAACTGAAAGCCCACACGCTCTTTAACCAGTCCAAGTGCAACAGGATGAAGAATACCTTCATTCCTTTTTCTGGGTGCTCGAAGGGGGTACGTGGGAAAGCATCACACTGAGTAAAATGGCAGACCGCTGTTTCGGCATTGGTTATGTAGCAGTTCACAGCGTGATGGTTAAAACCAAGAAAAAGAATATAATTTCCCTAAATTAATTACAAATAGTATCATCTGATGTCTCTGATAATTTGATTGTGCACCTAAGGCCTTATTAGATGCTTAACTCATTGTAGGAAATGCTGATTTTCATCAGTGATGAACTAGTTGCTGATGATGAAGCACTTAATCACAACTCTAATAGTACCAGAGATCGAATGACATCGGATGTCAAACGTCAACAAAAACATACCATTGTCTGATATTTCCCAGCTAAATTGTTTTGGGAGGTTTAATATCAAGAGTTGGTTTTGTTTCATGAGACTGAGCAGATGCAATATTCTTTGTAAACTTGCAACAGCTTTGGGTCATTTATATTTGCAGTCGGGTGACAGTGACCCTGGTGTATGGCATTCGTATGGCATGGGAATATTAAAAAATGCCAAGCCTACAAGCATATGTTAAATGATATGGCAAGCGTGCAATGTATTTCTATCACAATCCTATAAGTGTAAGTCCAGCAACAGTTGCACAATTCCATGTTATACTTCTGAGAATGAAAGTGGTTGCAACCGGTGATGTGTATCTGGAATCTTAGCCTGACAAGTATGGCAAGCATGTTTCCTTGTGTGTATGTTCCTTATGCATTAACGTGTGGCCAGCTCAGCAGAAGAAAGGCCATATGGAAACACGGTAAACTGTTTTTGCACCTCCTTGCAGCTTTTGGTATCTGCTGCTTATATTATTATAAGGAGGAAAGGAAGTAAAAATGGTGGAGGGGCAGTACAGGAAGCATTTCTCACCTCTTAAAAGAGCTTGTGGAAAAGGCTGCCTGTAGGTGCACATCAAGGATATGCTTATTTCTGGGCATCGTTCTTAAGCGATAGGCAAGCGGTGATGTACAATGAGGATTTTGTATGCAAATGTATTGTAACGTGGAAACTGTGCACAGCTAGGGCTGGGGTAGTGATGAGTCAAAATGTGCAGAGCCTTCGAAGCGTGTGTCCAATAATCCAGGATAGAATTTCTGAAGCGCATACCAAAGCATTAGTCATTATAAGGGACTGACACCATTGATGAGGTACGAACCCTCGCTGTGCCGAGAAGTGGTTCGCGTGTCGGCGCAACTAATGAAAAGACAAGAAAATCCTTTTAAGTATTGCTTTTGTTGCCATGTTGGAACTCAGAAGCTTTTTTTTGGGGGGGGAGTGGGGATATGGTGGAATTTTATTTTCACCCCCACCATCCTTCTAAATCAAACAGGCAAAAGGTGAATTGACTCATTTAGCACTGTTGAACTGTCAACCAAAATGACATTTAGGATGAGCTAAAATATCAGCACAACCACGGTCACTGGATTGACTCGCGATTCAATTTGTGATAAATAGTTCCTGGTGAGAATATATTATATATTTCATTTTCAGCTAAATTGTTTTGGCCCAGTTATTACGGTAATTTTGAAACTCTGGTCACCCTCAGCTTGGGCTACACTATGCAGTTTCATATTACAAATTAAACGTGATTTTCCATAACATGACAAAATGTATTCTTTAATTCATTGCCCAATGTCCATTTATGTGCAGACATGCAATATTATTCATTTAATACGTCTTGAATATATTTCAAATGACAAAAGGAGGCATTCCTGTTGGATTCTATCTTAGCACTGGACATTGTTTTGTAACAATGGAGTAACCTTGTGCGCTGTGTTAAGTAAACAGTGTCTGTTTCACACATTGGATTCAGCATGCTAAAAAGCCCTCTGCTGGTGTCTGACAACTTTCTAAATGAAGCTCATTATGCACTCATTGATTTTTCATATTCCTTCTCACCGGTAAATACCCCCAAGGTGCTCCTCTTACACTTTGCCCTCCCATCTCTCTGTGGTTCCTGCAATTGTTATCGCTCTGCCGTGTTTTATCAGTCCCTCAATAAACATCAACACACACCAGACACTTCAGGGGGATGAACATTTTCCAATTAGCAAAGCAAATACCTCAAGCTCAGACTCACCGTGCCACGTACGGTTTGGTGTCAATGAACTTGACTGGCCTGCACGGAGTTCTAACCTCAACCCGAGAGAACACCATTGGGATGAATTAGAGCAGAGACTTAGAGCCAGACCTTATCATCCACAACAGTCTGTGACCTCACACGTGCCTCTAGAAGAACAGTCAAAACTTCCTCTAAAAACACACGTACATTTTGCTGAAAGCCTTCCCAGAAGAGTTGAGGCTCTTAATCGGTGTCAGTGGATGGATGTCAGTTCAAATGCAAGTTAAGGAAGGTGAACAATTACTTTCCGCAATGCAGTGTAAGTCACAATTTGTAACCTTCAAGTCACAAGTCATTTTGTTTTAGGGCAGTTCAATTAACCCTTTCATGCACCCTGTAACCTGATAACATGATAAGCTGTGCACTGTAGTAAGCATTGTCCCTGAAATGGTTAAGTCAAGTCCCAGATAACCTCAATGTTAAGTCTTGTGCTAAGTCAAGCCAAGCCCCAAGTCGTGTCATATCAATACTGTTCTCCAATAATGATGTTGCCAATTTATTTAACTTCCCTAGATGTAAAACACCTCTCAAGGTAATGCACACCAATATACCACTACTTCATACCACAATAAAATAAATACTTTTTTTTTTGCCTCAAAAAAAACTGATCGCAGGGTGACATGGTGGTAACCGGTTACCATATCCGCCTCACAGTGCAGAGGTGTAGGGTTCAATTCCGGCTGCGACTTTCCTGTGTGGAGTTTGCATGTTCTCCCCCTGCCCTTTGTGGGTTTTCCTTCCACATTCCCAAAACATGCGAAGTTGCGAAGCAGGTTAATGGAACACTCTAAATTGACCCTAGGTGTGATTGTCCTGGCAGCTAGCCCCTCTTTTTAATTGGTTTCTGGGATTCCTATATGGATATTAAGTCGGTGTGCAGCCCTTTTATTTGTTCCGACTGTGGCTTTCTCATGAGTATCATTTTTCACATTTTTTGTCACATTGTCTTTTCTCACTCTGCCAATCTTTCCACTTTGACCGTTTTTGCCACATTTCATTTTTAATCTTGTCATTCTTTCCTCCCCCGCTGTTACCTTTTTAACCCTCATTTCCCATGTTCACAATAACTTTAATTTATAGGTGCTATAACTATTTTATCTAATTTAAAATAACTTTTTTTTCCTCTCTGTGATCATTTTTTTCAGATATTTTTTGTAAACTCTGGCCCAAATCTTTCCTATCACACAGGCTCTCCTTTTTCCCTATTTTCGACCCTTCCATGCTCAACCTACCATATTTTCGCTTGATATCTCCCTCTAATCTTGTTCGCCTTCCTTTTTTTTTTTCCCTGTGTACTAAGGCCTGATCAAATGAGGTGATTCAAATGGCATTTTATGGGGCCTTGCAGCACAACCAGGCTGAACATGACAGGCAATCATAAAAGCTATTGTCTGCTGTGCATGCCATTTTAATGTATTCCATTTGATTTAATGCATGTGAAAGGTGAAGCAGAATGCGTGAGGATGAGTGGTCTTGGAGGTGGGATGCTCGGGGCGTTTCAAGTAAAGCTGAAAGAGGACAAAGACACTATATGTTTGTGGGTTGAAACGCGGAGCCAAGAAAGACAGGAGACACGACTCGTATTTCATCCCCAACTCAAGAGTTGTTCATTGCAGTGTGAAAGGAAATGGACAGCTATGCCAATATCTAATTTCTTGCAAAGATTTGCCATTTGAAGTGAAAATGAGAATTAAACACATGCGGCGGGGCAGACTGAGGTTGGGAGAGAGATGGCAGACGGGGTGTGTGAAATATTAAAAACTAAATGCAATATCCAATGCATAAAGTAATTACATGCCAGGGAGAGTTTGAGGAGTGAAGATTCCGATTTTTTTTTTTTTTTTGCTTGGAAAATTGTTCATTTCAAACAACCATCATATTTACATCCTGTTAGGGAACCGATCTCATCCAGCCTACGTTCACTAATTGAACTGTGACAAGGGGTAATTGCCAAATCCATTGTTCGATGCATGATTTACATTGAAGTTACTTTTTTTTTTTTTTTTTGACAAGCCATTATAGTTCTGAAAGTTTTGCGTAACTTAAATGATCTTCCATGGACAAATGTTTATTTATTGCACACAGAGAATATTTCAACAGAGATTTACTGACTGTGAGGCAGCTGCGTTAAGCCCTTTCCCATGCTGACTTCACAATAACCTCAGCGGCCTACATATTCCCTTCTCTCCTCACTGCGGTCCTTTCCAAAACGTGTCACAAGAGTTGAAATGAGGTCTGCTGATGACTTACGTGATCTTCTGGTGGTAAATTCACTTTTCAGTTCCATTGCCAACATCCCAGCTTTTCTATTTGCACTTGCATATTGGGAGGGGGGGGGGGGCATCTAAAGACATCCTTTGGCTGTTTTTTGAGATCAAGTTTTATGAGATAGGCTGTAGTCTCATTACATTTTAAAGTGCCCTCTCAATTGTCTGGGATTCCAAAGTACTCTGGAACAAAAGCGAAGAAAGAGTTGACAAAAAATGTTTTTTAACAAAACGTAGGACCGACAAAGTACAATCAAAGATGCTGGTAACCAATGCTCCCTTTAAACTGCTCACGCAAGCGATTGCGCACCCGCGCACTTGACTCAGTGCACATGATGTCAGCTGGTGCACACCACAAACACACACACACACACACACACACACACACACACACACACACACACACACACACACACACACTCCTTCATTTCCACCCCATTCTAATCTACAAACAGGGCACCACACGATTCCCATTTCCCTTACAGTTTCAGTGGTGCGACCGACAGTGCGCACTCCGTTGTGCTACGGTAGTTTGATGCGTACATTGACAAACATTCACTCACAGTCAGCACAGACGAGAGGCTGCAGCGACACGTTCCATTCAAGCAGTCCAAACATGGACATAGTTTACGAGGCTCTTTCACGCGTTTCAAAGGTCACAAATGTTTGTGTTTTAGTAAATGTTTTCCATTATTTATGAGTGGACAATGTATGACCATAGTTATACTGACTGGTTTAATGAATTATCCTCCAAATAAAACTAACAAACTTAAATCTCCATTTGATGATATGTTCAATTTTGATATACACAAAGGTAATTGGATTTTTTTTTCCAGAACATACTAAATATTGTACCTTGTTATGATTGCAGGTTTTGGACAAGGGTGATACTGGTTTGGCCACTGTGTACATGTGTTAATGTTGCTCACCGTGGTCCAAGGACAGCTCAGGGAGTTTATAGGGGTGTTCACACGGCACACATTTGTTCCGGTGCTGCACCGATGTATTTTGTTGTGATATATTTTACACTGGAGCAAATTTTGTGGAGCGGTCACACGTACAAAGCTGCTGAGCGTGTTAGCACCGGCGCAGCGTCGGTGCAGCTCCACTTGCGGTCACACGGCAGTTTCTGCAGCGGAGCAAAACGATAGAAAACAAAGAGCTGTCGTGTTGGTTCTTTTTAAAACATACACAACTCACTCAACTACTGTACAGACACGTCCTTCTCCTTCTCGGTCTCCGTGCCTTCTGCTCGAGAGTGACCGCCCCCGAAAACGTAAATCAACGATGACTTCAATGACACTCAGAAAAGCAAACATATATGCGCCAAACAGAAAATCAAGAGAGCAAATCACAAAATAAATTCTATGGGGTGCGGGGGGTTGTCAACACACAACAAAGGAACAAACTACACAAACAACTCAGAGACAGTCCAGTCTCCTACAAAAGGAAAGATGACGTTTGGGGACTATCTTCCCCCCCTGCCCTGTTCTAGTTGAGATGGTATAACCCAAGAGGTGCCGCTTGCTCCTGTTACCAGCCATGTCTTGTGTCGTTATTAACAAACACATGACGGAAGTACAACAGAGCACAAAAGCAACGCATTCTCGCCTTATGTAATCAACTCTTCTCATGCGTAGCGAGGCTACTCCCCCCCGCAAACGAGCATTTGCTCCGGAGCAAATTGTAGAGTTCACACGTGCAAATGTACATCGGTGCTGCTCCGCAAACAAGCATTTGCAAATATTTAACCCACCTCCCTGATGTGGGTTAAATATTTGCTCCGGAGTAAGCTGTTTTCCGAGGCCACACCGGTGTAACTTTGCACGTGTGAATGCTCAACTGGGGCAGTGCTGGTGCAGCATCGGAGCAAATCTTGCCGTGTGAACACCCCATATGTGAATGCTTGGACGATGATAAATTAAAGGCACTATTGCTGATAACAAACCAGGATTAAATGAGAGAAACCAAAAAAGACAAAGATAAATGCAAAACGCGTGTCAGAAAAGAGCAAGGCAATCCAATACACATATGATACACACCGAGAATAATATTATAAAAAAGAACTACTTACATGAAAAATCCTAACAAAATCTGACAAAAGAACTACAACGCCAATGTCCTGAATGTCTGGAAAATACAGGCACTTGGAACAAGAGTCATGATCAAGGCTGAATAATCCGATAGCAAGTAGTAGAAGTGGCATTTCTTTTTAAGATGAATGGTCAATAAGATTCGTGACAGGTGCGGCTCTGGTGGGAACACCCTCCAATCCCACTTGAGACTGGAACACAAACGGGACAGTATCATGACATAAATGTATTATTATTATTTTAAGTGGAAGTCAATTGTGCATAATTTTTCACAAAGATTTTCTTTTGAACCAATTGGGCATGTGACACGCCAAGGTACCAAGACGTAGATTTTATAGTACTTAACAAGTTCGCACCCAATCAGCCATTTTATTTATTTTTCAAAAACTATGTTAGTAACCCCTAAACATCTTTGCCACAGTCCATTTTTAACACCGTAATGATTTGGTTGATACAATATATCATTTTCTGTATTAAATGTTATGCAATGTAAATGTATGTTAAATCATCAGAAAATGATCATCGTTAATTTTTTGGAGGCTAGACATTTGTTGAAAAATGTAAATATGATTCAATCAGGTTGTGACAGTCTATCGTATATTATACTTCTGTTTCAGTGTTTGAAGCGAGCTTCAACAGATTATGTATCAGGGTCAAAGAAAACCCCATCAAATATTATTTTCACCTTGATTAAAAGTGTGAAAGTGTGAAAACAGACTTGAGTATGCCTGACTATTTTCGTGTCTTTATTATTTTGAGAATATCTTTTTTTTTTTTTTTTCCAGTTACTGTGAAACAAGCTCTAATACCAATAAACTCATTCACTGGTAATGGATGTTCCACTGGTATAAAAACATCATTCTACTGGATGGCCTTGCTTATCCATCAAATGGACAGATGAACGACTGTAATGAAATGACGACGCATAACTTTTTTATTTATTTAAAATGAAAGTCTTTTCACACTGCATTTAGCAGGACGTAGCACAAACAAAGAACATCTTCCACATCACCTCAGACGCCCCCCCCCACCCCCACCCCCCTCCTCATGCCTGGATTTAATTCAAACTTCAACCAAAGAAATAGAGTCTGGAGTCTTTATCACCACGATGGACGTAACTCAAACCTCTGCATAAAACACAGTCGTCTCTGAATGACTCCATTCTGGATTTCACTGACAAGATGAAAAACCTTGTTAAATATTGGAATCCAATTTACACCACACCCACCCCCTCTTTTCATCACCCCTCAACCTTTCCCATTATATGACCCTGGCCATCCCAAAACGCACCGAACAGCCATCCACCAATGGCTACCAAGGCCGGCAGTAAGTCGGATTTGTTTCCCGTGAGGGTTGGACTCCCAAGACTGCCCTTTCTCTGCCATTCTGTTCATAACCTTTATGGACAGGCTTTTTTTAGCCCAGAGGGAGTCCATTTTGGTGGCCTCAGTATTGATTCTCTTTTTGTTGCAGATGATGTGATACTGTTGGCTTCTTCAACCTGTGATCTCTAGCTCACACTTGTGCGCTGTGTGTGTGTGTGTGTGTGTGTGTGTGTGTGTGTGGGTGTGGGTGTGCGTGTGTGTGTGCGTGTGTGTGTGCGTGTGCGTGTGTGTGTGTGTGTGTGTGTGTGTGTGTGTGTGTGTGTGTGTGTATTAGTGCAGCATGCATTTTTACACAATTATGCAATTTAATTAGTAGGAAGGGAGAGCCACGAAAAATGGTTTGCAAGCTATGAAAAATCCATTCTAAAGACTTTACTTCAAATGCATCATGTTCTACTAGTTCCTATCAGATGTGACGGGCTTTGGAGAATAATGCAGTACTCAATAAAAGACACTGCTTGGAAACATCGTTCAAAAAAAAAAACTGAGACAGGTGCATGTTTACCATTCTGTTACATCGCCTTTCCTGTTGAGAACACCCAATTAACGTTTGGGAACTGAGGACTCTATTAATTGTTGAAAGTGGAATCCTTCAATTGCTCAACAGTACCCTGCCTTCGTTGCCGTATTTTGCATAGATCTGGACCGCGAGCGGCCAAGCCTAGAATGTGTACTCTTTTATTATTATGAAGCTATGATGTTTGAAGAATGTGGATTGACATTGTCTGGTTGAAATAATCTGGGACACTCCTTAAAATGACGTTGCGTGGTTGGCTGCATCTGTTCCTCCAGAACACGTAGGTACCTTTCAGTATTAATGGTGCCTGAAGTCCAGAGGCAGTCTCAATAACAGTGAGGCGCCGTGCACTCCAACTTGTTGGACATGTAGCACATCTCGGTAATGACTTTTCAGCCATGGAAGTCATCCAGACACCCTCCCAACCATCTCTTCCCTTCTGGTGAAGTCCCCCAGGGCACCCAAGACTGTCCTGGGTGTCCCAGGTTGCGGCTTTCTTCCCCCTGTCCTCCCGCATCTATCAGACACAAGACCGGACTTTCTATTAGGGCCTGATTGCTACAGCCAGGTACTCACTAGCCTATTCTAACTGACTTTGAACAGCAGGCGGGGTACACACTGAACTGGTTGCCAGCCAATGACAGGGCACACATAGACAAAGAAACATTCACACTCACAATCACACCTACAGACAATTTAAAGTGATCAATTCACCCACCATGCATGTTTTTGGAATGTGGGAGGAAACCAGAGTACCCAGAGAAAACCCACACAGAAATGGGGAGAACATGCAAACGCTTTGTCGAGCTGAACTATGACTGAACTAATAGCTGTGAGGATAAGTGGTTCAGAAAATGGATGGATGGATGGATGACAGTGTACTGTGTCCTGCTGTACTTATTGGAATACATATGGCCGCTGCTCGTTGAAGCGCAGCTATGCTGAGTGACATATTTAATGGTTTTGGTCCATGAAAATGTCTTCACATTGGCCTGTGACGATATCAACTTATCATTTGATGAGAAAAACTCCATCATTCAAGAATTAGGGCCACCCTTACGCTACGTTCAGACCAAAGACAGAGTATCGCTTCACCTTGCCTGCCTTGCGAAAGTTTGATTGCTCGGTTGTTATCAAAAAAACATAGTCTAGCAGGACATTCATTCATTCATTTTTTGAACCGCTTTATCCTCACTAGGGTCGTGGTTGGGGCGAAGCCTATCCCAGCTGTCTTCGGGCAGTAGGCGGGGGACACCCTGAATCGGTTGCCAGCCAATCGCAGGGCACGCAGAGACGAACAACCATCCATGCCCACACTCAAACCTAGGGACAATTTAGAGTGTCTAATCAGCCTGCCATGCATGTTTTTGGAATGTGGGAGGAAACCGGAGTACCCGGAGAAAACCCACGCAGGCCCGGGGAGAACATGCAAACTCCACACAGGGAGATCGGAGCCGGAATTGAACCCTGTACCTCTGCACTGTGAAGTTGACATGCTAACCACTGGACTACCAGGCCGCGGAGTGTAACATGTGAGCCCCAAAATAAACTTGTGCAAAACCAATAATAAAAAATATACATTCTTTCAATCAAATGTTCCTGTAGGGTGCTTTGAATAAATAAAGATAGTTCACTCAGCCCTTTGTTGGCAGGAGATTGTAGAACATCGTGGTCTACTCGGTTACTACATGGACACCAAACACGAAGCAATCCAGTACCAATTTATTTTTTAATATTTTTTTTTCCATTTGAACAGATTCACAACCTTCAATCAAAGATATTCCATTGGAAAACTGGTACAAAAGACCAATTATACTTTGAAATGATTTCTGAACAGACAGAAACAATGTTCATGCACAGTCATTGGATTCCAGGATCACGGTGGACACCATCAGATGACCATCTATTTTCTTCGCCAAACAGCCTGTAGCTGAACTATGTGCCTTTCAAAGCCCGTCATATGTTTTCTCCATTCTTCATTTGTGCACAAAATCAGAAATCAGAAAGTGAGTTATTATTCTTTTTTTCTGTATCTTTGGAATGAATATTGACAAAACAAGTAATTTTGGGGAGTTTTCCCAATGCATGACTTGTTTTCTTTGAACAGTGATTTTGAGAAGGAATCGAGTTTTTGAGGGATCTCTCTCTCTCTCTCTCTCTCTCTCTCTCTCTCTCTCTCTCTCTCTCTCTCGCTCTCTCTGTCAACATGCATTTGAAATTGATTAGGTAGTCCTGACACTGCTGGGGTGTTGATTATCATTGTATGAAAGCGATACATATTCAGTTGTTTAACTTGCTTTGTCACTAATTAAATATGCAAATGTACTCAGAGCTTCACACAGACAAGAAAGGATGCTTCTTTTTTTTCCTGTGTTTAAATGATAGCTTGATGAGCCAGAGTCAATTCAAAGAAAACCACAAGGTAAACACATCCAATAGCATTGCATTAACATGAGAGAAGCATGCACTGCAAGGAGTCAAGGATGCTTGGGATTACCGCAACGGAGGCTAATAAGTAAGCAGAGGTGTCAGCAGCACTGTGTGTGTGCGTGTGTGTGTGTGTGTGTGTGTGTGTGTGTGTGTGTGTGTGTGTGTGTGTGTGTGTGTGTGTGTGTTCGGATGCATATTCAAAGAGAATATCAAGCATTCAAATTCTTTCATTACAAGGCAGTCAGGCATAATCCACATTAAATCACATACATCCGTACAAATGTAATAAAATTTACCAGTAATTGAATTGAGTCCACACTCATCTAGTCCCCCACACTCTCTATGCTCGAGAAGAGCCCTTGCTTGGTTACGCATACTGTGATGTAGTCAATTATTTCATAAAACACCAGCTTCTCCAGAGAGAGCAGCAGTCTCAGGGATGCTGTGAAACATTAAGGCGCCTCTTGCTTTATGCTTTTCTCCTCGAGACTAGGCCTGAGGGATTATCAAAAAAGAAGAAGAAAGCATGTGCTTGTATATACACACCACCGTATGCATGCTTGTGTTCACTAAACGTGTATGTGTCCATATTTATTTGATTACATCTGCGTTTGTCACTTACAGAATGAATCTATTTGCTGTATATGTGTACAGCTACATATAATATTATGTGTGAAATGTGTGGAGGTGGACTATCCAGTAGTAGTATGATTGTTATTCTTGCAAATGTGCCACCCAGCTCGAGTCACACACAGTCTTTTTGTCAGTTTTGGAGATCTTTTCCACCTTTGACACTACACTACCCTGTCTTCCTCATTTCACCAACTGACGACGCAGCATCAGGAGCAACTAAGAATCTTGCTCAAGGACACTTCGACAAGGTCACAATGACTGGCGATTGAACTTAAAACCTCTGAGTTGGGAAACGACCACTACCACTGAGCCGTGACGCCCCCACTCCAGAAGAATCAACTTAAATAAAGAAGGCACACTTGTGGAATACCCTGACCTGTTCCTGAAAGTAAATGGGTATTTCATGACAGCACATTTCCATGACCTTCTCCTCTACTGTGCACTAAGTAATATGGTGGAAGGGTAAAGTGAAGGCCCATGTCACCAAAAATACTGTGGAAAAAAGATTACATTTTCTTATGATTTCCACCACAGCTGTTGTGAAAAATAAAATGTTAAAATGCCTCCATACCGGGCAGCCCGGTGGGTGAATGGTTAGCACGTCGGCCTCACACTGCAGAGGTGCGGGGTTCGATTCTCGCTTCGGCCTTATTGTGTGGAGTCTGCATGTTCTCGCTGTGCCTGTGTGGGTTTCCTCCCACGTTCCAAAAACATGCACGGCAGTTTAATGGAACACTCCAAATCGTCCCTAGGTGTGAGTGTGAGCGCAGGTGGTTGTTCGTCTATGTGTGCCCTGCGATTGGCTGGCAACCAGCTCAGGGTGTCCCCGGCCTACTGCCCAAAGACAGCTGGCATAGGCTCCAGCACACCCCGTGACCCATGTGAGGAGAGGCAGATCCGAAAATGGATGGATGCGTCCATACGAAATTCCATTTCACCAAAGCCCAGACAAGCTGACGCTCTGTGTAGTCCTGAAACATTTCCTTTGATCAGCCTTGCCAGCAGTCTTTGGATGCTGGAGGACAATGCCCCTTTTACTATTGATGTGTGTGTGCATGTGTATGTGCGCATGCACACACTGTGTGACAAGTACATACATGCAGTACATACATAACTTTATATCCAGTGTTGAGGAAGTTACTTGGAAAATGGAGCAAGCTAAGCTCATTTTAAAATGCCAAATGTAACTAAACGAGATCAGAATTTCTAGTATGACAGCAAACGAGCTATTACAACAAAATAAATGTTTAGGTCAGGACACAAACACAGTGGAAGTCAGTGAGCATTGTCATGGTTGCAGTTGTGTGCTATTGCCAATACAATGACAATTGTGTAAATGATGCAACCATTCATCCAACAATTTAAAGTGACCACCAGTATGATAATTCTGATAAAATGACAACTGTGAAAATGATACAGCGCTCTCAAGCACTTAAAAGTGTCCAGTAGTGTGCCACTGTAAAACTGAGAAAAAAAAACACCACAACAGTTATGCATATAACAGAGTGAAATAGTTAGAAGAATGAAAATGGTAATAATGGTGACAACAGAGATATCAAAAATTGGTAAAATGTGACTAAGGAGTTCTAAATCAATTTAGTTGTACCTATTCCAAATAAGAATCCTTTCGAAAAGGCTTAAGTTATTTACTCATTTATTTTATGTCATTTTCACCCTTTGAGGTCACCATGATGAAAAACTCAGAACAACACAGTGAAAGCTGATTCAAACGAAATGTTTTTCGCAAAACAATTGTAATGAACATCTGAACATCAAGCAGACAAGTTAATAAGCATGTCCGGAGTACCATGCAGGCACTCTTATGTTGTTCCCTGCAAAACATTGAGAGATGCAAGTGTAAAACAGGGTAAATGACTGATCACCAGTCAATCAAATTTCAGTCACTATTTCGTCCTCAATTAGGTTCCAGGACAAGAGTGCCTCCTTCAGTCCTTCAGCTATTAACGCTCCAGCGTGGTCTTTGGTTGAAATGCACAGTTTCCAGGCATCTTGTTTTCACAATCCAGTCATTGCTGATTAAATGAATTGTCAAACTGAGGTATGGCTTGCATGAAGGATTTGGCCAAATGTTAGAGGTTGTCGCAACATGCTCTGCTGATAGAATTTCCCTTTCTACTGCCTCCTTTCACCTCAAGTATAGCTTTTAAATAGCTGTCTTGAAAAAAAATTCTCGAATGCAATGCAGGGTTCAAGCATAAGAATAAGATTTTCGTATCCAGTTATGTCAACTGTGCTGAGCCGAAGCACGTCTTTAAAGAAGGCTTCATTAATTTTACGTATGTGGCTTAATGTGGAGTAATTAATTAGTTGAGCTTGGAAAAATGCATTGGAGCTGAAAAATACACCTCTGAGTATTTCAATTTCATGGCAACACAAGGATACGTCCATGTTGCAGCCAACGAGATGTAATAGGCGGGCATGCTCACTTGCCAGACAACAGTGAGACATTTGACAATGAGGAGGACACAAACAAAAACAATGGCATAATGCACTGCAAAAAGTTGCAAGGGGTCGATCAGAAACAATAAGCAAGTTGCACACAGGCCTGATATTCCACAAAAAGGGTACTGATGCATGTTTGGTTGAGCCCCTGGTGTGCACAAAGGATAAGCAGGCAGGCATGTGTGAGCAGTGAACTATACAGTTTGAGTTGGGGCAAGCCACACAGATGACATGATTATTTTTAACGAACCGGAGGTCAGAGCTGATTTGCGTGAGGGAGGATCTGTGCTTCCTCTTGAAACCTTCACTATCACCGGCATTGCTTGTGAGGCGTTATTTCCAAAATAGTTTGTCCAATGTGCCCCTGTAAGTGTTTTTGTTAACACAATTGGTTCAGTACATCCTGCTTCTCCTACCTTCCAGGTTTTTTGGTCGCCTACCATCAAGCACCTGATGACAGAACGATCCGACAAAAAACGGACCCAGCAGGACCATAGGCCTGATTCTATAGCCACCCTTTTCCCACGGCGCACGTCCTGCGGCCGCCACCCGTTCCTGTCCCGGCGAAGCATGACCTGCGGCTGCCACCTGTTCCTGTCCCGGCGGTGCACGACCTGCGGCCGCCACCTGTTCCTCTTCTGCAGGCGCACATCCTACGGCACGTCCTCCCGTTCCCACATATCCTGTCACCGCCACTGGGTGACATTAGGATGTCTGGGATCCATCCGATGAGGGAATGGAGGGTATTGTCATGGTTCTGTTCCATTTGTGACCATCAGTTGGTTTTGGGGGGGCTTCTCCTCCAGCGTCACACACGTTGTTCATTATTGTCATTAGCTCCTTTCCGTTAAAAGGACTGCCAGGCTGACCACTCGGCATCGGATCGTTGTGCTACTGTCATGGGTTTTGTTTGTTACTTTGAGCTTTAGGGGGTTTTCTGGACTTGTTTTATGTTATTGATTTAGTTTGTCCAAGGTAAGTGTTTTTGTTATTTAATTTGGTCCAGCTCACCCTGCATCCCTTCTTTTTTTTTGGTTCTCTACCATCACACACCATCATGACAATAACCTTTGTCATCATCATTCAGAAAAAAGATGGGTCGATCAGTGACACTAAAGACCTCAAAAACTAACCGAAATGTTTTTGTGCTGCGTTTCCCAGCCCTCCTCTGTGGATGAGTCTCTGAGTAAAAATTTAAATGTGTGTCAGAATGGGAGACGGCTTAAATGCGTCATGCTTAAATTAAATGGTGGTCAATTAATCCGGCCATAGCACTGAAGTGAAAAAGGCACACAAGCTGACATATGAAACATGGTTCATCATTAGCCTACAGCTGACATAAACCTCTGGCCTTCATTTAATTTGTACAGTACTTTATGTGTGAATAAGCAGGTAAATGTCATCACGGCAATCAAAAGGTCAGGTATTTAATTCTAAGGCAGATCGACCACAATTTGAAGATCAGCTATAAATGAAAACTGAATTTAACATTTATTTGTTTGTTTTTTTTCACATGCTTTGATATTGTTGGTTTAAGAAAGGAGAAGGAAATCAAAAATGGGAGGTTATGGCTGTTCATGAAATGTTGTGATGCGTAAAGGCAAAATGTACAAAATGTTTTACTCATCATAAGGAGTTTTCAAGTTGTGCTTTGTCTGGTCCTTCAGCAAAGACCTGTTTTCCAGGGGTGACCGTGCCAGGGCCATATAGCTCCAGACAACCTTCGATCACCAGGACACACAAACCCCTGTACTACAATGAGGTGACATATCCGTGAGGAATTAAACTGTCACAAAAATATGCCATTTGACAGTAAATATTGCATTACATTTAGTTCCGCTGAACTGACCATATGACCATCACATTTTAGGTAAACCTGTACTTTATTTTGTTCTTTATTGTTTCCAGCATGATTGTGCTCCAGGAGACAAAGTAAAGTCCATAAGGGTCAGTCTTTATTTGGCAGAAAAGAAAATTTGTCAACCAACAACCAGCCAGCTAATGAACCATACCCTCTGGGTATTTTGCTCCAGGCATTAATACAGTTAGACAAATAAGTCAAACATAATTGAAAAAAAAAGAATAACCTTGGTGATCATTGAAAAGGTCATGTCATCACCCTCTGCTTCTCTACTTATATTATGAGCATTCCAGATCATATGACCTAATATCACGATTGAACATTTGGAGCATGCTGGAACACTCTCTCTGTCTCTCTCTTATTCTCGCTCTGTTTCTCTCTCTCTCAGTCTCGCTTTCTCTCCTTTTACTTTCTCTCTGTCTCTCATTATCCAGAGTTTTCAACCACTAAACAAGGAGACATGAGCATTAGCTGGCCTGAATGCTGACATAAAACCTATCATAGCTGCCAGCATCAGCTGCCGGCCTTGGAGAAACAAAGGTTCTTGCCTGAGAAATGAAATATGGATTTCTAATTTCAGAGATCTGGGTCAAAGTTCTTTTCATTTCAAGGCACTGCGGCACCATCCCACCATTAGCTGAGAAATACATATTAGCCTGAGCTTTATAATGGATAAGGAGCCCTAGACAATCAGGCGGCTGCTGTGGCGATAATGACTATCAGGTGATCATAATTTCTTTTGTTGTCAATGTGAGTTTTCGTTATAGTTTTTAAAAAAATGCATTCTTCTTGTCTGGTGCACCTGAATCATTAAAAAGGAATTGAAAAAAGACAAATAGTGACATGATGTGAGACACACGAAACATCGATCCATCGATCCATATATACATTCAAAACATATAATCCAAACAGTACAATCAATTCATATCATGTTAATCCGATTCAGGGGTTTAGGACTTGGGGGGGGGGGGGGCTTCCAAATACATATTAGCCTGAGCTTTATAATGGATAAGGAGCCCTAGACAATCAGGCGGCTGCTGTGGCGATAATGACTATCAGGTGATCATAATTTCTTTTGTTGTCAATGTGAGTTTTCGTTATAGTTTTTAAAAAAATGCATTCTTCTTGTCTGGTGCACCTGAATCATTAAAAAGGAATTGAAAAAAGACAAATAGTGACATGATGTGAGACACACGAAACATCGATCCATCGATCCATATATACATTCAAAACATATAATCCAAACAGTACAATCAATTCATATCATGTTAATCCGATTCAGGGGTTTAGGACTTGGGGGGGGGGGGGAGGCGGACGGCATCCTGAACTAGTTGCCAGTCAGTTCCACAGAAAGCAAGCATTGAATGATCACTGCAAATACAGTATACAGTCATTTGATTTGAAGTCAGATGCATACGACATATGAGAGTTACGGTGCAGTGCATGAGGTTTAGAGATAACAGTGAGTATGGACTGAAGCAATAACATGAATAGAACTCAAAATGCAGACCTCTGCCAAGGCCAGACTGCTGTGTTAAGTGAAAAATACAACAATGTGGTTCATTATTGCTTTTTGGAATTTTTTTTTTTTTTTTTTTATTGATGGCATTATAACGAACATGCAGGTAGTTGGAGTCAGAGTAGAGGATGTAGAGAACAGGGAAACATGGAAATTAATGACTCGCTGTGGCAACCCCTGAAAAGGGACAAGTCGAAAGGAGAAGAAGAAGATGACATTAAAACGAAGTGCGGAAAGGTGACTATTATATCAGATCGCCGGCATGACGCGGAATCTTTGTACCTCCAAACTCATCACTTTGATTTGAAAAGATTCGAAAAACAGCATGCTTGTTCAACGATTCACATTCCATCATGAAAGAGAGTGTCAGTACCAGGCTTGGATACAGGACACAGTTGCAGGGTTCAGAGCAAAGGGGAGATTTTTTTTTTTTTAGGTTCAACGGGTGAAAACTCAAAATAGGCATGACTACGAAAACAAGACAAGGGCTGGACAGAACTATGGACAGTGGCTGGTGTGCACGCACTGAGACAAAACACACTGGCGCCAGACATAGGGAAGCCATTTTAACACAAGGTAAGGGGCGACAGGTGGAAACAATCAGGGTGGGGCCAACAATCAGACAGGCACAGGAGGAAGGACAAGTGACCTTTACCGGTGTGACACAGCAAGTCATTTCACTTTTGTAAAAATAACACCCATGCTTGTGGACTGACCAATAGTATCGATTTATGAACAAATGTAAAATTGACCAAATTACACAATATATTTCATCCCGACACCAGCTCCATCGTTTTTTAGGTAAGCACCAAAATCGAAAGGGTTCTTTCTTTGCAGTCTTATGGAGATTGGTAGTTTAGTCATATGTATGGTTACCAGGTATTATACCAAAGGTTCCCATTATGTACCTGGCAGCATAGAGAGTGGTCATATTTCCTATGATAAAGAGGCAGAAGTAATTGACACGATCTGCAGTCAATTGCAGGAAGGGAACTGATGATAAAAGGAGTGAGCACCCTCCCTGCTCCATCTCTCTTTCCGCTTCCTGACCTTTGATGTCATTTCTGGGCCAAGGTGTGCTGTTACTTAATGCCATGTGTCATACCTTAGTTATTGGACTTTTAAGAGTTGGCCCTAACGGAGTGAGACTGTGATTGGCCATAAGTGTGTTGGTTCTGGTAACAAGGAAGACAAAAAACAGGTAAAAATACATTGGTCATCTTTATTCTTTTTTTTTTTTTTTTTTTTTGCAACTAGGGCGGGGACGATTTGTATGAATGAATGAATTAATTACAGAAACATTTCATACTTATTTCTAGTTAGAATATTATAATAATAAGAGTTGAATATTTGTTGGCTGTCAACCCACGTCAGTCCCGCAGTTGCACTGTAGGGTTCCCAAAATGTCGAACTAATAAACCTTCACCACTTACTTGCACCTGTAGTCAGCACAGGCAATACTTGCTTGCATCTGTGTTCACAAGACCATTCTGAATGTGTCCAGCTGTTTTTCTGCCATCTTCTCAGTGGGGAAAATCAAAACAGCACAAGGACAAAAACAGGACACAACTACGATGTAACATTTAAACAGATCACTGTCATTAATATTAGTTTCTCATCCAATCCAGACAAACGGGAAAAGGTAAAGCTGGACATCACGGACATTCTGAGTCGGCTAAATATGAACAGGGCCCCGTTTCAAGCTGTTCGTCTTTTAAGCGTACAAGTGCATACGAAAAACGATTTGCAGCCCCCGTCGTTTGACCTTCAGATGAATTTTTGGAGGGTCAGTAAATTGGTTAGGCCTATTACTGATCTAATACATTGGCGGCAGAGTTAAGATTGTATTTGCCATTCTCTGAGTCATTTTACCCACATTGTGCCTGGGCAAAATAGGTGACTCATTCTTGGAATATGCCGCTGTCTGTGATATTTTTTGGGGGCAGAGGTCATAGAAGAACCAAGTGAAGCACAAAGCTTTGTTGTTTTTATTTCTTATACAAAAGCATGCAAGTCCATAGACGGCAAGAAAAAAAAAGCCATCTTTCTTTATTTTTCTTTGCATGTAAGGGTACAAAATATTGCTAAGCCTGTGTGAATGTCTTTTGAAAGATTCCACTATTGTCTGAAAAGCAATTTAAAGAAATTGTAATAGTAGTAACACAGACCATAGGTGCCAACCCGCGGCTCGCGAGCCGCATGCGGCTCTTTGGCTGGTTCAATGTGGCTCCCGGGCTTTCACACGACAATTGTCGAAAACGCCTCGGCGTGGTGCTGCCATTCAAACAACGGTGCTTAATACACAGAACGTACTACATCAGCCTATCATCAATCCCGTTACTTGATAGACATAGAGCTCAACCAATTAGATGACTGAATCACCGTTCATTCGCAGACAACAGCGCTAAGTGCGAAGCTAGTCAGCGAATTATCTCTGTTTTTAAAGGCAGGGGTGCCCAATACGTCGATCGCAATCGACCAAGAGCCAGCAGACTGGTCCCAAGTCGACCGTGAGCGGTGGGAGGAGGAAAAAAAAAAAGATTTGTGTGTTTGTGTCTTCAGGTTTAATTTATGTCCGGGCGCTCCGGCTGTTGCTCGTCGTTGCATGCATGCATATGTGCGCGAGTGCATGGTTTTGTGTGTGTGCGTGTGTGTATGTGTGTGTGTGTCTGTGTGTGTGTGTGTGTGTGTGTGTGTGTGTGTGTGTGTGTGTGAGTTGGTGTGTGTGTGTGTGTGTGTGTGTGTGTGTGTGTGTGTGTGTGTGTGTTCAGATGCTTGCACGTGCGCGATCGGGTCTATCGGGGGAGGTTGGTCGCTCCAAAAGTTGATCTTGGGGCAAAAAAGTGTGTGTGTGTGTGTGTGTGTGTGTGTGTGTGTGTGTGTGTGTGTGTGTGTGTGGCTCTTTGCAGTAACACAGTAAAAACATTGGCTCTTAGTCTCTGACTGGTTGGCCACCCCTGCCATAGGGATTGCCTTTTTGTGCGCTGTAAACCGACTGTCAACGGTTCTTGTGAGGAAAAAAAAAAACAGTTATTTGTTTACTTTTCCGCCCGTCTTGAGTTCCCAGGATGCATTTCGGCATGCAATGCTGAACCTTTTCCGTCATTATGTCGTTAATCATTTGTGCTTAACTGTTTGCATCCCATAGTTCATCGAATGTGTGTCTTAATAAACATTTGCATTGAATTTAAGTTGCACATTGTTAACGGCAGATTGTGACTTGTGTCTGAAATGTTAAAATTACCGTTCCCTCCATTGATGCGACAATAAAGTCCGAATGATCTTTTGCAAAACGTGCTTGTGATGAGATTAGAGCAGTGGTTCTTAACCTGGGTTCGATTGAACCCCAGGGGTTCGGTGAGTCGGTCTCAGGGGTTCGAAGGAGCCTCTGCCATGGAGGGTAGGACATACGCGATTCAACATGTCAATTAGTTATGACACGCCCACTTGGCCATCACTGGCTGCAGATACATACATTACATCGCTTGTCCAATCAATGCTGTGGGAAATTTAGTTTGCTTCGTCGTCAACGTGTGACTGTCATGATAGTACGTTGTACAATAAAATAAAAAATAAAAAAAAAAGTATACTCATCTCTTGAAATGTTATTTACTTTTTCTGTTTATGATAAATGTGTTTTTTTAATATATTGAATTTGTATATATATATATATATATATATATTTTTTTTTTTTTTTTTTTTTTCGCAGTCACACGCCACCGTAGGTTAAAGATGACCCGCTTTCTTATAATTTCTTTTTTAAATACGTTTTGTGAAAGTGAGACTGATCAAATTATTTTAAAATTTTAAAATTATTATTATTGATTTGGGACCAGACCCTGATCTCCTGGTCGATCACGATTGACGTAATGGGCACCCCTGATCTATACCCTTTGGTCCAAATATGTACTTAATGGTACAGTACATGTACATGTACATAATTGAACTCTTTGGTATTTAACTACAAAGTGGACAAACACTCAGGGCCCCCCATCTGTACTGTGGTTAAAGGGAACAAAAGGTGTGCCCTTGAGACAGTGAAATGCAAAACCTCGATTTCAATTTTGACTTTCATGAATGTCCCAACTAAGGTAATCGTTGAAATTTGCAATTGCTACAAAACAGTTCAACAATGCGATGGCAAGTAAAACAAAAGAATATTGAATAGAAAGTGAAGTTGTTTTCTTTTTACCGTATTTTCCGCACTATAGGGCGCACCAAAAAGTCAATTTTCTTAAAAGCTCACCGAGCGCCTTCCTTGTGTGTGGTCATTACGGTAATACGTCGACTCTAAGATGGCTCCTTCCTGGAGACATGCTTCCAATGTTATAACTTGCTCTTGGTTCAGTGAACTGTGTCGCTGCATTATTAAATAAGTTTGTGTCGCAGCTCCGAAAAAAGGAGAGCTGTGGTGTTAATTTTTTAAAACAGTCTCAACAAATAAAGGTACGTCTTTGTCTGTCTCCGTGCCTTCTTCCGTCGACTCGAGAGGCGTTCAAGACCGCCTCCGAAAAACGTAAACTAACGATTACTTCAATGAAATGACAAAAATTGAAAAGAATACATCAAAACTGAAAAGCAAGCGAGGATATCACAAAATAAATTCTCTAGCCCCCCCTCCCCCACAGAATTTATATTGTGATTTCATCATTTGCCTCTCGAGTTGACCGGAAGAAAAGAAGGGAAGGAGACGGACAAAGACGCACCGGAATTTGTTGAAAAAAGGAGAGCTGTGGTTGCGGTTTTATTATTTTTTTAAACGCAGACTTTATTAATGGTTTTCACAGTCTCAGCAAATACAGGTACTGTCGGTCTTTGTCCGTCTCGTGCCTTCTCTTTCATTCCATTCGAGAGGCGTTCATGGCCGCCTCCGAGAAACGTAAATTAATTCTTACTTCAATGAAACCACGAAGAAAATCAAGTGAGGAAATCACAAAATAAATTCTATCGGGGGGATATAGAATTTATTTTGTCATTTCCTCACTTGAATTTCTGTTTTGTTGCATTATTTTCAATTTTCGTAGTTTCATTTAAGTACAGTAATTGTTAATTTACATTTTTCAGAGGCGGTCATGAACGCCTCTCAAGTTGAACGCACGCCTCTCGAGTTGAATGGAAGGAGCGTCGCACCATCTCGTGGAAGCATTGTAGATTGCGCCTTTTAATGTGAAGCCTCCAATGTATGAAAAATATTTACAAAATAGCCATTCATTGAAGGTGCGCCGAATAATCCAGTGCGTCTTTTAGTGCGGAAAATACGGTAAGTAAAAATTGCATAAGATCATCCTTTAACAAACAATTTTATGGAAACCCCAATGATAAAATTACCTAGGTGCCTCGTATCATAATTGGATGTCTGATGTTTCGACCAATCCAAACCGTGACAAAATTGCGAAAGAATAAGACCACTTGTGAATTTATTGGAACCAAGTAAATGGGAGAGATCGCCGGGGACTTCAACATGGCGATTAAATCTCTTCGGCCCCCAACTAGCCGAGGATTGCTCTTGTGGTTATATATGTCGGGCCTCTTCTTCCCATTGTGCCAATGGAGTGTAATGCTGCCACATGCTTGCTGTGGCACTGTACATACCAGACTCGACTGTGCACCTTAAGTGGCCGCCTTCAGGATCAATAACAAGCCATTAGACCATCAAAGGGACAAATTGAGCACCTTTTCTCGGACAGTGTGCGCTGGTCACCGGGCAATTGCAGAGAAAATATAGATCACTCAAACTAACAATAGATCACAACACTTTTGCTGTCATTGAAATGAACATGAATCGACATTTATTATAGTTTACCCTTTCACCCGTTTTTATACTTACATTGATGATGAAAACATCATGTGTAATATCCACTTTATCTCATATATATATATGAGATAAAGTGAGAGAGATATGCACACTGTATTTATAAAATAAGAAATATTAAAGTCATAATATATCCAGTTAAGTAAAAGGAAACGTTTCAAAACGGTACACTAATTAATACATTCTGGAAGCAATGTTTTCTTGATCCATGAATGTTTTATGTTAGCAATCCGAACAATTTAACCATTGGCTGTGCTTTATATGCAAATGCATCATTAGCATTCTTCGTAGACTGTGAGCACTATCACTGTCCTTTCCAAACAAGACATGATTAATGAATTTGCTTACACTGAGTGTCATGCATATTGTTGTCATTGAACCATAGCCATAAACCTGGTTACAAAAACCATAAAGGCTACACTGACATCGACTTACCAACTGATTTCTCAGTCAGCATGTTTTATTGTGAACAGATGCAGCACAAATTGGATTTAAAAAAAACCAAGTACAGGTACATGAATGCTTTGAGATCTCAACAAAATCCCCCAAATCCTTCTTCAATGCTGACAAACAAATACAACATATTTCGATAAAATATTGAACAGATCATAATTTACCAACTTCCCCACCAAGAAAATCTGATGGCCGTAGTAAACTGGTACATTATGCATTTAATAATTTATTTCATTATTTTATCAATGGCTACATATAGTCCAAGCATTCCTGAAAACAACAAATGTAATCTTTATTGCTAAAACACATTTTTAGATGAATTTAAGCAGAGATGATGAACATAAATTTATTTCCACCTTATTCCTGGTGGCTGTCATGAGGACACTATTATGTGAACGTCTTCTGGTAAGAATTTGCTCTTTGTTTCATGGAGCGGTTTACTTGAACATTTTTTTCCCCCACCCCCTTTTTTCAGAGATCATGAGCCGGCGGCACCAGAATCCATTTTGATTGCGAGAATTGACAACAAAATCAGCGTACAGTCTGTTTTACTGATGTCGGTGCATCGAGGGAGTTTACAGCTCGCTTGAACTTGCTTCATGTTTGTATAAAGACCTCACTAATCTATGTGCATCATTCAATATTTATTTGGGGTTTTATGTACGTTGATATTGATTACATCTGTTGGAAAACAACCTCACACACATACCAATTCTAAAAGAAATAATAATTTGATATTTACACTTGAAAATACATTTTTGGGCGGGGGTACAGGAGTTCCATGAACATTGCTATTTCCCTGCTATTTTGTTCAAATCTGAAAATAAACTCTGGGAAATATGCATTGGCTGAGGGCCCATCGATGCAGGCTCAGCCTTCGTGTGGAACAAAGGCGCAAAAGGGGCGGGGCAACAGAGCGCTTTGGAGAATTGGGACACCCTACACACTTGCACCCATCAATGAGAACACCCAATTTAGGGGCACACGGGTGGAAGTGCGATGACTGGGACAGGGCCAAATAGATAGATAGTCAGATTGGCTGTAATTAGAAGTAAAATTGTTCATGGATGACCTTCCTACAAAAGGAAGCAATCAAATTGTGTTAAAGTGAACCTAATTTGACAGAGCTCACGGTCAGTGCCGAAAGTCAAGGACATTCCCGATTGTATTGCTGTCACTTCAGAGTACGTGCATGAATTTCCTGCAGAATTGCCCTAAAGCAAGAGCAAAACCTCGATGAGCTGGAGCATTGTCATCCACGGTGATGAAATTAGGCCTGTCTTGGTCATGCAGGGACACAATCACTGGTTTAAAATTGTAGGGCAATTCTGTAGCAACTCGACACCCTTGCCCACACTGTCAAACCACCAAAAACTTGTCTGGTGACAACAGTGGCAGATGCATAGGGCTTCCCCTTGACGTCTCCAACATCGTTGGCAGCCAGCATTTCTACTCAACGTGAATCGACTTTGATCAGAGAACAGCACTGAGGCCCACTGCTCCCTGGCCCATGCAACATGGTGACGCCTGTACCCGGGGGTGTGGTCAGGTACCCTTGCAGGTCATCTGGCACACAGACCTCTCTGATGTAAACGGTTTCGAATGGTCTGACATGACACTTGGGTGCCACTCACCTCCCTTATATTTGGAGTTGAGAGGCATTCATCATCTGGTTCCTCAGGGCATTGTTCACAATGTAGCGGTCATCAGCTTGGCCACTTCTACATCTTTCTGTGACTCTTCCACTCTCTCTCTATCTCTGTTGCAACCTGCTGATGACACTTTGTGACACTCTAAGCTCAGTGGCGTGTGTGTGTGTGTGTGTGTGTGTGTGTGTATATATGTGTGTGTGTGTGTGTGTGTGTGAGTGTGTGTGTGTGCGTGTGTGTGTGTTATATATATATATGTAATCTTGAAGAAAGTGTGACATTAAATCAGATGTTTAAATATTGATTCATCCATCTTTTAACACCTTGATGTCTTGTGGCCAGCGATGCACATGCACACACCCTTTGAAGATGAGCAGGGAAGTTGAAGATTTGTGGCACAGCACCAGCTTTAAGCCTCACAGTCTGCCCTATCCTGTCAAAAGCTTCACTTCGAAATGTTCACTGCAGAGCGGTGACCTATCGTTTGCAATGAAACCATCCCTTCTGAAGGCAAGTTCCCACTGCCTCCTGCGCGCTCTGCTTTTTGGAAAGCTTAAAATAGGATAAAAAGTACATGGTACAGCTTTCTTTCCTTTCAGGATAAGGACAAGAAAATACAGTTTATAATGTTTGGGGAGTTACTTTATGCATGTATATTTTGCATGTATTAATATATATTTAGCCTATTGAAACATTGAGAATTTTAACAATTAAAAAAAAAATCATCTGAATAAAATGATGAAAGTAGGCTGACACGTTTCTAAAAATCCAGGCTAATAACCAGAAAAAAAAAAGGTTGATCAGGAAACATGTTTTGGTGACACTGGTTGTTTTCAAGCAAGCGCTCGCGGAACCTTTCCCTCCAAGACGTCATGGCTGTGAAACCACGCAGATACTTCTTGGCTCTTGGGAGAGGCGCTGTGACGTAGTGTCGTTGAAAGGCGAGTCTGGATTGCTTTTGGCTGCCAGAGGCAGTACCAGCTTGCACAGGAATCTGGTCTGTCATAAAACCTATCAGGGTGTAATACAAAGTGTATGGATGTCTCAATAAAAAGCGGTGAAAAAAATAGTACAAGAGGTAATTGGTTGTTAAAAATGACCGCCAAATGAGTATTTACCCTGAGAACAAGTTAAATACCTTGAGATATTGTGGAAAAAATAAAATGCAATTATGTCAATTGAAGCAATTCAGGGCGGCCCAGTGGTCGACTGGTTAGCGTGTCGGCCTCACAGTGCAGAGGTGCAGGGTTCAATTCAAAATTTGCATGTTCTCCCCATGCCTGTGTGGGTTTTCTCCGGGTACACCGGTTTCCTCCCACATTCCAAAAAACAGGCGTGGCAGGTTAAGGGAACACTCGAAATTGTGTGCGGATGGTTGTTTATCTATGTGTGCCCTGCAATTGGCTGGCAACCAGTTCAGGGTGTACATCGCCAACTGCCCGAAGACTGCTGGGATAGGCTGCGGCATGCCCGCGACCCTTGAGAAGATAAGCAAATCAGAAAATGGATGGGTGGATGAAGCAATGCAACAGGTGACTCCTGTCAGCGAAACAAAATGACTCCTCCTCTGATGGTCACAACACAATCATACATATCTGCACTGTGCACTCATACAGTCAATGCACATGCACAGGCATATACACTTTCAATGTCACAAGTGCAGAACTGGTCACCCCAGGCCCCAAACAAGTAGCCTGGGGCCATTGGTGGGCAACAAAGCAGACAAGGAGTGAGTGAGAGGACAACGATGGAGAGAGAGAGAGAGAGAGAGAGAGAGAGAGAGAGAGAGAGAGGGAGAGAGAGAGAGACGTGATGACAGGGAGGGGACAAAGTGCAACAGTGCTCTGAGCCATGGCGCAGTCACAAACAGCAAGTGATGAAAGAGAGCAAGGTCACAAATCATTGACATTGGCGATATGAGCAGTCACATAACGCAACATATCTACTCACCCTGGTATCCTCTTGGCAAACAGAGAATCTGAAAGATGACATACCTGTGTACATAATCTATCCACATCCAAGGCTTGAAATAATTGTTTGCTTTGAAGGGTAGTTTTGCTCAATCAATGAATTCATTGGAGGAGCAGCTTTGTTAGTGTCAGGAGCCATTTTTTTGCAATAAAAATTAACTTAAAAAGCAGCTTTGCCTCTTTTTCTTTTTTGCCTTGGGACCGAAAATGACTCGCGACAGCCCGGGGCTGAGACAGCAATGTTGCAATTCGGCTGACATACTCGTCGCAGTGATATGCATCAATTTGGCTTGCTTCTTCGATGGGTTATGAGGGACCCACCAGGGCTGCTGCGCTCTCACTTTCCCAAGTATTCCATTCGGTGCCAAATTCAAGCATTTTCCAGAGCAAAGGGAAAACTAAAGCCATCTGTACGAGTGACCCTTTGGAGGATTTTCTTTTTAAAATATATGTCCGGAACAATAGGTTTTACAGGTGTAACGTCTGGTGATTTCCGTAACATTTGGCACTTCAGCATTGTGCAAAGCAGGGCGTTCATGCTCGTTCACAGTGTTGCTTTTCAATGTATTGGATTTGAGTGGAAAATGCTCAATTTTGACTCGCATACTTTGTTACAAATCTGCTTAGTTTCAGCCTCATCAACCCTAATCTACTCAATCAAGTTGCACATAATACCTGGAAAATGCCCAATACTCCTCAAGGGACAAAACTAAAATGGTAATTCATCAATCCATCACTCTCGAAGCATTTTTTTTTTCTGCCTCACTCAACCTCCTTCTTTGTGTCTACACTCTCAGGGAAAAAAAAAAACTCACGCGAACCTCAACAATTGATCATGCTCTACATGACAATATGACAGCGCCAATGCATTAAGAAGGCCAAATTAAAAATAAACCTCACCTTACCAAATATTATATGGACCTCAAGGCCTTGATATATTTAATATATATATATATATATATA
>NW_017805882.1:3756041-3776526 GCF_001891065.2 Hippocampus comes
GAAGACAGCTGGAATTAGGCTGCAGCATGCCTGCGATCCTTGTGAGTCGAAGCAGAAATGGACGGATGGATGGAAGTTGTTCCCAGCAGCATGGAGTGGTGTGGCGTAACTGCAGACTTCACTCGTCTTCCAGACTGTTTGGGGTATTTATTGCTCTCACAAACTGTTGCTGATGATGACATCACAACATTGTTCTGAAATAATGTTTAATTGCTAATTAGCAGCTCCCAAAAAAAAAAAAAAAAAAAATAGACTTAACCTGTGCCTGTATTGTTCCTCGCCCGTTGCCAGTGTTTAGCGATAGCCGCTAGCAGTGCTCGCTATCGCTTGCACACAAGTTCATAGACCTAAATGACTGTGCACAGTTTGATGCTTACAACCTAATGCGGTTGCCGTTTCCACTGATCACTTTTTAATAAACCGGATTTACTGAAGTGTGTTATTTCAGCCAGCAAAATCGCAACTGTGGTTCTGACATCTCTTCATCTTACAGACCAAACTGTCGGGAGAGAGGTATCAACATTTTCACGAATGTGCCTAGAGAGGAAATGAGAGTGCTGTTTTGCACAGTTTAAATATAAGTAAATATAATGTTCTTTAAAAAAAAAAAAAAAAAAAAAACTGTTGGTCTTTCATTATTAACTCATTGAATCCCAGCCATTTTCACTGGAGCAAACCCCTCAATTCCCCGCCATTTTAATGGACTTTGACTGATTTGCAAGGCCCACAGATTGTGTTCTATTGTGATATAAGCATGCGACCTGCCAAAAGAAAGCTGAGACCCTCTTCTTTCAGCTGAAAAAAAAAAAAACGTTTTCCGTTCTTTAGCAATCAGCATGAGGGAATAGCTACATTTCATCAGATTTCCAGTTTCTGAGGAAAAAACGTAAAAAGACATTTCAAGCATGCTTTTAAGTGTGGCACCACTATTTTTTTTTTGCTTTTGTGACATCTCAAACATCTAAATAAGACTTTCTTTCTACAAAACAACATAAACAAAACCACAAAGGGGCTTTTGATAGTAAAAATATTTATCTGCACTCTATTGAACTGATGACATGAACTGTGAACAGAAGTGAAACAATGAGTTCAGTGAGCATGTGCACGTGTGTTCGCCTGTAGAAGTACATTGCACATGCACGTGTGCACGTGCATCTCTGTCCCCTCCACTCTGCAATTTCGTGTGCGTGCATGTGTGTGTGTCTCCTTCACCCTGTAATTTTTGTTTGTGTGTGTGTGTGTGTGTGTGTGTGTGTGTCTCCTTCACCCTGTGTTTTTTGTGTGTGTGTGTGTGTGTGTGTGTGTGTGTGTGTGTCTCCTTCACCCTGTAATTTTTGTGATACAAAATGAAGCAATTGCCCTGATGCAACATGTTTTACACCACATTCTGGTTTCACTTCGCCCGCCTTTGCGAAGGCAGACCCAACACCTTCGCTGTGGTGTGACTTTTGGTTTGACTTGAAATATTGACAGACTGACAATGACAGGTGGTTCGCCCGCTGACGAATGACAGACCAGCAAAATTTACTCACGCACCCTTCTCAGAAATGATCAGTCTTTATTTTACTGAATTTAAATTATTTTAGCTTTAGTTCTCTTATCCCGTCTTTGAACAACAGCAAGAAAATGCCCTAGATTGCTGGTTTCACATTCGTTTTTAACCTCACTGGTACTATGTCAGTCAAAAGTAATGTACAAGAGCTGACCTGAAAACAGCTCCGCCTCCAGGCAATTTGTTATTCTCCCTCCCCAGTGAGTGCTTTTTAGACTGGTGTTGCCCGGAGTTGTCTTGAGTCTATTAGTTCACAGTTTATTTACAGCCAAATGCCCAGAGACCCGCCTCTGTAATGTTGTTTGGGGGTTATAAGAGCAGAAATTGAATGAAAAGCATCGCATCGCATGCATAATTCATGGGCATCATTATCAAGCACACCCATATGCACAGATAAATGCACACATAAAAACACAAGTGAACGCATGCGGGAAATACAAAGAGGCGAGCGCATGAGCACACAGGTCATTATGTGCACTTATTAGAAGGCCTTTTTGGTCATTTATACTCACGTTGAACTTGAGCCAATTGTCCCAGCATGGAGTCTATTTTGACATAATAACAGAACAAGAACATCACAGCCAGCGTTAAGGCCTACTTCAACAATGGAAGCTAGAAAAGAAGAGCAATAAAGATGGGTGTTTATCCAATACAAAGAAACTTCGATGGCGGGAAATGTCCTGGTTTTACCAAGAAAAGAGCCTTTTTGCATTGTAATGGTTGGGTTACCTATCAACTTTGTTGAAAAATATGTGTTCAGTTTTGTGTGGTGCATAAATCACAGTGGCAGTTTAAGAGCGACAAGGAGGTGGGTAACAGAAAGGTGGGATGAAATATGTGTTCGTCATAGTTATTATGTGCTTACCACCTGACAGTAGCCTATGATGTAGTGCAATTCTACACTGCTTCAACCTCAATAAAAACAATGTAATCTAGTACTTTTATTCTCAGTATTAGTATATTTACTGTAAAGGACTGTAAAGGCATGATACGCCGGGGGCACAGCATCTAATGGGAGTACAGAGAGTAATGGCATTCCTGTTGCCCACCTCCTCCAGAGTGTCCAGGGAGCATCCCGGGACCGAGCTGGCCATCCTGACCAGTCGATCCAGTCTCTCTCTGTCCCAGGCTGAGATGCTGCCTGACCAGCAGACTATGCCATAATGAATGGCTGAGGCCACCACAGAGTCATAGAAGGTCTTAAGGAGTGACCCCTGAACTCCAAAAGACTTCAGTTTTCTGCCCCTTCCCGTTCAGAGCGTCCGTGTTGTTAGACCAGTCTAGTTAATAGTTGAGAAGAACACGCAGGTACTTGTCGGAGGTCACCCTCTCTATGTCCGTACCCTGGATGTTCACCTGTGCAGGTGAAGACAGTTTCCTGCAGAAATCCAAAACCAACTCCTGAGTTTTCCTGGGGTTGATCTGAAGGTGGTTCTGCAGGCACCAGTCCACGAGGTCCTCCGTCAGTCCCCTGTACTCCCGATCATCTCCGTTCATAATGAGCCCGACGATCGCGGGGTCATCAGAGAACTTCTGAAGGTGTCAGGTTGGAGTGACGTAGCTGAAGTCCGAGGTGTAGAGAATAAACAGGAATGGAGCCAGGACAGTCCCCTGCGGCGCCCCGTTGCTGCAGAGAAGCCTGTCCGTCTCACAGCCCTGTGCCCTCATGTACTGAGGCCGGTTTGTGAAACAATCTGTAATCCATGACATGAGGTGGTGGTCCACTCCGGCGTGCTGCAGCTTGTCATGTATAAGAGCCCCTTAAATGAGGCTCTTTCATGTGTTGCAGAGAGTTTGTGTGAATGCTCAAACGCATGGAAAATTAGAGGGAACATTGTTCCTGGGGTACTTGACTTAGTACAGTCAAGTAAAAGTAAAAGTGCGTCAGCCAACAGCGGAATGCACGCTAGACCAGACTTGATGGGAAATGCACACATTTTAGGGTTAGTCCACTCAGAGTGCATATCTGGCATGAAGGTACGTAAATGACAGATTTAAGTGCATGGGAGAATCCACTCAGCCAGAAAAATATAAGTGTGCATGCACCTTTTCCCTCTTAAGAAAAATAAGCCCTAATATGAATAACGTCCGTGTGAAATATTAATAGAACACAGAAGTGCAACATTACCATCAGGTTTTCAAGTGTTCTCACCTCAACCTTTTGCATCTAATTTTATTCATCGTCTTCTTTTCAAATTGCTTCGTCTGTATTGTGTACATTTTCATTGATACACTACCCTTTTCCCTTCTGTCTTTTTTTGTAACACAGCAAAGAGTAACATTCCAATTCTGTTATGCAATACAATGCCAATATGCTGTTCTGTGTTAGCTTTTTTATCTTGTATTTACAAGGCAACATTTTTGATACAGCCCTGTGCGAACCTAAAACAGTATCACAGGGAGTTTGTTGCCATTTAAGATGCTTACTGAAGCAGCACCCCATGTGAGAATTCACTGGGATTCTCAGGTCCATAGCGGAAGATTCAAAAAAGGAAAATTGAAGACTGAGTGGCATAAGCATTAGATAGCCACACGGAAACAGACTAACACTCGCAATTACTGTACGCCTCCCCTCGAGATGGACACATTTCAAATTGGATGTGTATATACAAACACTGACAGTGCTCAGTGAACCATGACACCCAACTCAAAAGAAAAAGTGGCGGGTGGGTGCGCGAGGGGTGTTAATGGACATGAGGCAGCCTGCCATGTTTACAACCAACCAAAAGAGACAATGAAAGAGAATGGGCCTAACGTGATCTAATACCTGCACATATGTTGTATTGAAGGCCAACAGTTTGATTTTGTTTTGACACTCCAGCTCAACCCATTCACTGATCGGTAATGCATTTCACACACAGCAGTCTGGTTAAATAACAGCTGAGGGAGCGAGGGTGGAAGGAGAAAACTCAGTATTAAAAAGAGATGAGAGATGAAAGTGAATGGAGACAGCGCTCAAATGCTTTTCCCTGCCTCTTCCCTGAGATCTAGGCACAATGCGTGTGGTTTTGTGAGTGCACAAAGAGTATGGAAAGCTCTCAGATAGATGAGGAGCATTGTTTGAGACGCCATCCTTGCTATGCTGTGCGTCAATTTCACAGACTTTTCAAAGTCGCTGATGCGATGAATAGAAAACATGCTGTGGAAGTTTGATGTATAATGGTTTTTTTTTTTTTTTTTAACTGAATCAATACTTCAAATGACTTACACAATCTTGGAATTACCCATCCATTCATCCATCCTTCCTCTTTCGATTCCGCTTGTGCTTAGTTGGATCGTGGAAGAGTCTCTCTCATCTGATTTTGGGCCAAAAACCGCATAATCCCTGAACTAGTCACCAACGAACATTTAGGCTCACGTTTACACCAATGGGCACTTTAGTCATCAATTGAAAGATTGTGCATATTTTTGATATTTTTGTGTGACATTTAAGCCAAACCAATCAACCAAACCATGCAAACTCCACAGGAGGAAGTCAAATCCGGGCGAGACCACTAGCCCACCCCCATTGGATTAAGTTTGTATCCCACCATTATAGATTTAAAATTGCAAATCCCTGTCACATTATGGACAGTTGGAACAAGAACACTCGACTTAAATATAGAAATTAATAATAAAACTGTATATAGTGATTCAGTTGAATTGTAAATCAATGTTAAACGAAAAGTGTACCTCACTAAATGTTTGAAAGCAAATATTTGAAAGTGTATCTAATATTGTTGATTTATATCTTTGTTTTCTAAGCCCCCCTCCAAAATGTGTTTTTTGTATCTGTGACTACAGTGGAAACACAGAGAGATAACGTGAAAAGGATAGAGGCAGGGAAGCCTACCTCGGTTCAGATATTGCTTTCTCACTTTGTAAACATCTGTAAACAACGCCATTTTATGTGCTGTTTTGCTCCTCCGCCATTAGTTCTCTCCTTGGTCTGATCCAGGCTCGTGCCTATTTTTCTTCATAAAACCCACAATATATACTGTATTTCAGAACTGTAGTTTTTTTATGTAGTCACTCGGGTGTTTGATATGTCCAACTTATTAAGAAAAATGTGCACTAATATCCCATAGTGCAAATTATGGTAATCATCATAAATATTACATCCCAGGTAAATGGTTTTTCAACAGCAAAAAAGTTACATGTGCGTTCACAATGTCATGGATACAAAAGCAGTGTATTGACGATCTAAAGCTAGCAACTGCTAATGAAAATGAAACAGCTTGAGAAGGAGATCAGGGCACAAGCACAAACACATGCGCATTCACCGTCAAATGCACAGAAACAAAAGCATAAAAGAACAGCAGCCTTGGGGTTGCCTGTAGCTGTTTTCCAATCAATGTCACTGGGGAGCGAGAAAACTGGAATATTGTCAGTGGTGATAGAGATGGCACACCCTTTCCTGAAATCTTATGCATCACTTTTTGTCTTTTTCTGGCAAACATCTTCCACCAAACAAGTAACATTGTTTCTCATTCGCTATCGTGATGAAGGAGAGCAATGAACAAAAATCACTGCTTTGATTTTGAAATAACATACCACACAGTTTACGCCGCAATGAGATGACAGAAACGTTTCAGCTGCAAATCCTGTTTATGTTACTCATCTTGCAAAAGGTAGGTCAGGAGGAAACACTTTGTTTTACCTGATGTATATATCTACAATGTATTTCACATTAATATCAACAAGATTCATTATTCATATGTATTCATATCAATTCCATGCATCAATAACGGTTGGTTCTATGCAACTATGCAACATACTGTACACATAAAAGAGACACAACCACAGGGAGAAAATGCAAACTACACTAATGAAAAAAATATCTGACACTTTCCAAATCAAAGCAATATCTACTCAATCATTTACTGTGAGAGATGGATACAATCAGTCCTTCAGTAGTACATGAGATACATTAACGTTAAATTAATAGTGCATAATTTTAAATCATTGGAAAAAAAAACAAGAAAAAAACCACTGCACGACACAGTAGCAGTATTCAGTTATTTACAGAATCCATTTCGGGAAGAGATTGATTTACTTCAGTGATTTCTTCATAGGCTATTTGGGGCAAGTAATGCTGGGAATTCATTCATTACCATTTATATTAATGGTTGATTTATATTAACCATGTGGGATTTTTAATTTATTTGTAATAATAACAAACGCCCATCCATCATTAACCTACAGAATACTCCTTATCGTCATGAGGGTTGCGGAGGAGTTGGAGCCTATCCAGCCAATTTTAGAGCATCAATACTTTTCATTATCAGGAAAACGATATATACTGCATTACTATGGGGAGCCTTTTGTGTCAAGTACACACGTGTTTTTCAGATCCACAAATATAGGTGGAATTTTCACCCGTTTTTTTTTTTTTTGTACATTTATCACTACTTATCATTTGTAAATATTCACTTCTGTGTGTGAAGTGCTAAATGTGCATTTGTGTATCAACGCGTATGCACATTAATATTTGACATGAGCGTTTCAAGGTATCCGCACACAGGTCTCAGATATTCATCCAGGCAAAGTATTCCATATAAATGGAATTAAAATATAGGGGTGTTTACACGACAACTTATACTCTGGTGTATCACCGGGGCTGCTCCCCGTAGAGCATTTACACATACAAAGTTATACCAGTGTAGCCCCTGAAAACAGCTTAAAACGGAGCAAATTTAACCCTGCTCGGGAGGTGATTTAAAAATTTACTCCGGAGTAAATGCTAGTTTGCGGGGCAGCACCGATAAAATGGGACGTGTGAACGCTACAGGAGTAGACTCGCTACGCGTGAGAAGAGTTGATTACATACGGGCAGAATGCGTTGCTTTCGTGCTCTGTTGTACTTCCGTCATCTTTCCTTTCTCTCTCTCATCCTTTTACGGTGTCTGATAGACCACAGCGTTGATTTGTCTAGAGAAGTATAAACCATGGTTTTTCGATATGTCACAAACAAGGAAAAGGAAGTACACTTTACGCATTTGCATGTTTTATTTCCATATTATCGTACTCCACGACTGCAGAAACTGCTGTGTGAGCGCAAGTGGGGCTGCACCGGGGTTAACACGCTTCCCTTTAGTAAGCAGCTTTATACGTGTGAACGCTCCACAAAATTTACACCGGTGTAAGATATATCGCAACAAAATACATCGGTGCAGCACCGATGCAAATGTGTGCTGTGTGAACACCCCTTATGACTTATATTTTTTAAGAGGGAGACGATCTGTTTTATTTCTGATAATGAAGCCCCATAACGTACGTGTCATGGTCGTGAAATGGAATGTCCCATTAATGTTGAGTTGTTGTTACAGTTGTTTAATCTGTTTTTGACCTACAGAGTTCAAATTAGTGGATACCTCTACTGTGTTGGACACACTTCCACTGTTTTTTCTTCGTTAAGCTCAATTGGATTCACACAACTATTGTGGCTTTTATTGTAATATCAACAACAGTGAAGCATGCAATGCCTCTGTGGGTTTATGATAACAACAATCAGTGTTATTGCACCTACTTGCAACCTCAATTAAGTTTAGGGGCCATTTTGTCTTGGATTTAAAGAGCCTACGACTTCCTCCAGGGGCTAAATCCCATAAACCACTATGACCCACTGACATCATAACTTTAAGCCACCAGGCAAAACAGTGTCAGACTATCCTCAAGAGAAGCAAAAATGGAATCTTCGTGTCATTAAATGTGTGTCTTTTGTGGATTGTGTTGACCACGCCGAGCAACGAGATATTACATTGACATCTATGATGTGTTTCAAGGCAAGAGCTTATATTCACTGTCTTTATAGAATATGACGGGATACGAAAAAGGGAAGGTATTCACCATAAGATGTATGTTTGCACTGTCGCTGATGGTGTAGCGGTACACTCGCCTGACTTGTGTGTGGGGCAGCGTGGGATCGGTTCCTGCTCAGTGACGGTGTGGAATTGGGTGTGAATGCTCGTTTGTTTCTCTATGTGCACTGCGACTGGCTGGCGACCAGGTTGGGGTGTCGTCTGCCTCCCGCCCAAAGTCAGCTGGGATAGGCTCTAGCAATTTGCCGCGACCCTCTTCAGGATAAGTGGTGTTGAAAATGGATGGATGGATGTTTGCAGAGGAAATTATGTTTTGCCAAGCATCTTTGACAACAAGAAATGACTGGCTTCAGTCTTGACCCAGGATAATATAATCTATATCAGGAGTGTCAAACTTACTTGAGTCACGGGCCAATTTGGAGTTATGTCTTCCCTCGGAGGGCCGTTATGAGAGTGAAAACCACAAAATTATTACTTGTACACAACAAATGAAGAGATGCTATTTTTGGAAGTCAGTCAATTACAATAGTTTGTGCAATTATTGTTCAAATGAGTGTATACAGGGTTACAAAATTATTGGAAAATCTCAACGTTATTTATTACAAATGGCAATTTGACATTTTATGACAAATTTTAGCAATTGACACCCATGATTTGCTTTCGCAGGACACATAAAATGACCTGGCGGGCCGGATCTGGCCCCGGAACCTTGAGTTTGACACCTGTGATTTTATATATATATATATATGAATATATTCTAGAAATAAGTCCAAAGCCGTTCCACAAACATTTACTATGATTCACTGTGTCAGCCAGGTGATTGACCAAGGATCTGTCCTGGGTGCATTTGTCTTTTGGGGTAGGCTCCATCGAATAAATGGATTGGTGTTCTTCCTGGTGTCCATCACTATTACAACAGTTTGAAATATCAGTACAGGTAATTGCTTGTGTTCTTTACATGCTTCAGTTTCAGAAATATATAGAGACATAAAACTGTATTTATGATGTACCACCCCGGTTTTAAGGGCCTCCAAACCAGGGATTACTCTCGCTAACAAAAACACCAAAGTGTCTCTGTGATGTTCCCAACAAGGGATTAGAAGGCTCCTGCTGACAGGATTAAAACAATACTGACTGTTTTCCTCTGTCCTTCTCTGCCAACGCACTTTTATCCCAAATGCTCTTGCAACATTAACAGATCATATTTTCTTACCTTTAACCCGTCCAGAGGGTTTTCTGCTCTCCTTATCCTACTCCTACTTTTTAACCTGTGCTGTGCTATCCCTTCTAAACCCTTCCTTCTCTGGGAGGATTAGTTAAATCCTGGCTTATCCTAAAATTCCCCACTAATGCTCAGCGTATTCCTGTCATTTATGAAGTAGTATTGTAAGATTTAAGAGGAAAAGGGGGCCTCTAATGATTTCTGTTGACTTGCTGAAACTCGTGATTAGATTTATTGTACTTCGATGTATAAACGCACAAATCTGCATAACTCCATTTCATTATCTGAATAGCATGCAGAAACTTGAAGGGGTTGTTTTGTGTAACAAAAGGGGGAAAAAAAACAGTTAATTGACTCATTATTCTTTTGGAAGGCATTGTACAAATAGCAATAGGAGCATCACTACATAAAAGACTCGACATAAAAATGCTGTAAATGTGGCTGCTTAGTCGAGAGCTTGTTTGATTTAGCCAATTGAGCACGAAAGGCCAAAACTAAAGTGTGGACAACAGCTGGGTTAATGATTTCATTTTCTCGCAACATAATCTTTTAATAAACATGAAATGTAATTAACAACAAAGCATTGAGTGATAGAGTTACAATTAGCCTGACAGCCATATGATAAGGGATGATGACACAGCTGACATATGGTGATGAGACGATTGGGCTGTTGCCACAGTGATTGCTCCAGTGAAATTGGAATGATGACAAAAATAAACACAGATTTGGAGAGACGCTAATAATTCCAAACACTGACCTATCCGGGAGAAGCGCAGGGAAACCACAGAGCCATCAATAATCACATCCGCAACAATCATCGAAACAGAGATGTTGGTGCATAAATAAACGCATTGACAAAGCTTCCCAAAACCTGCCAAAAACGAATTTGGGCCTTTCTGTGAGGTTGTACTTCTGTGATACGAAAAGTGAAAGATCAACAATCTCCAAGCTTGTAGTAATCTAACACCAAATGCCTGGAGCAGAAACACTAACAACAAAACACATTTTGAGAAGATAAAGATCTTCACTGTGTGGTTAACTGGGCAATGTAAGATTTTTCAATTGAAGAGACACTGGCAGGTAGAGTGGATACGAGCAAACCATGCCTTCAGGGTTGCTACTGGTTACCCTGTGACTGGAAATCTGAAAAAGGAAAAGTTTCAGGAAAAAAAAAAGTTCCTTCTTGAAGGCAAGGGAAGAAAAAAAGACGAGATACTGACTCATCATTTATTCCACCTGTTCAACAAGCGGTTCTTGATGTCTGTGCCTACCTACCCTTATATATTTTTTTCATTATTATTTTTTTTGTTTTGTTTTTATATCTGGCTGGTATTCCTGATGAACCCTGTGAGGCATTTGCTGTTGTTATAAATTGTCTGACAACATGCTACTAATTGGATTTTTATTTTTTTTTTATTTTTTTATTAACCGGTCCAAACACTTGGATTTGTTTGCTTCTTCGTTCCAGGATCACTGAAAGTTTGAGCCTATTCCAGCTGACATTGGATGAGAGGTGAGGTCCACCCTGGACTGATCACCATTGAATCTGAGCGACACATTCACTTGGCAGTATGATCCAGTTTGGTAGGGAACTGTAATTTCTGGAGAATAACACACTCATATCATACACCACTTCCCAAAATCGGCCGACAAAAGATGATTTTGCTTAGTCCTCATGGATTAGGATCTCCCCTAATTTGGTGTTATTCATGCTCAGAAACGGATTTCTTATGTGCAGACATATATTTTTTTGTGTTCTCTTGCTAAGTGTTTTGGCTTTCCTGGGTAGCCAACCTCTCTCAATCAACCAGTTCAGTCTCAACATCGTAAACACACACACACACACACACACACACACACACACACACACACACACACACACACACACACACACACACACACACACCTTTTCTAACCTGCAGTAACCAACATTAACATTTGTCATGCAACCACTTTACATCACGTCGCTCTCTCAGCTCCTTTTTCACACGTGCACACACATACTGTATATGCGTAGGCACGCCCATGCATACACATGTGCGCACAAGCCCATACATAAAGGCACTAACTGCTGCATCCCAATCTGCATGGTGAGCCATAACTGACCTTCACATGAATGAAACAGAAAAACAAACCACATAAAAAAAACAGGAAATCACTCTACCTTAGTGGTAAATGGGCTGTGACATATACTGTACAGTGATCCCTCGCTACTTCGCGGTTTGTTTCTCGCGGGTTCAGTGCATCACGGATTTTTTCAAACATATAAAAATATTCGCTTCTCTTGAGCGCTTCTCTCTCATTAGCGCTCCAGTTAGGGTAAGGTTTTTAGCCTTCGAGAGCTAACTATGGCCATCGAGGACAACGAAGCATCCCGTGGCTCGACGGACATTCAAATAAATGAACGTTTCCTCGAATGCTTTACTTGTTATCATGCTAAAAACAGCCACAGACAATTTTTTTTTTCACCTGTTTATGTTAATTGGACGCTGCTTCATGGATTTTCGTTTATCGCGGGTGGTTTTGGTCCCCATTAACCGTGTGGTTGATACAATCGGACAAATGTTGGGAATTGCTATTGTACTTCACCCTTGGTTTTGAATGATTACATTTGAGGGGAAAGCAAATGTTGACAAATGACAATAAGCATTTTTTCGGCAGCCATTTTCTGCTTTTCCAGTGTTAAGTGAGTGTCCCACTACCAGTGTTGGCTCATCAATAGATGGCGCTAGGTAGCAGTACCTCTGTTAAGCACTCTGCTGTCTTCCTCTCAGCCCCAAGGCTAGGTGACGATAGACAAAAAGAGAATGAATAAAACTGAAGACGTTCAGAGTCACAGTGGTGGCATGGTTAACTACTTAATATGATTGAATTTAGCAGAGGCACAAGCCACATTGTCGTCTTACATCAAAGTGTACTTCGACTACTACGGCTACAAAAGCAACGCAAGCCCTCTGTGAAACCTAGAGCAAGATGAGAAGTCACACACAACACGAGGAAAAAAAGTGATAAATTAAATTTTAAGCCGAATGGCAAAGAAATGCGTGACAAAACTGTTGCAAAAGAGGAGGAAGTCTTCACTTAACCTACCAAGTGGATTGACTGCATGACCTGAAAAGTGGCAGCTAACATCAATAGCTCCTCTCTGTTTCCATCAGCGTTAAAATGAAAGACCATTGACAAATACTTATGGTGTCAAGTATGAAGCTGGCTAACTGACCTTGTGGTTTTATTATCTGCCTCGAGACTGAGAGTTTGTGAGCTCACTCGTCGATGTTTTATTGCATAGCATGAAACATCTAAATTGGTTTTGGAGCACGGCACTCCAATCGACTCAGATGTGCACATCACAATAAATACAGTATATCGATATCGCCCAAAAAAAAAAAAAAAAAGCCAGAAATCTCGCAAGGAAAGAAATCTAGGCCTCTGCCTAAAAAGAGATCATTGTTATACTAAGCAGATTTATTTGTACCAGACATTCCCCACATCTTATCAGTAAAATGTAATGAATGAATGTTAAATGCTCACTGTCTAAGTCAAACATATTATTATCTGTTGCTATTGACTCTGTCATTTGGAGGACTGAATGATGCAAGTTTTATCAGTAACAACTCCTCTTGGATATTTCACAATTTGTAATTTTAATCAGCGGTCAGGGGCCTCAGTGAGCATATGGAAATAGCATACACAGCCACAACAGCTTGGCACCTCCTCAAGCTGGTCAACAGCCTTGTTTCTGACCTGTGTTGGTCATTCTAGTACAAGTAGTATATTCAAGTTTATCCTACAAGTGTTCAGCTCCGTTGAGGTCATAAAAACGTCACCTGCCTGTTAGCGTCTTGAATGTGAACCATGTTCTTACTCTGATTCTACAAGGCCTGAATATCCCCAGAGCACCCCCCACAGAGCACCACAAGGGACACGCTCAGAAGTCTTTCGCCAGTCCATAAATCACACGAGACCGTATTTTTGCAGACAGGTCCACATAACATGCGCAGTTGACTCCATCATCCGCAAGGGGAGATCTTGCAGTTTATCTGTATAAATGCACATTGCCTGCGCGAATTTTATTTCTCAAAGTTTGCTTCTGAAATGTCAAGCAATGTGTGCGCTTCCACACTGGAAAAGTTACCCATGTGTTTTGGGGTAAATGGACTCCCGTAAACAATGATAAATTACACTTATGGTTGTGAAGTGTGACTTTTAATGTCTGTGTATGCTATATGTGATTTAACCTGATACTGATTGTTCTTTCGTACTTGTTCAGTTTACAGTAGTTAAGGCTTCTACTCATGCAGCCTTTGGAATTAAAAAAAATCATCACATCAAACCAGCCATTTTTTCCTCACATTTTGGACTACCACCAATAGTCGCCTTTCAATAGATGAATTAGCCTTTTTTATATTCATTGTGCCTTGCTATTTATTGAAACCCAACTAAGTAAATGGCACATAAATTATAGGTAAAATTCAATGTATTCTCAGTTAATCAAAGTCATCTTAAGTGTGAGCAATATGTACTGCGAAACATTTCACACAACCTGGAATGTCTCAAATATAGCAGGATCAACACATTAATCAAATTGTTCTTACGTACAAAAACCATAGCAGTTCGATAGATACTTTCATTGTAGTCATAGTGCATGTGTGTATAGAAGGTGTTGATTCTATTTTAAAATGCACTCAACAATTACAGATAAAAATGTTAAGGCCACAGTACTGCCTTCAATTGAAGTTGCACCATCATTTATAAACATGTCTCAAATGCTGGTACAAGCTGCAAAGTTCAATCAAAGTTCAACATACTACCATCTTAATTGTCTTCATGATTATTCTGTGCATAATTTAAACAATTCGAACTGTCAGATAACTATGGTTACATAAGAGCAGCTGCTTGCTGCAGCGATATGCTGCGATTTACATTTACATCTGATTAGTCGACGAAATGCAACTACCATCTGTGACTAGTTGACGAACGAAATATTAATGTGTAGCAAGCCTTTCGGTGAGAATTGTTATTGCAGAGCCGACACAGACTGGGTTAAGTGCTCAACATGAAGCTATGTTGTGACGAGCATAAAAAGGGAGAATGAAGCCTGAATTTGAAACACATTTGTGAATGCGTGTGTGTGTGTGTGTGTGTGTGTGTGTGTGTGTGTGTGTGTGTGTGTGTGTGTGTGTGTGTGTGTGTGTGCGTGTGCGTGCGTGCACACGTGTGATTGCATTTGTGTGGATGTTGTAACCTTCACCCTGCCAACTGAACTGCCTCCCACCCTGTTGCCACCCCTGATGAAACTCTCTAGAACTGCCAGTGACAAATACCGAAATGATATGAAAAGGAACCTACTCATTACTTTGGCTTTAATACTAATCATAATAATACTGTTTGTGGTGAACGTTTTAGTGAACTTTCATTGGTCCAGCTTTCAAAATACAGTACAACCATTTCTTCCCTGTGTACTACACTGAGTCGCTGTTTATTTGTCTTTTTGTGTGTTTGTTTCATTCTGCTCTCCATATGCACCGTGAAGGACATGGTGGACTGCCAGTCTGGCCCTCATTATAACAATGTGTCTGATACTTTTTACAGTTGTCAGAGCGAGCGGGTGAATCCTGCCATTGTGACCCCGCCTCCCCCCAACCTCCGGCAGGAGGCTTGTCACATTAATGACCAGCGCTTCTTAGTGATTTGCTGTCGCCATTGTTTACATGCTAATTCTAATCTGTGCTTAAATCCATGACTCAGGGGTAATTAAAACATACACACGCACACGCACACACACACATGCACACACACACGCGCATTCCCCCAACGCGACAAGATTTGACTTTTGTGTTTTAATATTACATAAGTATTGACTCTCTAGTAGGCACACTGATGTTGTCAGGCACTATCCATGGAATGTGCTTGTCAGGAGAAACTGAAGCAAGTGAGGAAAGAAAAAAAAATCTTCAAATCTTTTGAGATAACAGCCGTGTTTACCATTAAATTGTCAAACCATAAAACTGACATTTCAGGGCTTTAGTCTTTTGAGGGATCTTTTTTCCAGATGGGAAATCTTATTGCTTTTTTAAGCCTCACTGATTATGAAGTCGGAGAGGATGATAAAAAGTGTTCATTTGAATGTCAGAAAATGTTAATTGCATCCAGTGGGAAGAGATGTATTAAATGCGGACAAAAATACTCTCAACGTAATCCATATAACAATGACATCCACCTTCTGAAAGAGCTCCTACACAAGACTGTAAATCAACTGATTGATCCACCGATGGCCCGATCTCCATACTGCTTCAATTTACTAGATTGTACATCACACGAGTGAACAAAATAATATCGTGTCTGTGCAGAAATACATGCTTTATGCTCCTCTACACAGATGCACCTACAGTATACCTATATACTCAGATTGACAAGCTATTGCAGCACAAGAGGGAAAAATGACCCACAACAAACATGTCATGATGTTT
Organism: Hippocampus comes; assembly: GCF_001891065.2. Classification (NCBI taxonomy): domain Eukaryota; kingdom Metazoa; phylum Chordata; class Actinopteri; order Syngnathiformes; family Syngnathidae; genus Hippocampus; species Hippocampus comes. The sequence continues at coordinate 3,772,086 of NW_017805882.1, forward strand.
TAAGGGGAAAATAAACTTTGGCACACAATTTCAATTGATGAAATGTGACCTTGGGTTTTCTTTTTCCATTTGGACTGTGTCGGATGAATAAATGGTGCTGTGTTAGGAGCCAGTGGTTATTTCTGAAAGAAAGTTGACAAAGAAAACAAGGTTGTAATAGGTTAGAGAGAAAAATAAAACACGAGTGCTAGAAGAATGAAAAATGCATGCACATAGACTCCTGTAGATCTGTTTCTTTCGCACAATTTATTTAAATGGAAGTTTTTGTGCATTGTGGTGGAGCAGAGGCCGTATGGGAAGTTTAACTGGGCCAAAAATGAAAAGATGTATGATAATTTGGCTAAGGCACTCTGTGATTGACCTATCATGGGGTGTTGCAAAGCCTGAAATTGGATTTTGGTTTGAAAAGGGAAAATAAATATTAAAGTTTCGTTAATTACTTTACTCATCCTCTCATGAACATTTCACCTTCAGAATTCTGTCTTTGATCGTACAACAGTGCTTACTCTATTAACCTAAAAGACCCACAGATTTTTCTTTTTCTTTTTAATTGAATGAGGCCTATCTCGCTTTCAAGCACCAGTTAACACAATGGAAACTGTGCAAACAAATGGTAGAACTACTCTGAACGGCATCGTCGACTATGAAGGACCCTATCATCAAGGGACTCATCGTAACAAAGTCGTTTCCAAGAGACTTTACCACAAAGGAAGAAATGCTAAAACTGTATTTTGTGCAGAATGGACTATTTTGTTTTAGATTTTGTAAATGGTATGATCGCATAACCATTGGGGAGTAACTAGGTCCCAATGTCACATTTGTTGTTTGGGATGGATTTTCAAGGGGTGTGGGGGGATGTAGAATCTTATCATACTTATTTTACAAGGTCAACTGGGAAAATCCGCAGCGCAATACTGATGACCACATCAGGAAAATAATTGTTTGCAACTAAAACCTGGAATACCCCTACATCTACATCTGCATTAATTTTTGTGATAAACATATTGATATACTCAATAAATTCTCACAAAAACAAATGAACTGGCTAATTTAACCCCCCAATGTCCTACATTTTTAAGAGCAATAATGAGTCACTTGAAATGAATGCAGTCCAACAGGCCCCAAGGTGCCAGTATAAATATGTGCTATTTTAATACACGTCTTTTCAAAAACTGAGAAGTTATACTGTAGAGGCATAGTGGTACATGCTGTTGCCTTTCACACAGCAGGTCCGATTCCTAATCAGTGCCTCAGTCCTCAACCTGGATTAGAAAAATGAATGAGTTATGTCAGGAATGACATTCGGCATAAAAATAGTACCCCCACCCCAAATAAATACATAATGCGAGTGACCTACTGTAGTGACATGACAAGCCTAAAGTTAAAACAATGGTAGTTAGATCGCAGATTACACTCAAACAGCAGAAACCCCTGCCAAGCTAGACTTTCTCTGGCAGTGTTGAGGAATGGATCAAGGATTTCATTCTCCAGGACACATTTGAACACGATATGGCACCGAATACGATTTTGAGGGCTACAGAGCATTGTTTGAGTTTAACAGTCGAACAGCTTCCGGAAAGAATTTGTTCCGCTGCCTGGTGGTCCTGCTCCGGATGCTCTGTAGCCTCCTGCCTGATGGGAGATAATAGAAAACTAAAGCAAACATACATAAATAAATAAAAAGAATAAAGCCTTGGAAAAAGAGTAGACAAACACAAAATCCCAAAGTCACCCGTATGCAGATGCAACAGTCCAGGATCATCAGCACAAATACACCGAAACAATGTCTCCTGCCCGGGCGAAGCACACTTTGAGCTTTGGATGACGTCCAGGTTGGATAGATGCGACCTGACCATTCAGACTGCGGTCACATTTTTTAAAAAATCAGATATGCATCTGATCGAGGGCCACAATTGAAAGAGACCCAGTTCGGATTTGTAAAAATCAGAATTGAGCCCTTCAGACCGTCATTAAAAAAATAAATAAATTAATTAATTAATTAAAAAAAAAAATCTGCCATAGCTCACATATGGGCACAATAAATAAATAATCAGATGTGGGTCGTATTTGCCTGCAGTGTGAACGTAGCCAAAGTAATTCAACACAATTTATATTGAACAAGGGTATCGTGAAAAAAATAAATAAATACATTTTAAAAAGGTGTGTGTTGTTGTGTGATCAACAGACTGGCACGATGCAAGTCTGCAGGTTTTGGCAGATAAATCAGACTATCAGTTCACTTTCGGCACAATTATCACAAATGTCAGCCCGTGATGAGGAGTCACATTTCGATGATGCTTTTCATTGTGACAAGGGAAAATTCAGGGAACCAGACTTCACTGATAAAGCTGCTGTTCCTCTGAAATAAGTCACGATATTGCACTTCATACATTTCTTGAATCCTTCCAGTTTCATTCTCGCTCATTTATCGAACATTTTAATCCTTTCATGCACCCTGTAACCTGATAATGTGATAAGCTGTCCACTGTAGTAACCGCTGTGCCTGAAAGGGTTGAATTTCCTCAGATTTTTTTTTTCCTCCTCAATAATTCAATTACATTGCATCCAATTTCTGTCCCTTGCCAACTTCTAAGTTCACTGCAGTAAATGGTACTCGTCTCTGACATGTCTGGTACCTTGCCCGCCGGCGTTCGGCCCTAAACTGACTTCTCTGTCAACATCCGACTTATCTCCAATTTCCCCCCAACATCACCCTGCCCATGAGGCAGAGGTCCCACCTCATGAAAGAGTCATCAGCAGTGCATAGTTTCTAATAACAGTTAATCTGTTTAAGCAGCTGCTAAAAAGGTCAACGCATCGACTTGCGAGGGACATGGACAGGAAGAAGGAATGGTGTGGAATAGAAGATTTTGAGGTAAGAGTGGGAAGCTAATAGGTGAGTCAATGCACATGCAGTACAGTATATTTTAAGTGGAATGAGGTCTGAAGAGAATCTTTATAAACACTGTCAAATCCAAGTTAATCTGTTTAGAGTGATGCACCATGGCTCAGAACTTTTTCCTCAATCCAGTCTTGGTTCAATGGCAAAGTGATTTGTGAGCACTTGCAGTCATCAGATCCCATTATGGCTTGTGCAAATTCCTCCAGAATGACTGCAAGAAGACATTCTATGTTGAAATAGACCATATAGCTATGAACCTATTGAGGAGACATCACCAAAGAAGAACGTCAGGATGAAGAATCAATATGAGATGGTGAAAGGAAACACATACCGATAAAGGAAGATGTCAAACACCTAATGCGTAGGTCAGTGAAAAGGGCAAAACTGTCGTGTTGTGAACAACGTGATGAACATGTACGGTGGCAAAAGGCTCAATCAATAGCTAACCAAAGTAAAATGACAATGCCAATTTTCATTATAGCAGTATTACACGGCAATTGCAGTGAAGCTTTATTGCAAACGTAGGACAAATGAAAACTGTGGATGTTATACCAATTTGAGCTACATTTCGTCTTGGAACTGTTAAAAGATTGATCCAAATTGTGGCCGGTTGATATTATTGTGACAAAGGTGCAGATTATTTTCAAGACTGCAATTTTAAAAGGTATTCTGTGAGTACTGGGCACAAGAAATTGGAGATGACAAACCTGATTTATAAACTTGATTCCTGTACATGTCTTTCATTAAAAAAAACAAAAACAAAAAACTGTATTTGGTTTCTGCATATGTGGATTATGTGAGAAGTCTTGCTCTGTCACTCAGAGATGAGTGCATACAGTATATGATGATACAATCAATGTTGAGAATTTCTTTCCCATAACTTCCCATATCAACAGCCACTTAACCTTTGTCAGTGCTCCACAAACTTTCTTTTCTTTCAACCAGATTAGAACGGTCGAGATGTAGTATGTACAGTGGATATGAAGTCTTCACACCCCCGTTCAAATGCCAGGCTTTTGCGACAAAAACGGTGACAAACAAAAATAATTTCAAAACTTTTCCCAGCATTAATATGGCCTTTGACCTGAACATCTTAACTGAATGATGTTAAGTCACATCTGAGATGATGTGGTTTCACTCTGGACTACTGCAGCCTGCAGTGTTTCTGTAAATTGAATTGGAATCTGAAGTGCATGTTTTCCCATGGGCTGAGCTGTGAAAACGCCCCATGTTGAAAAAGCAGTTGACAACCCCTACCAAAACCTCTTGGCTCTAAAAAAAATATGTAGTCTACCGTCCTTTTAACCCTAGATGATGCTTGACCTACCAATATGGACATTTTTCCTTGAGTGAGGCCAAAAATGACCCCAAAATAGAATTCAAGGCCCTGAATGTTTTTTTTTTTTGTTGTTGTTGTTAGAGGATCAATGTTGCTAATCTATGGCTTCGCTTGAGAGGCAGTTTGTAAAATTTGAGGAACATTTTTTTTTTTTTTTTTTTTTTTGGCAGTGAATTAGAGCAACCTACAACATTTCACAA
>NW_017805882.1:3776589-3780902 GCF_001891065.2 Hippocampus comes
ATTCTAAAATCGTGTTTTTTCTCTGCCGTTATTTTGACATATAAAATGCTTTGGTATGTTATAAGGAATTTTTTTTTTTTTTTTTTTTTTTTTTACAGGTTAATCACAGTGACCTGAAACATGTCACAAAATGTCAGAAACCAATTCTGGGCCCCAAAAGCAGGCGAAAAAACAAAACTGGCTGCTTGGCAACCTTGGTCCACTCTCAATTTTTACCTTCTCCAAAGCATTCCGCTCGGAGCACAGTACAGGTATTTGGATTCAATTGCTAGTATTGGATTCATTAAAAACTGAATGCAAAAACACATGCTCTTTCCAAGTAGCCTGGAGAAGAACTGCGCACATCACTAACTTCCAGGTCCTTGATGCAAGTTCATTTCCCAAATCAAAGTGGGCCATGTTTTCAGAATGGATCTCTCTAGAATCCTCATGATAATTGCACAAACCGGAAATTAAGCCACCCCCCCTCCCCCTTCCCCACAGACTTCACAAAATCACGCCTCTTTGGTGGTTACGCACCTCTTCCCAGGATAGGCATGGTAGGTGTGTCAAGAAGCCAAGACGGCAGAATCGCCGTGTCTTGAAAGTGCAAGAAATGCTTTTAAGGAATCGACCTAATCGCGAATGGTAGAAAACTTAGCATTTCTTGCATCCAAAATACGAGGTATTCAAATAGAAACCTAAATTAAATGTTGATTTCAGTTAAAGTGTTCAGATGATAGATTTGTTAGACAATAATCCTCAAGAAGAATTTGAAAGGGTCATTATGTCGCTCAAGAAATGGGGAGAATTTTCTCCAACTTACGCTTTAGTTGTGTGAGAAACATTATTAAAAATTGATGGTGAAAAAACAATTTAGCATCTTAGGGTTTATGCACAGTTTGAAAGAGAACTCTTAATTTCCCCCGCAGTCACATTACACTGATTAAAAAAAAAAAAAAAAAAATCATGCACAAAATGACATCCCGACATATTTCATAAGGTCAGTCATCTTGATGGCAAATTGCATGCTAGCAACATTGCAGCAGAGCATTTTTGTGCAACTAATTAAAGATGTATTCATTGGTGATGCTGTCTTGTTATTATTATTTTATTTTATTTTTGTAAAAGAAAAGGTGAGAGATTAAACACTGCCAGTGATGCAATTCATTTAAATATGTTCTAATTTTAAGTAGTCATTAAATCATAATTACATTGCTTCCAATTCTCTGAAAGAGCATCATCATCCTCAGAGAATAATTGCCCATTCATAAAATGAAGAAAACCTAATTTCCAGATTTTGGGGGGAAAAAAAAATCCAAGTGCTTCCCTGCAATACCAAAGACAGAATGTACTCTGCTGTTTTCTCGGGTGCTTTATTTGCCATCTGTCTTCTTTTAACTTTTATGATTAAAAGCTTCTACTTGCAAGGAATGATGTACACGCAGACCTAAAATGACATAGCCCACCTGATTCCCGCTAATATCACATTAGTCTTGAAAAAAAACTATCTTCCAAGACAGAACATTTCATACCCGCTGAGTTGCATTCATGTGCACCCATCTATACAACCACAAACTCACATTGTTCTCACACAACTGGAAATTATCAGGAGCAGGTGGACTTCCCACTTTTCATCACAAAACTAGAAGACAAAAAGCCACTTCAACCTCAACAACTTCTCGCCCCCTCCTGGGATTTAGCGGATTAGTGAGGAGTAAGGGAGCAAGGAGAGAGAAGGTCTGAAGAGTGGAAGACATAAAGAGGAAAATAAGAGAGGGAGATTGGCTCCCTCCTTTCTATTCCCATTGTGGGCCATGTACCGTGCCGACTGAAAAGCTATGCTAATGGACAGCTGAAAGTAGGCAGAGATAACACCAAACCCACTTGACTTCCTGACACCTACTTGAGTGGGGCCTCGGCTTTATCCTTGGCTAGTTGTTATTCATGGCCCTCAAAGTAGTCTGTCTGTCAGCTTTAGGGTGGACTGTTACTTTGTCTTTTCAAGGAGTCCGGCAAGGAGGCGGTTCTCATTCTTGTGGGATATTGTTACAATTGCCGGTTTAAGCATTAATTATCATTTAAATGCTTGAAGGAGTTGAAGGGTCCTTTGCAAGGGTGGTAGGGCAGATTATGGTCTTGATACATTCATGAAGATTTTGCTGGACCATGCAAGGTCAGCATCTGGTGAAATCCTCACAGCAGCTGTTCTCTGGAAATAACATTAAGTGCTCTGAGAATGATCCGTACCCGTCACTACATAAAAAGAACAATATTCCATCAAGCAGCTCAACAACAAAAATTGAATTATATTGTTTAGATCAAATCATTTGAGTCATTCAATGCCAAATCACACAATTGGTTGAATGAAACTGATTTTGATTTTCATGAAACTTGTTGAGAGTGATGGCACAACACTAAATCTCAAATTCTAGGTCAATCGGAGTTGGATTTTGAGAGCTACATCCTGCCAAATGTTGATATTTTCTGCAAAAATGGCAGTGGCCGCCTTCTTTTGAACCTTTGATTTTGAACCCATTCAGTGGCTCTTTGGAATTTTTAGCCAGAGGAACAACTTTTGATATTTTCCACAAATTTGGATATATGAATTCTTATATAAAGGCGTTACCACTGATAAGGTACAATCTTTCATTTTCCATCTGTATTGTCACTTCCACAAGGTTTGTCGCAGTTCGTATTTGTAAGTATTCTTTGAATATTGTCGTTTAAAAAATGAATAAACTGTTCCTGTCAAACAATTTCTTTCTTTTTATAATTGATTACGAGGACACGGTGGTCAACTGGTTAGTTCGATTTCGGCCCCGGCCTTCATGTGTGGAGTTCTCCCGTGCATACGTGTTTTTCGGGTACTCTGGTTTCCTCGCACATTCTAAAAATATTCACGGTAGATTGACTGCCCGAGGTGTGATTGTGAGCGCAAATGGTTGTTTGTTTATGTGTCTGTGATTGGCTGGCGACCAGCTGAGTGTGTACCCCGCCTGCTGTCCAAAGACAGCTGGGATGGGCTCCAGCACGCCTGCGACCCTCGTGAGAATAAAGCGGTTCAAATAACGGATGGATGGATTGATTCTGACAGCATATCACTCACTTGGGAGATTTTATGTTTGATAATTTTCACTCTATCTTGGTACTGTAGTTATTATTGAAATATTCGCAGTTTCAACAGGTTTAACAATACATGTTGCATTCACCTTAATAAGTGAAGATATTTTGCTCATTTTGTTCAACCCAAATGTAATTGAGTGTTAGTCCATATTTGTGTGGTCCTTTTTATTACCTTCATTAAATCTATTTTTGTAGTATTTTTTTTCCTTCTGCTTATTCATTTTTGTTACTTTGTTCCTTAATGACGAATAAGGTTGCCAGTCAACAGAATTACCAGACAACAGCAGGTTTTTTTGGGGGGGGACGGGGGTTCCCCTGTTCCCCTTCCCCCAATTGGTCCTTTTCTTTCATAGCTTTCCTCAGATCACAATCCAATCAAGGAGACTTTGTAAATCTGCCTGAGTTTTCTAACTGTTGTTTGTTGATACGTTCCAAAATGTATCAACAGTGGAGCTGACTGAACTGGATGACAGAACTGGTCAAAACAGCTACATTTCTATTGTCCTTTTGAGGCAAGCAATCTATGTTCTTGTTTTCTTCCTTGCCTTCTGCAAGCGCTTTTTGTTTATTGCGTTTTCTCCGGGTTCATTGTTACCAGCATCGCTGTTTGTAGTTTGTCAGTCTTGCTTTGTTCTTTAATATATTTTGTCAAACGATCCAGCTTGGTCTATGTTTATGGAATGCACTTTGGTTCCGGGCTTCCCCAACCTGTGTCAATGGGGAGGCAAGCACCTTTAGAGCTGGAGAAACTTTTTTTTTTCATTTACAAGGTTATTGAACAACAATAATACGTTGCTGGCACGTTGTACTGACAGAATTGACGGGAGGAAACCAACTGATCGTTCATTATGAAGGGATTTTTTTATGTTCTCATTTGTGAAATGATTTTTTTTTTTTAAATGTGGTGTTTCAATGGAATATGTGTTACTGTCCTTGTCCTCCTTATATGAATTGAATTTGAATTTGACTTTAATTTGGTCTCCTGTAGGATGCTTGTGGAGATATCTCAGTCGTACAGGAAAGTTCCATCGTAGAAAGGGTTCCGTCAGTCGTCATCTGTACCTGTGGGTAAAAAACAAAAACAAAAAAGGACGTTTCGCTTCTCTCACAGAAGCTTCATCAGCGGTAGACAACTCTGAAGTCTCCGTGAAGACTCCGGGAAATTGCTCTGCGCTAAAAAGCTGAGCGTGGCCTATTTGAGGACTGGG
>NW_017805882.1:3785016-3790526 GCF_001891065.2 Hippocampus comes
AACTCTGAAGTCTCCGTGAAGACTCCGGGAAATTGCTCTGCGCTTCAGAGTTGTCTACCGCTGACGAAGCTTCTGTGAGAGAAGCGAAACGTCCTTTTTTGTTTTTGTTTTTTACCCACAGGTACAGATGACGACTGACGGAACCCTTTCTACGAAGGTCTCCTGTAGGAGAAACTTGTCTCGGAGGACAGGTTCCCCGTGCCGCTACATACATTAGACAATACCTACAGTACAGGACAATATATACTCTTACATATATTGGACAATACGTTACAGGCATATGCACACCCAACATTGCCCTCGTGTCCTCCTGTTTGTCTGTCTGCCTCCCTCTAATTGTTTGTTAATTAAGCTGCTAGCCTGCGGTATGAATGAGTTTTTCTATAGATTTAGTTTGCAGAGAGGAGTCCTATACCTCCTTCATGAGTTTAGGAGCTCAAATTGGGAGTGCAGCACATGGGAAGAATTGTCTAAAATGTTGTTGGCCTCTTGAAAAACAGGCTGGACATATATATATATGCTGGGGAGCAGGGGGTGGTGGGTGCCCATTACTGTCCCTGCTGTCTTAACCAAGCTTATTTTCTGAGCTTTAGATTTTACAGTTAAGTCCCCAAACCAACTGGTTATTCCAAAGCGCAGGACTGATTCAATGGTTGCTCTATAAAAGATCAACATAATGTTTCTCTGCCAACTCCAAATATTCGTAGATGCCGCAAGAAGTGAAGGTGCCGATGGATCCTTGAGCAGACATTTGATACGTGTGTCTGGTCGTTTCGTTGGGTCGGTACTCCGAGTGCCTCTTGGCTGGGACATTCATCTAACGTGAGGCCCAGGGAGAATATGCAAACTCCACACAGGGAGGCCGGAGCTGAAATTGAACCTGGTACCTCTGCATTGTGAGGGTGACACGCGAACCACTGGACCACCAGGCCGCCTGTGTTTAATCTGTGTAGGAGTATTTGCACACAGCCCCTTTTCACTTGGAGAAAATAATGACCCACATTTCCCTCTATTTTGTGACATATTACGGACCAAAATAGTAACATAATCATAATTTGTGCGTTTTCTGAACTGCCAATTTGAACCAATGTCCTGTTTTTGAATAATAAAGGGATGGAAATGCAGCAAATGTATATATGTTTTTTTTTATTTGATTAATGAATTAATTTAAGGAAATGAATTGAAAAACACATGACTGATTATTCAAGAAAAATCAGCAGTTGTAGTTGTAAATTTGAAAACCTCAAATCCCTAATCGGAGTATCCCTAATTTTTCATGGTCTTGGTGAAAGGAATCATGTTGATGCTGTTCAATTTGACCATCCATCGCAGTGCATGGAATAAATGAATGAATGAACCAAAAGCAATAACAGTCTATTCACTGCACTGCCCGGACCTACTTTTAGCTATTTTCAAATGGATGAGGATTCTGAATATTACAATGTGTTATCGGAAAAATGCATCTTAACCCTCTGACCCATAGTGAGTGAGTGTGAGAGCCTTCCTGAGAGAGAAGATGGATGAGAGGAGGGGTTGAATGGAAATGTCGCAGAGGCACAATGGAACTGTGTAAATCTAAGCAAGTACATTTGATCAAGGGGTTTTTGGCAGGAGGAGTGAATGGACAACATGATGTAGGGAGGAGGAGAAGTACCAATACTAAGATGTGACAAGCCATCGACGTTTTGTGAGTTTGTGCACGTCGACAACACTGGCTCTTTGTCATAGCAAAGTAGAAGTGTGGCAAGGGTATACGGCTGTGATATTTCCAGCCCACTGCAGTGATACATGTAGCGGCTCCAGGCCATGCAGGTTTAGTTAGACTCTTGACTCATGGTCATGATGTAGTGTTTTCTACAATGATAGCTTTGAGAGATATCTGCTATTTCCAGCACCAGGCTTGGGACACCATTTCCTCAGATGGATTAAAAAACATTCCCAAAGGATAAATTGGAATTGAGTGTGCTCTTTGGCGCAGGTCTTAACCAATTCTGTTCCACTACTTTTTAATATGCATTTTGACAAACAATCCCACTTGGGTCAATCATTAAAAAGAATTTTTTTTTGTGTGTTTTCATGATTTAAGGAATGCTGAGTCAGTCAGGGCGGCCCGGTGGTCGACTGGTTAGCACGTTGGCCTCACAGTGCAGAGTTGCAGGTTTCAATTCTGGCTGCGGCCTCCCTGTGTGGAGTTTGCATGTTCTCCCTGTGCCTACATGGGTTTTCTCTGGGTACTTTGGTTTCCTCCCACATTCCAAAAACACGCATTGCACGTTAATGGAACACTGGAAATTGTCCCTAGCTGTGAGTGCGAGCGTGGATGGTTGTTCGTCTGTGTGTGCCCTGCGACTGGCTGGCAACCAGTTGAGGGTGTACCCCGCCGACTGCCCAAAGACGGCTGGGATAGGCTCCAGCATGCCCCGCGACCCTTGTGAGGATAAGTGGATCAGAAAATTGATGGATGTGTCAGTCACGGCCGCGACGTGAACAAATCACTTTTTAGTACAGGACAAGTTACTCACATTTACTTTGGAAGATTTAGCCTTGTTTCAAAGTACATCTGGTAAAAACATTTAATATTGACCGGCCATGGCATTACTGTAGAGGTAATAGTAAATTAGTACAGTGTTTAATATGTCTGTGTAGTTATGGGTTTGTAGTTTCAGGTTAGGAGAGCAATTGAAATTTTGACAGACTAAAAAGGGTCGGTTTTTGATTACTCTGTCGCGTGGGGAGGGGAATTAGGACCCAGGAGCAGACATGACACGGAAGTTGAAAAGTAAAAGTCTGTCTATGAAAATACAAACTACAGAGAGCAGGGCTGGATGCAGAAGATACGGAAGAGTTTGGGACCCTGGTAAAAAGTTTGACGTACTGAGTGACAACCTGTCATTGATTAATCCAAGTTTATATATACTATGAGACATCAAGCCTATATGACCGGATAAAGATATAAAACATAAAAGAGTCACAGCAACTGCATAGCAACTCAAGCAATGAGGAGGAGCAAGCAGTCACAACATAAGGTTCGTGAATCAAATCACCACATTGACCTAACAATCATGAGTCCGAGGTATCTATCCATCAACCTGAATTATGACTTTTCTGGGTCTCTGCAGTTAAGTGTACAAGGCGAATTAGTGGACTCCGATGATTCATTTGAATTGGCTGACTGAGTTATGTTAGCGGACTCAATCACAGGCCAGCGAGACACTAAAAAATTCAGAATAAGTTTTGGACAGCCGAAGTATTGAATTAGCCCTGCATTTATGGAGACGTGGAAGTAGAGGGATTGGTGAGAAAACCACTTAAGAACACAGATAGAGGGGTTCCAGACGCTGTCATTTTAGTTAAATACATGCAATTCATAACTCAGCTCACATCAACCAACCGCACCGTTCATTTTCAATCTGATCAAACTTTATTTATTTTTTTAATAATTTGGTGCGGATCAGTGTTTGCATGCTAGCTTTTGCACTTGACCAAACAAGCCACGTTAGCAGAGCTATCACACCAAGGTTGATTTTAACACATCCAAATGTGACTATTCTGAACAAAGCCTTCAAGGTAAAGATGTCCTGTTCAAGTAAATGTCAAAACAAGATCCAAGACATTGTGATGTGTAGCATGCGTTCTGATTCGGTCCCACCAATGCTCTTAATAAAAAATATGTTATTTACTGTCATATTTCAACAGTGTTTACCAGAAGTACCAATGGAGCATCTGAAATATATGGACAAGTTTTAGTTTGAAAAATTTGGGTGTTTTTAGATTTACCAACCCTACAATGTCACCGAGTTAATGAGACGAGGTTGAGCACCAACCATTTTTTTATTCGTAAAACTTCAGAGGAAGGTGTCTTATTGTTTCTTTGAATTCTTTGCTTCAAAATTACTCGGCGACAACTTGTTAGAGGTCATTAAGAAATCTTCTCTGCTTAATTATCTTATTCATTTGGTTGCACTCGCTCCAGCGAGGTTGAGAGATGAGAGGACTGTGAGAGATGAAAGCCGACACAGAAAAAGAGGGCAGCGAAGGATGACAGCTTTTTTTAAAAGGCACAGGTGGAGAGAATTAGGTCTGTTGCCATTGCTGTCAGAGAAGGACCTTGCCTGAAATTACATTGTTGAAGCGGTAAAACACGTACAAAACACTCATACGCAAACACACCTATGTGAATGCCAATTCAGATATAATGCAATGGATGTCCTCTGCGTTTCATCATCAAAGCCTTATCAGGCTGCACAGGGTCGGAAGGGGAGAATATGAACCGGATAAAACAAATCGTTTGATGTGTGAAAGACAGACACTGCAGCTCCAAAGTACTTAAGCTCCTCGTCCCAGTGGACTGACAAAAGAGAAGGATAGCGGTGAGGAAGGAGTGTTTCTCCCTTACGCCCCCACCACCACCCCCCCATTCCCTTCATCATCAGGAGTTTTCGAAGTGTTGCGTCATTGCATATTAAATTCCAGTGTCAGTGATAGCCCTTTTAATTAAATAAATAATGTCGGCATTGATAAGGCAGTAGCTTCACGACAAGCGTGAGACTAAGCAAAAGACATGCTTAATTGACAGCTGAGGTAATGTCATTTTAGAAAATCTGAGAAACTATTTACGTTACCCAACTATCCTTCGTCTTTTCTGCTTGACCCCATTCGGGCCATGGGTAAGCTGGAGTCTATCCTAGCTCACTTTGGACAAGAGGCGGGGTACACCGTGGACAGGTTGCCAGCCACTTGCAAGGCACATATAGTTGAGAAAAAAAAAAAAACATTCACATCAATGGACAATTTAGAGTTTTCAAATAAGAATAAGAATCAAGGAAGTGAGTTAGATGTGCTGACCACCTGGCCACCATCTCTTCGCTTATTATCTCCCCAAAAAGTAAGTACTGTATGTTTTGCTGAGCTTGTAAATTAAACAGACAGCAAATCAGGTTGTTTGTAGTAAAATATTCGCTAATCTGCTTTTATTTAATTGAATGTCTCGCTGTGCAAATGCCATACAGTTAAAAAGCATGATGCATTTTGTACCCTTGTGAAATGCATTATTAGATGTGTCAGACAAGTTGCAGGATTGGTCTCACAAAAAGATATTTCGAATTCAACCTACATAGTATGTATTTTCGCTTTCAACGTAATTACCAGTGGCGGGCCGTACATTTCAACCGTAGGCCTTCAGTGACGTCACATACATGAACGCAATACTGTATAGGCTCGTCAAGCAGCACTTAATTTCAGCAGCATTTAAAACCATCAAGTATGCATTCACAATTAAGAGCAGGAAACTAAATTTACAGATAGTCAAAAATAAAAAGATGATTTAAAAATACGAAATAAAATGCCACCCAAATTACGCTGTGTGATCTTAAACAAGTCTGTCCAATAAATTGCGCAATGTCGCAGTTTCATATAAGACACCAACCAAACAATAAATGAGTGTCACACCTAAACAAAAGGACTTATGCACACATTTCAACATGTATTTCGTTCAGGTTAACATCCTGAAG
>NW_017805882.1:3791083-3797798 GCF_001891065.2 Hippocampus comes
AAAGCCACTCAACTAAGTGGAAATAATATGACGTAAAGAATACAGAGAACAATTTTGTTTACATATTTATGAAAATAAAATAAATTATAAAATAACATAAAATACAAAAAAGTAAATTTACTTTTCTGAGAATGTTTAGGCCAGCAGAGAAGGCCTTGCTGGCCCTGAGGGTCCGCCACTGGTAATTACCCTTAGATTGTATAACTGTGACCTCAGCTCTCTGCTGCTATATTGAACCTTTTTTTCCATGCTTTTAAAAGCATTCTCTGTGTCAGGTTGTCAAGTAATGATCAGAGTGAGTGATGATGAGACCAATTATATGAGGGACGGTCGTCACTAGTGATGAGTCATGAATCTTTCAGTTCAACACTGAGACAAAATGCCAGAGCCAGAAAGAGAAGGAACAGTCTGACGTCAAGGCTGCAGAAAGCAAGGCAGTCGAATTAAGATAAGATAAGATAAGATAAGATAAGATAACCTTTATTTTATTATAAAGTCAAAGTCATGTTGTCACGGTTCGGTTTCTGGTCTGACCAGCAGGTGGCATGTGCGGTCTTCTGTGCACACCTGCTGCCAATCCAGTCATTATGGGACTATGTATTTAAGGACTCTGCTTCAGTTCACCTGTGTCGGAGTATTGTTTATTGCCTTGCTGTTTCCATGCTCTCAGACCGCTTTTGCTATAGACATCGTCGTGTTCACGCTTTTGATACCCTCGGTAACATTGTTCTTGTATGTATGGCTTTGTTTTGTGAATTGGCTTTTTCTTGCGTGTAGTTGATACATTGTTTTTCGTTTGTATTCTCGGGACTAGTTTTCCTCTCTTGCCTTTTTGTGCAAGCGCTTTTCGTTATTCGTTTTTGTTTTGTTCTTCCTGGTCCTTGTTTGGACCAGCGCTTTATGTTCTACTTTGTCGGTGTGAATTTTTGTGTTAAACATTTTTGTAACGGAGACCTTGTTGGAGTCTACACTTTTGGGATCCAAACTTATTTCGGCTTGTCCGAAACTTGACACACGTTAATCGCATTCTTCGATGCGAGAGGCATTGTTCACAGAGCCAGGCGTTCAACAAAGAAGCAGTTCCTTCATTCAGTGTGCAAGAAGAGGCTAGTGTTTTGGAAGGTCGATTTCTTGGCTTTTTCACCAGGACATCAACACACCTACTCACAATGCCCTGGGCAGGGCTCGAAAGCGCGACTATTCGAAAGCGCGACTAATTATGCTCCCAGTGTTTCAATGAATGCTCTTAAAAAAATCATCCTGTCACACAGCTCGAGTGCCTGTTTTACAGCTCCTAACCAGTTCATACAGGGAAGGCTCTCCAACTTGGTGTGCCTCTCACCGCGCACCCTTTCTGTATAAATTGCATTAATACATTTCCAAGTTTGTATGCGTACTTTGCCAAATTAAGGGCCATGTAACTTAACAAGCAGTATTTGCTTTATAAAGGACGGCTTTCCATTCAACTCTCTTCCCTTCACTGAGGCGCATCCGACCAGCACAGCAATTTGGCAACGGAGATTGCGCGCTTGTCTATTTTCAGAGTTGCATGTGGAATCATAAGTACGGTTAGTACGAGTGTTGAAAAAAACACAATATGTATATGAATTGTTTGGGTCTGCAACTACTTACTTGCCCTTGTGTTACGTGGCCGTTGGCTAAAACATCGACACTTCTCGCTCTCGGCAAGAGGCGAGACATTTTATACTCGAACAGCAAAAAGTCCCTCGATCCAGTAAACAATAATACTGTAGCTACAAATCTCAGAATAATGTGGGCTTTGTATCAATTTTTATAGGATGACATGTATCAATAAGAATAATTGAATTTAAAATTACAAAACTATGTTTTCTACACTATTAGGCATAGATACTTTTTTCTTGCAACTATATGCAAAAAAGTAGAATTGATTCATGACAGACGTTTAGGTTTCTCTTGAGAAATTAATATACCGGTAACAGAAAATTAAACCCATTGGCACTGAGCCTCCAGTTCACAAAGTATTAAAAGTGTTTAAAAGTGATGCCCTGTTGTCACAACGCAACATTTGTAATTTGAATTAATTTGAAACTTCACATAACACTGCAAAATGATGTTGAAAAACACAGGGAAGTAACAATCTGGCTTCAAGGACTACATCACTTTGGGTCATCCACCACCCACATCTAGTGAATGGTCTCTCAGGATTCACACACATACTGGAGATTAATAATAATTTGCTCTTCAAATGCTTCACCTCATTCAACTCCCTTGAACGTTTACACTGTGAAATACCTGCACAACCTGCAATACTTGAATGGCCCACTGCTTGCTTGCATCTTTGCACATTTTCTATGCATATTCTTTCCTTTTGCACTAACTTGACTATTACCACTGCTGGACTCAAATATACCATACTTTGTATTTTATTTATTTATTTATTTTTAAAGTTATTACCCAAAGACAGCTGGGATAGGCTCCAGCATAACCGCAACCCACGCAAGGATAAATGGTTCCGATAATGGATGGGCTTTTTTTGTTTTTTTTAATGGTTCCTGTGTACATTGCCTGTCCCTCTTTGTTCCTTCAAGTATTAATCTTTCATTGTTTAAATTTGCTCTTTTTTGTGATTATGATGTTCTTTGGACAATTTGATGGAGATTAGCAACTTAAGAATTTCATTGCTCAGTGCTCCCATTGTGTTTTTACTGTGCAAATGACAAATAAACATCTTGAATCTTTAAATGTCCATTGATAAAAGTTACATTATCAATGATGAGACTCTTAAGAAACAGATTTTTACTGTGATTTTACTCAGCACGTGTCAGCATGGTGAGCACGTTATTAGCACGTCTGTCCCACAATAATGAGGTTCCACATTTTTAATCTCTGCTCCAGTCTTTTTACATTCCCAAAATATTCATGTTGGGTGAAAACTGTAACTTCTCAATATTAACACGCACCAATGTATATTCCTGCACCCCCGCCCCCACACACACACACACTACCTTTTGAAAGATTCCCGAAAGAATCTTGAATCACGAAATGTATTTGTCAAACCTGAAGTTAACCGGTGACCCAGATTGGCAAATTTGTAGTACTGTGTTGTGGAACCAAAATATTGATTGGGCTTGCACACTCACTGTAATTATATTGTCAGCACTTAATCAGCCCTATTAGATTCCTCAAGTGTCTGCTGTCCCTGCCATTGAGGTTAGGAGGACAATTGACTTTATTTGGACAGAATGAGAATGATAGGATTTAAAGTGGGGGTGAAGAAAGGCACCAAATTAAGTATTCAGTCATTGCAGTTAAAAGAATGGGAGCAATTAGAAGAGTGAAAGAAGAGCGGACAATCGTAGTAAATGAGTGCTACAGTTACATAAGATGGCATGGATGGGGTGAGCAAGGGAAATTAGACCGGAGGGAATTCGGTGGGAGGGAGCAATCGTGGATTCTGAGTGATTGTTTCCTGAAGTTTGTGACTGTCCCACCACAAAGGTTGAATCAATTGGAAAAGCCGTTAAATAATTAATTTGTCACCAGCGCGGAGCACAAGGGACTCTTTGAAGAAGGGCCACAGATGGTCAGCAGAGTTAAAAAGACGGAGGCACACACTTACACAATACTACACGACAAGGCCCGGTGTTGGAGTCTTGGCTCATCACCTGCATGCACACCATATGCCACTGAGGTTGACAATCTGCTCGCTAAGGTAGTACTTTAAAATGCAAACAAATACTTATGCTTGAGCATGCACACAAATCTTCCCTCTTTCCTAACTGTTCCATTTTTTTTTTTTCCCTGCTGCAAAGTTTCCTTCTGGCATACTGATGCGCAACTCTGTTTATGTGAGGCTGCGAAGATAAGAATGAAATCGTTGAGAGAAATACCTGGCAGAGTGCCTTCACCTACACACTGATCCAGATCAGCGCGCGCATCTTCACTGTCAAATACAGAAAACAGGCGGATAGTCACACTTTCAGGTGCCACCTCATCCCCACACACCCGAGGCAATGTGGTGAGCAGTGTAAACAGTTCTTTCTGTCAATCCATCATTGTGCGAAATTAGCTTCCTAGGTGACAGCTATCCCTGAGCCCAAACTTAACACTGAAACCACCATTAAAATCTAATGAGGCGACACCACTCATAACAACCAAACAAGCATTTGGCATTGTGTTATGACATATACTGTCTCTAGCCCCGTGCCACTAAAACACCTACTTGTTTTCATTCAATTTCCGCATTGACTCTAATGGTATTGAGTTCCCCTTTTGAGGGGGACAATTAGTATTCGCTTTCATTTGTGAATTGTGATTACATCAAGGCTGTAAGGATCTGTTTTTCAGTCATGAGATTTTAAGACATAACGATGCAAAATAGAAATCATTTAATGCAGAGATGGGAGTAAGTCACATATGTGCAAGTTAAGTCAAACCTCTTTATGGGAGCCCGTAATCACAAACGAGTTTCAAAGGGCTGAACAAGTCTGGACACAGATAAGTTTCTGCCAAAAAAATGTCAATTTGAAACGCAAGACCGACAAAGTACAACAAAAGGCACTGGTAACAAAGAACCAGGAAATAACAAAACAAACCCAAAAAAGGCAAGGATGAAAAGAAACGTAAAAGGATTGTCACAAAAGGACAAGTAAATCAGATGCATGAGAATGCTATAAAAAGAGGAAATAAGAACAAGGAAATCCAAGAAAATACTTAAACAAGAAATGTGGTGAGAAGCTGTGAGGCAAAAACGATGAACATTGAGAATATTTCGGCACTTAGAGACTTGAGTCGTGAGCAAGGTTGTAATCATCCAACAGCCGGTTGCCGGTGTGGCAGTGTCTTTAAAGGCAGCTGGTAACGAGGCATGAATAGAGACAGGTGGGGCTCATGAGGGAATGCCCACTCTCCATCTGGAGACTGGAAAAACTAAACAAACAGGTCAGGATCATAACACCACCCCAAGATACATTGCTTAGCTACAACCGCTGGCAAAAATGATGGAATCGCCAGTCGCAGAGGATGTTCATTCAGAAATGCAGATCACAGACATGACACAAAACCAAGAAACAGCCAAATTATAAAATATAAAAAAATATATATCTTTCGGCCGCACAGACTGCACTGACATTGTTCCAGATTGTTTTTATTTCACCCATCACCTCACTTGTGCATTCACAAGTCAATATTACCCTGTGGCATTATGGGGAAAATGCTATGTTTTTAGCATTTAGCCTATATTTTATCAATAGGTTTGAAAGCGTTTGCAAATGCGTTCTAATGTTTAGTAAATAAGTGAACGTGTAAATAACTGAAAGACTTACCCTGTCCCTCTCTGCCCTCACAAACACACATGGGGTACACAGCTGCAACACAAACACAGGATTGTATTGGAACAGAAAGCCTGCATATGAACTTTTTGATATTTTCCAACGCAAATAAATAAATAAATAGCTGGAGGGGGGCTGAATAGAGGCTAGGGAGATTTCTGATGGTGGGGCTGGAGCAGCCGCTGGCCCCGGTGTAGTGCCGTACATGCATGTAAATGTAATCAGTGCTGGCTAGCTGATCAATAGAGGTCCCTAGGGCGCTACCCTACAACTCAGATGAGTCACCTCGTGAATGCATATGATGCATGTGTGTGTGTGTGTGTGTGTGTGTGTGTGTGTGTGTGTTCATGTATAAATAAATAATTTATACATCTCTCTCTCTCTCTCTCTCTCTCTCTCTCTCTCTCTCTCTCTCTCTCTCTCTCTCTATATATATATATATATATATATATATATTGTACATACATACACATATAAATATAAAACCACTGAAGGCCCAGGTCCCAAAAAATATGGCAACGTTCACACTGCAGAGTGTGTTACTAAGCTGTTCCTACAAACACCTTTGCAGATTCACAGACTATTGTCTGTATAGTATCCCTTCCGAGCACTCTCAGCCGCACCTATCGATAGGAAAGAGGCCGCTGCGGGGCATGAAAGAGCATTTCACGCATTTGAGGGTATTACCAAAAGCACATTTACCTTTATCTTTCAATACATCACCACGAGTTCTCCATACCTCCAAACCATACATTTTTTTTCTTCCAAGATGGCGCCCGAGTAGGCAGCCTTCTGCAAGTGCTCTTCAAGAGCCTTGCTTTTTTGTTGTTTTTGTCTTTTGTTTTGTCACATTTTGTTTGTTGTTTCATTGTGTGGACCTGATATGGACTGTTTTCAGCGTTTTTTGGCCACGACATTCGTCAAAGGGGAAGTATCTGTGCTTGGTGGTTGCGCCTTCTCGGCAGCACGCCTGTACCAGCAAAGATTTTGATTGGGAGGAATGTCGGCGCCGTTGACTGTCGGTGCTGGACAGACCTGGGGCGCTTGTGTTTTTTGCGCCTGTAATGGGCAGCATTTTTCACAACCCCGTTTTGTTCAGTGGAGATGTCGGCGCTGTTGGACAGTCGGCGTTGGTGCGGCTGGATGGATGGCTTGAAGTTGAGGATGAGGAGAGAGGAGCGTTGGCGCAGAGCGCCGATGTGTATTTGGAACCGAGAGTCGCCGCTTGGAATTGAAATGGATTTCCATGGGACAGGAGAAGTGAACCAATCTCTTTTTTCGTCAATGGATGCTACAGCTTGTTGACTTTGAAACTTAGCTTGTAGCCAACGTGTGCACATTTTGAGCATGACGTCTCTGATCCACTGGTGAAAGGACACTTTGATTCTCTCCTCTTTCATCTC
>NW_017805882.1:3797920-3800638 GCF_001891065.2 Hippocampus comes
TGTTAAGCGCTTTGTTACAGCTGCCGCTGTTGTGAAAGCGCTATATAAATCAGCATGTATTGTATTGTATTGTATATACCTCTCTAATATAGTACTTCACAATCACTTTTTATCAATATGAAAACTTAAAAGAAAGAAATAACATCACACTCACCAAAGATGCTAATGCAGAAACTCCTACCTGCCTGTGTCGGGTAACTTGTCCACTCATATACAGTGATCCCTCGCTATTCCGCGGTTCGTTTATCGCGGCTTCAGTGCATCGCGGATTTTTTCAAACAAAATTTTTGAATTTTTTTATTATTATTATTTTTTAATATTCATGGAGTACAGTACTGTATATGTTTGCTCTATGTGACTCGCTGTTGTTTTGCAGCTTCTCGCGGACCGTTTGCGGACTTTTTGCGGACTTAAAATAAAAAAAATGTTTTTTTTTTTTTTTTACCTGTATATGTTAATTGGTCACTACTTTTGCTTTTCGTTTATCGCTGGTGGTTTTGGTCCCCATTAACTGCGATAAACGAGGGATTACTGTATAACTACTTTGAAAATCGCTCCCCACCCCCAAATAAAAAATACAGATTGAAAACAAGCCACTCAACAAAACAGTGCAGGTTGAAATAGTCTCATAAAGTCTTTTTTTTTCCCGAAAAGTGAAATTTCAGTCATGAGCCAATATCGTCCTCCATCGTAAATCAAACTGGAGACTCACTCATTATGGGTCCTGTGGGATGGCTTTCCAGAAGTCAACCTACAATCTGATTGGCTAAAAGAAAAACCGGCGATTTCAGTGTTGTGTGTGTGTGTGTGTGTGTGTGTGTGTGTGTGTGTGTGTGTGTGTGTGTGTGTGTGTGTGTGTGTGTGTGTGTGTGGTCTTTGCCTTCACTGGACGTTCTGAAGCAATTTGGACGAAATAATATTTACATGGCAACACACTGAAGCTGAAATCCGATTGGACCCCACCCCCCAAAAAAAAAAAATTAACTCACAGAGGACTGGAAGCTGCACGGCCAAGACATACGCAATGAAATGAAGACAAAAGACTGTTGGAAATGAATTACATCCACTTCATGGGTTGTACATGCAGATCTCTGTTTCTGATATTGTTTGAGTGTTTGCGCCTTGAAGGCCCTGAGAGAACTCGTACATACATACATATTTTGGGAATGAATTACATCCACTTCATGGGTTGTACATTTAGGTCTGTGTTTCTGATATTGTTTGAGTGTTTGCGCCTTGAAGGCCCTGACAGAACTCGTACATACATACATATAGATGCCAGCTTGACCAAATGCCTTGAAACTCCATCCTCCTCTCTTGGCAATAAATCTATCAATACTAAATTCAAAATGTCAATCATTGTAATATCTCCCTTGTGTGTATATAAAGTGTGTGCAGAATTTACTCCCACTCACTCACTCACTCACTCATTCACTCACTCACTCACTCAAACAGCAACCTTCTTTCAAAAAGAAGTGGCTGTATCCCACTGGTGCCACCCATAAAAGAAAAAAAAGTCAAGTTCATTTTAACTTGACCACAGACAGTCAGGCAAGTTCATATATTTGTGGGTGCTCTCATGTTTAATATGCTCACGTGGTCACTCAAGTGTGACAACGGCTTTGAAATTGTAGTTTGCAGCCCAAAGTTCGGTCAGATGGAGCAGTCTCTTTGTTAAATTAAAGTTTTGGTTCAGTTGGTTTTCTTGGTGCAGCACATCGGTTTGATGGAGTTATTAGCACATCTGCCCGGCAGCTCTGAGGTTCTTGGTTTGAATCTCAGATGTGACTTTGATGGTTTAAAAATGTCAATTTATAAATGTAAAGTTGTGACTATGATTAATAACTTTTTCAAAGCACCTGCCCCACCCACCCACCAACAGTGGTTGCCGGTTTGCAAAAAGCATGCCCTCGTATGAATTATTAATGACTAAGTAATTAATTATGCTCTTAAGAACACAGTATGGCTAGTAACCTGAAAAAAGAAGAAAATGTTGAAAACACACGAAGCCCACACCACTGGGTTAAAGGTCAGGCGTATTTCGCACGCTTGCTAGAAATGAAGTGGAGTCGAAAGTAAAATGTTTATTCTTGAAATTGTGAGTGGAGTTTACAAGTACAATAATGCTGACTCGGAAACTGGACTGAAGTACAGATAATAAAAATGTGTACTCGAGGACAGTGCTCAAATATTTTGTTCATGTCCATTAGGGTGGTCCATTTTGGAAAAGTTTGTCGGATTCGTCGGGCCGGGTCGGAAATCTTGTCGATACTATGACACAAGGATGTGTGCAAAATTTTATTCCGATCGGATAATTTTATCCCGTCCTGCAGAGCGACCAAAGTTTCCCCTATGGAAAGAATGTTACGGGGCTGAATGGTAGTACGGTTTCTCCCGTACAGTAAGGATTTTGTTTTGCTCAGTTCGCACTTGCAATAATTCAAAGACGGAAGACAGGAACGCATGTATTGCAAAAAAGGCAACCGTGGTTATCCTTCAACACTGGTGAGATTGTTGGTCCATGTTAACTGGTCCATCTGTCTATCTGTCCATCTGTCTATAATGTCCATCAACACTAGTGACACTGTTAGACCGCAAAAAAAACGAAATCCCGCCGTGCGTGCCATCCCATGCCTACTTCGCGCACGGGTGCAACGCCCGGTGTCGCTCCACGACCTGCAGAAGGTGCTGTCGCTGTTCCTCGTCGCGCGTGATGGC
>NW_017805882.1:3801080-3811164 GCF_001891065.2 Hippocampus comes
CCAGCCAGTGTCACGCATGGCAAAATACACGGTTAAAATACACATGTTCACCCTATTGAGACCAGTTGTTATGGTGGAAACTTTGGCCGCTTTGCGGGACAGGAAAATATCATCAGATCGGAATGAAATTTTGCACAGAACCTTGTACCATAGTATCGACAAGAATTCCGACCCGGCCCGACGAATCCGACAAACTTTTTTTTTTGCCATGAAAATGTGGACCACCCTAATGTCCATGAATGGATGTGATTTATTGTTTTTGGTTGTGTTACGGTATCAAATTGACCATATTTTGGAGTTTCACTTTTGAGCTTGTTCTAGCTTGTCCGTCTTGATTTTTCGAAGCATGATTTTATATCCTTTGGCCTGATATGTTTCTTTTTTTGTGGTTGCCGCAACCCCCCACCACTACCACCCAATTATGGCAGACTTGTTCACAACTTCTCTGCAGTGTGTCAAATTCACAACACATTTTCATTTTTGTTTTTTACCCACAGGTACAGATGACGACTGACAGAACCCTTTCTACGATATCCTTTGGCCTGATATGTTTCTTTTTTTGTGGTTGCCGCAACCCCCCACCACTACCACCCAATTATGGCAGACTTGTTCACAACTTCTCTGCAGTGTGTCAAATTCACAACACATTTTCATCTCAACTTTACCGAGATTTCAATACTTTCAGGAACAATTTTCCCGGAACTAAAACACGGACAATCAAATTGAAGAAAAATTGATGAAAGTGTAATAATAATAATAATAATAATAATAATAATAATAATAATAGGGCCGTCAGGTTGTCCAGTTGTTAGCACATCGACCTCAATGTGCAGAGGTACCGGGTTCAATTCCAGCTCTGGCCTCTCTGTTGGGAGTTTGCATGTTCTCCCCGTGCCTGCGTGGGTTTTCTCCGGGTACTCCGGTTTTCTCCCACGTTCCAAAAACATGCATGGCAGGCTGATTGGACACTCAAAATTGTCCCTAGGTGTGAGTGTGAGCGTGGATGGTTGTTTGTCTCCGTGACCCTTGTGAGGATAAAGCGAATCAGAAAATGGATGGGTAATAATAATAACAACAATAATAATAATAATAATAAAATAATAATATGGCTGAAAGCATGCATACTGGCTGTGTACCAAACTGACCAATCACATGCAAGCTGTTAGAGAGCAATCGGTACATACCTTCCATCATTTAAAGTGGCTGTGCTTAACCCAAAATAAACTGTAACTGTGGATGTTTATTCATCTATGTGTGCCCCGTGATTCTCTAGTTTAAGGTGTACCCCGCCGACTGCCTGAAGTCAGCAGGATCGGCTTGGACATGCCCGCGACCTTTGTGAGAAAAAACGGGTCAGTTAATGGATGGACGGATGTTCTTGGTAGAATTTTCCTCCCATTTTCTTGGTTGCATGTTATATTAAAAGCAAAGGTCGGCAAAGAGCTCCCAAAGAATCAGAAGAATCGCATTAAAAGGTGTTACTCGGGAGAATGGAACAAAATAATAGCCAATGCATCAATATACAATGGAGCACAGTGAAGAGAGTTATTCAATGGCAATAATATGTCACCATTTTTTTTGTCCCTTCAAAAGTGAAGAACGACGAGATGAAGTCAAGTCAGGAAGGCTGCGAAGAGAGCAAGAGAAAGACCGAAGAGAAGGTCGATTGATGTTGTGAGGTAAGACATGAGGGCACTTGTTAAAGAGGAGGATGCAGAAGCAAAAGCAAAACTGCACAAAGGAATACCATCCATGAAACATAAGTTTTTGGAACGATCTCCTTGTAGTCAACGTGAAGGGAATTATGAACAGTTCTAAATGTTTGGCACAAAACCTTCAGGCTTCCCTGAGATAGATGAGGAAGAATTGCCTCATTCATCTTGAAAAGAGCACAAAGTACAGACCCAAATCAACCAAACAATGTCTTTGTGAGAAGAAAATAATTTTGGAGTAGCCTACCTTGTTGAGAATCTTTTGGCGTGACCTGAACGGGGCTGAACGCAAGAGAGACCATCACAATCTGACACATTTGGGTCACATTTGCAAACAAAAATGGGTCAACGTTGCCAAGTCAAGACAGGCCATGCTTATAGACTCCTAGCCTAAAAGTTTGAGCACTACACATCAACATTTGAACAACGTATTAGTGACCGTATATTTTATGCAATCAGATTGTGTCACCTGTTTCATTTTGTATGTATATATTTTTTTTCATGAAAAGAGGATTCTTTCTTTCTCAGTTTCATCGTAGAGTTTTTAACAGCAGAGCACCTGCCTCACAGATTCAGATCTTTGTTGGAACATCATTGGAGGGAATCCGGCATACAAACTGCCACTTGACCAAGGTCAGCTGGCATAGGTTCCAGCTCACTTGTGACCCTAACAATAGACAATGAAAGTTTACAATTCACAATATTATGGATATGTTTGAAAATGATTTACTGCGGTTTATTTGTTTTACAGTAAAAATGATGTAACAACATGGACGTGATCACTTTTTTCCATTCGATGTGCAGTAAAAGCATTTCAACCAACATTTCCTTCTGTGCCTGAATAGGATGTAGAATGTATAGGAAAGGGCAACAAGAGCAGACGAATGATAGTTAGCAGTGGAGGGAATGCTAGGTGGCTTTATACGATTGATTGGTGATTGCCATTAGTTTTTGTGGCAGAGTGTGGAAGCAATAAAGAGTTGTAAAGTAGAGGGAATATAAACTCCCAGATGGCAGGTATTTTTTTCCAACCAGCAGGCAAGAAGAGAGGAGTCTAATGAGTTCCCTCATAGCTGAGCGGGTGCCGTGTTATGGATCACACAATTATTTTTTGCACCTACACAGAGACACGCACACGTATTGCAACATACCTCATGGGGCTGTTATGAATTACAAGGGTCCCAACCTAAAACCTTGGCCAAGTGCCTCAACACATGATACCCACATACATCATCTTACCCAGTGGATCAATCCCTCCACAAACATTTGACATAAATGTAATTGAATGCCATAAAGCATCATTCATCATGAGATTTTTGTGTTCACCCACTGAGCATGATGCTATCGTGAAAATATAACAATTTTCATTAAATTTCTCTTGATACGTTTCCCACCAAATGCTCAAACAAGCACTCTCTCGTAATGTCTCAAACGGTACATACTATGTTCCGTATTACCTCTCAAAACCTGCAAGCTGCTTTATATTTGCAAGTTTCTGTCTTTCTTGAGAGTGACAAAAGGATTTATCAGGTACGGTCTCGAAACAAATCAGGTGAGAAGCGAATTAAATTAGACGGCAAAATGCCCAAGGAGAATCTAACTGACAGCAGCTCACATGTCCACACCAAAAGTCAAAACAAGTGAAGCTTCACAAAGAATAACTGCATGGGGGAAAAAAAAGAAATCCAAAGTCAATGCATTGCTCAAAAAAAAAAAAAAACAGAAATGCTGTTCATTATAGCTCAGAACTTATCAGGCTGCTTGCTTGGTCCACGCTCCACCAGGTTGGTTTTCTTCATTTTTAGTCTCATTCTACAGATCAACATGCATCTTCACAAAGTGCTTTTGAGAAGGTGAATGGAAGTTAAGAGATTCTTCTGAGGTGTTCTGGTTTGTCAACTGAGGTCAGGAAATGACGCTACAAAAACGGGTGAGTAAAAATGAGTGCAGACAGCATGAAATTGTTGATTTATGTAAAGGAAAGGTCAGTCATACATTCGTTTCCCCTTTTCTTGACTCATCTCATTTGTAGATGGTCATAGATTTTGACAATGGTAAAAGCATCAATCATATCGTGCATCCCATGAAACAGACTTTTGACAGTTGCTTGCTTTTCAGCAAAAGTTCTTTTCCATCTCATTCAAAGGAAAACTGTGTCACAAACACGGGCCAATTAGAAGTGCCCATGTGTTCCTTTTCCCTATAGGTGGACGCTCCAAGACCTCACACAAGATGAAAAAAATGCGAACCACATGCTGTTGCATACATGTGGGGGGGGATAGAGCACACAAACACAGTGATTCTGTCAGGTCTTGTATAATGTTCTTTTAACACATAAACAGGCATAAGGTGTTATGCCTTGTTTAACCCCTTCAGGGACAGCGGTTACTACAGTGAACAGCTTATCATGTTATCAGGTTACAAGGTGCATGAAAGGGTTAAGTGAAGGAAAAACATATCTTCCACAAAGTACAGTAATTTCATGGAAAGGCAACTATGAAAAAAAAAAGTTAAATGCAGCTGATCAGTTGTAAATGATTTAGATGAGTTAAATTTTTGGTGGAAATGTCCGCAAAATGAGTTGTCAATATTGAGTTATTTTGTGTGGCGTCTTTGAAGGGAAATTTTCTTGAAAAGGGAAAAAAACCCATTCAATTATTTTGACTGTACATCTGCGGTGACAAAAAAGTGTATCACCCAAATTCATTGAAGTTGCCCACCCCTGAGTTATTTAATAGATATTCAGAATAAGTCATAATTTGTAGGTCATTTCCTATTCTCACCTTAGTTGAAATGAAGCAGTAATATAAAATATGAAACCACATAAAGATGCCCAAAAGACAGTTTGATCCCAAGTGACAATCATGGCACCTTATCGGATGTCAAATTGTTCACTATTTGGGGCAATCAAAATTTGACTGTAAACATTTTTGTCAGCTTGTGGATGCAGAACTGTAACGCCACATATTTTCTTGAGGTGCCGTTAAAAAGTATTTGCCCTTGTTGCTCAAAAGCCCTCCTGTGTTGCTGAATTAAAGAAACAAGAGTGGGCCTATTATCTCCCCAAAGATGTCAAAGACTCATTCCCAGTCATAGAAAATGTTTCATTTCAGTTTAGGGCACAGGTGTTTTTCCACACAGGCCCTGGTGGCTTTGTACAGCGTCCCCCTGTCTCGTCCAGGGAAACCAAGACAACGAAAGTCTTTGTAAAATGATGAGATTTATTTCAGCTACAAAAAATATATAGGAGCACCATTGACAGATCTGTGATGGAGCCTCCCCTAAGCAGTGGGGTGCTCCACTTTTATACCATTTTTTTCTTGGGAGCGGTTAGAGTCCAACCACACAGGACAGTCACTACTTTGGACAACGACACTTACAGATAACATGATGAAGTCTGGCGCATGAGAAAGCAACTTTGCTTATCTGTAGATAACATGGTCAGCACTCACAATGGTACAAACAGTTACCGGTAGTTATAATATACGGTATATATTACTTGGGTTAATTTTATCTGATATTTTGAGGGAAATGTCAGAGTTTTTCTCGGACCAAGTTAAAGAAATGACTCAGCACACAGGGAAAATTGTCTTCAATATCGGCGGGAGGGATCTCTGAGAGCGAACGACAGTAGTTGACCCGATGATCACACTTTCGAGCTCCCGTCCCGCCAATTCGGACTTTTATTGTAACATACAAGGAAAACACTGCCCCCGATATTTGCATACCACACCCCCGGTCCGGCCCCTCGGTAGTGATTGGTTACCTGGGTTTAAGCTTTGAACCATCGGTACATCGCCGCCTTTCTGTCCGGTCTACACTGTATCAACATGTTGCAGACTTTGCGGACGACAAATGTCGCCTGGGCGTGACGGGTGTTCTCAAATCGTCTTTTGTTGTTCAACCGCTGTTCCCGAATTATTCATTCCCCCTTTGTGACAGAATCTAGCCCCCTCTCCTCTGATCGCCCACCTGCGTTGACGTGCTAATTGTGGACTTCAACAGCCCTCCGCCCAGGTGGCCAGCGCCTTTGTGCACAGGCATTTGGGGGTGCTGGATACGCACCCAAACGTTTAGACGTGCCCAAAGTAAATGAAACTTTAAACATGATAAAATTTTGCTCATAGATTCCTCTAACAGGAAACAATGAAAAAAGGGGCAGCCCCCTGGGTGGTCCAGTGGTGAGCGCGTTGACCTCACAGTGCAGAGGTACCGGGTTCAATTCCATTTCCGGCCTCCCTGTGTGGAGTTTGCATGTTCTCCCCGGGCCTGTGTGGGTTTTCTCCGGGTACTCCGGTTTCCTCCCACATTCCAAAAACATGCATGGCAGGCTGATTGAACACTCTAAATTGTCCCTCGGTGTGAGTGTGAGTGTGGATGGTTGTTTGTCTGTCTGTCCACTGCGATTGGCTGGCAACCGGTTCAGGGTGTCCCCCGCCTAATGCCCGAAGACAGCTGGGATGGGCTCCAGCACCCTTGTGAGGATAAGTGGATCGGAAAAGGGATGGATGGGTGAAACTATGCAAAAAAAAAAAAAAATGAAAGAATTGGAGGAGAGGGCAAATACTTTTTTCACAGCACTGTAATTTTGTTTCTGTTGACGCCACATTTGAACGGCCACATAGCGCGAGGCAGAACTGATTGGGTGCAATCATTTGTACCCCAAAACGTAATCAATTGTTTACATTTGCAAGAAAAGGTCTCGTTATCTTGGGGCAGTGTGCTTTGCTGCACCAATAAGAAGGGGAAAGACAAAGTGAGCAAAACACAAAGACGGATCATAAAATGGTGATGAACAAATTTTATATAAATGGCAGAGTAGCTAAATACGGTGGTGTTTTTATTTATTTATTTATAATTGCCAATAGTCCCAATATGCAAAAAGTGACATTTATACAGTGTGGGAAAATGCTCCAACTCAGGGGTTGGGAACTCCGGTTCCTCGAAAGCCATATCCCGCCTGTTTTTGAGCTCTCCCTAATCCAACACACTTAATTCAATTGATCATGATTGTTTCAGGCCTCTTCAGGGCTTGCTGGTGAGCTGATTGTTTCAATCAGGTGCGTTGGTGTAGGGAAGGATCTAAAACAGGCAGGATATGGCTCCCGAGGAGTTTCCAACCCCTGCTCTAATTAATGTCAATGCTGTCATACATGTCTTGCAACATGTTTCAGAAGTGAGGCTTGGCTGGAAAAATATATTTCTCCAACTTCCCTCTCACTCAGGGGTGGGCAATTCTAATCCTGGAGGGCCGCTGTCCTGCGTGTTTTCCATGTCTCCCTGTTGCAACACACGTGATTCAAATGAACAGGTTCAATATCAGGCTTCCGCAGAGCTTACTGATGATCTGATCATTTGAATCTGCTGTGTTGCAACTGGGGAAGATGGAAAACATGCAGCACAGCAGCCCTCCGGGACTGGAATTGCCCACCCCTGCAGTCTAGCTGTTTATTTCTAATCCTCCCTTTCACCTGTTTGAGATTTACTATACCTTACCAAAAAATCTAGAGAGTCAGTCTTTTATGCGAGCTTTCAATGTGTGCCCTGGCATTGTCCTGTCAACCTCAGCCTCCTCTGTCTTGACTGTGCCACTAAAAAATATTAAATTGTGTCACAGCAGAGGCTGCGGGCCCAGGGCGAGGAACAAACAAGAGAAGGAAAAAAAGACCAGTAGGCAGTGAGGATTGAGAACCTAATTTCCATTGCGTAACCAATTCGATGAGGGTTCGAAGAGCAAAAGAAGTCTAAAAAAAGAAGGGACTGGGAGCAGAAACCGCAAAGAGAATGATCATTAAAGTGTAGCCGTTGGGGAAAGATCAAGTGAAAATGGAGCTTATGGGATCAGGTGAAATGGTCAGGATGGGTGAGAGGGAGGAAGAGATTAACAGTGCACAGTAGGGCTCTACTGATTAACATAAGAGTAAAAAAAAAAATGTTGGAAACGGGAAGGAAGAGAAGGTAGAGGCCATCAATGGATGCAGGGCAACTGTTAAAGTGGAAATCAGAAACACGTGTGCGCAAAGAGAAATGACAGCTGGGTGACCTTTGGCCAGGGATCACCACATCCTCAAAAGAAAAATGGACCACACATATTACCTTGAAATTCAGCGTAATTGTATCTGAGATGTAATCACAGAATATTATTTAACTCATCTTCAAAAACACACTTTGCAAATGCAATCGTGAACGATTTTACAACCTTCTTCAGCATGGATTCGCAAAGATCACAAATGATTAAAAGTAAAGACAAAAATCGCTTGCGGCTGAGTTTCTTCTGACACCTCGCATTTCTTTGTTTGATGTTTGAGTCACAAATTTGTATCATGCATAGTTGATCTCTTCTTACAAAGTGAAAACCGAGAAAACTAAATGTGCCAATATGTGACAAGTGACAACTAAGTGTGAGACATTCTTCCCGCTGCCCTGAAAGTAGTGTGGTCCAAGAAGAGTCTGGACATTTTCTCACAATGCTCATTCTCATGAGTAACAGTCGTCAAGCCTTGGATTAGAAGCTGCTGATGTTATTGCTCATGACGACATCCGCCACAACATGCCAAAATCACCATCCCACTAATTGACACTCAAGGAAAGTTTAGCAAATGTAACTAAAGGGCTTATTTATCCATCCATGCGTCCATCCATTATCTGAACTGCTTATCCTCAGAAGGGTTGCGGGCATGCTGGAGCCTATTCTAGCTGTCATCGGGCAGTAGGCGGGGTACACCCTGAACTGGTTGCCAGCCAATCACAGGACACACGTGGACGAATAGCCATTTGCACTCACAATAAGACCGAGGGACAATTTCGAGTGTCCCATTAATCTGCCATGGAATGTGGGAGGAAACCAGAATGTCCGGAGAAAACCCACGCTGTCATGATCCTGTCTTGTTTGTTTTGTTTTTTCAGTCTCCAGCTGGAGAGTAGGCGTTCACTCTCACCTTGCCCGAATCTGGCCTCGTTACATCTTTCCTTTAAAAAAACATGTCACGCTGACAACTGGCTGTCGGATTATTTAGCCTTGCTCACGACTCTGTCCTCAAATGAATTGTATTTATATAGTATATAATTCATAGTATTTGTGTTCTGTAAGTATTCTTGTTATGTATTCTTGGTTTATGTTCTCTGTGGAAAGGATTCTCTTGTTCTTTGAGTTGACAAGCAATTTACGTTCCACTTGCTCCTTGCCTTTTGCAAGCACTTTGGTTTGTTCTTGCCTTTTCATCGTTCTTTGTTACCAACGTCTTTCGTTGCACTTTGACTGTCTTGTGTTTTTAAAATGAATATATTTTTTCTTCTAAGCCTCTTATTTCTGTCTTTGCTTGTGGAATCCTTGTTCTGTCCGGAATGCTTCCAGACAGTCGACACACACAGGCACGGGGGGAATATGCAAACTTCACACAGGAAGGTCGGAGACCGGAATCGGAACCTGGATCTCTGCATTGTGAGTCTGTTCCATTTTATTTTAAATAGAACTGAGAACCACTTTAAATGTAGCTGGTGTTCATGAACTGGCGGAGTTTGTAACACACCTACGATATGTATAGCTGCTGTCTAAGAGAGGGGTGCTCTTTAGTCATTAAATTACCCCAACACCATCTGAATAAGTGCAATTACCCAAATATCACAGTAATCCCGTTCCACCGGTCAAACCGGACCCCCAAGTAAGCCAGTTGTGTCCTGCAGGCCATATTTTAATGTTTGAGACATTACGTTTTAACCACACAAACATCACAACAGTACATTGTCGAATCACACTCGTTTGTCTAATCTTGTTAAATTCCTTTTGTAATCACTCGTCCAGAGCCATTCTCTGAGATAAACAAGATCGCAGGGATGTGTGTAAAACATCTTCTGACGATACACATTATTGCGGGAAATGATGCAAGGATAGCCTGCTGGGATGAGTAGCTCAATTGCCTCATAAGACAGATGAAAATAATTTATATCCGGTTATGTTTGCATTGTACAGACCATTGGTTCTCTGTTTGTTGCCACCCTGGGACCCGCATTTTTCTATTGTCGGTAAGTGACCCACTTTTTAGAGAAGTAAGGAACAATAAAGGAGATGTATTGTGAAAACATAAGAATGTCATATTTTTAAACATAACTCATGCCCACAAATTGAAAGTGCCTTTCACTGCACCTTATTAAGAAACTGAGAATGGACTATCCGGGCCCAGATCTCTTCTTTTTAGTAAACAGCATGATCAATAGTGGGTCTTCTGTTTAGGAAATGAAGGCTGAAGACCAATGCAACTGTAACAGTTTTAAAGGTCTCAATGTTTAGAATGTAATAATTGACCTTTGTCACTGTCACATGAACAATGTTTGACATCTCACAATACATATATGTGTATATATATATATATATA
>NW_017805882.1:3811188-3872439 GCF_001891065.2 Hippocampus comes
CACACACACACACACACACACACACACACACACACACACACACACACACCGTATTTTCATGACCATACGGCGCACTGTATTAGAAGGCATAGTGTCAGTGATGGCTGCTATTTCTGTATTTAACACATATATAAGACACGTAATATTGGACTCAGGCATGGTAAAATTTATGACAGCTAAAATACGGTAGCATGCATGTTTTTTTTTCTTCAATTTAAGTTTGACTTGTTTTGTTAAGTTTTTGTTAACTACAATACCCTTGAAGTGGGCTTTCATGTGTGTCCTATCCATTTGCTACGCAGAGGTCTGAGGTCCCATGGGTTTCCCTCTTCAAATAAGAGATGACAGAGAAGACAGCCCAATCTCGGCTCTGTCTCTCCTGGTGCCTCACTTCCTCCTGTGTCCATCTATTGACATCTCTGTGACTTCAGCCTCTTGCAGATAATGAATCTCAATGATCAAGCACGTGTCAGAGACCTTTACCAGTGCTGCACGAATGTACTTTGGAATATGAATCACCTTCCCTAGATGTCACTGACCATTTGAAACTCGCACTCAGGCTAGAGTCTGAATGCTAAATATCTCCCCATTGCACTCAGGTGTGCCACATCTCTGTCAGCCTGAGGGACAATAAGGATGATCCATGCCTAATGCAGATCATGAGTTATGAGAATGCACCAATGTCAGCTTTCCTCACCGGTGCATTCATCATTATTGCACATTAACACGGCAAATGGTCCGGACCATTCAGCAGCTGCATGGCCCCGCATGGTCATAACAGTACATTATATGAACTCAAATAAAAATGTATGCAGAGGTCTACTGGAAAAGCATATGAATTCTTCTACCAATTATCACCTTGTCGCTGGCATAAGATAGATACGTTATTTGTACTTATAATTTTATGACCATTAGAGTGAAATTGTAAAATTTCTCACGGCACAGCTAATGGTCTCTCATAGCACACTATTGTGCACGCTGTGGTTGGGAATCACTAATACTGTATACTGAAAATTATGCAAAAATTGTATAATACATACACAGCAAACGTTAACATCGCTCAGGAACTGACATGTACTATGAGGCCTACTCCTAGCGCCCACAAGTTCTGATTCTAATTAAATCACATAGGTTTGTGTTCAATGTAACCGTTACATCAAAATGTCAGATTCATAGCTCACATCCTTCAAAATTCTAAGGAGGTAGTCATTTAAATAGATGTTTATGAATTCAAGTGGGTTGTGTTCTAAAAGCAATGCAATTTTTCTTAACACCTCCCACCACGCACATCATCATAATGTGCATAAGCAGGGGAGCAATATCACATAAAAAGTGTCTAGAGATGTGACTTTGCTAAGTTTGCTGAGAAGCTTGTTTTATTCTGCTGGTACCTATTCATACGCTTAACGTTGGGGGCTCACTATGATAAAAACCGAGTGGAATGAATCAACAGCAATAAATTATTCATTTTTTTATGCTTCCATCCTCTTCACCAAATGTGATTGCCGAACAGGTTTGACCTTGATCACAATGAAAAATATGGAACACATCAATTGATAATTTCAGATGTTTTCCCCTGTTTTCATAATTATTCAATTAAGAATAACACAAAAAAATACAGCCTGGAAAGACAATGATTGTAAAGGCTTTTCAACTGAAGTAAGGTAAAAATAAGATATGACATAAATGCTTGGATATACAGAAAATGTGCTGTTCAGTCAGAGCTTATTTTTACATTTCCACTGCAGGTATGTATCGTGTGGTGCAAAGAGTGGAAAAGTGGAGCTTGGGATTTATTGTTGAAAGTTCCAGCATGTAGATATGGATCAGGGATTTTGGAATAATACATATTCATATGGGGAATGGGATTGGGGTCGATCTGTTCTCTGTATTGTTTTCAACCCCCTTGCTGACACATCAAACCATGAACCCGCAAGGCACAACATGGCTAGCTTGCAACCTTGGAGTGAGACATAACAGAATGAAAGAATGTGAACAGAAATGCATACTAGGTACTTGATTTAACTCACACATATAAATTGTTTTCCCGTAGTCCTTTAAATAAACAGGGTATGCTGCAACAACGGAAATACGTATATGCTCATACTGATTTGGTCTTCTGTAAAGGACTTTGGCTTTGGAACTGGAAGATCAAGGTTTGAGTCATGCAGCGGACAAAAATAGACAACCAGACATGCTATCCTGCTGCCTGACTGTCAAGAAGCACTTGAGCAAGGAATTAAACACCTATTGCCCTACCACCCCAAGCCAAGCATAAGGGACACTGAACTGTGAATCCATTTCCACTGGCAACTCTCCTTGCATGGCTACATGTGTGTGATAGGGTTCCAGCAACAAAAATATATGGAGTGTGAATAGAAAATCGCCAACTGAGTGATTATACAATAAATTAACATATTGGAAACATAAAAA
The DNA here is from genome assembly GCF_001891065.2 of Hippocampus comes. Lineage (NCBI taxonomy): Eukaryota > Metazoa > Chordata > Actinopteri > Syngnathiformes > Syngnathidae > Hippocampus > Hippocampus comes. The sequence goes on from NW_017805882.1 coordinate 3,813,622, forward strand.
CTTCTCCCTCCCCGCAATATCAGTACTTTTTTGCTTCTTGACTCCTAAACACCCCCCACCCCACACACACACACACAAACCCGATACCGATGGTCTTCCAATCTCAAAGAGCCCATCGCTTGTTCTTATGAGCCTGTGAATCAGGGTTGTTTGTTATTGCATGTGACTAGTGGGAGGCAAAGAGAGAAAGGAGGTGCGGGGAAAGGCACTCTGCCGAATAGAAGGGGGCTGCACTGCACATCCCTGTAGTTTTATGGGCTGGTGTCCCACCAAGATGTATCACCAGCTGTCCAGATAATACCTTAATGTACATAAGTGTGTGTGTGTGTGTGTGTGTGTGTGTGTGCGTGTGTGTGTGTGTGTGTGTGTGTGTGTGTGTGTGCGCTCGTGCGTGCAACATCTACATCCCTGTTAGTGCATGTTATGTCCTAAAATAGCGTGCGACCTGCACCTTATAAGTGGCATCTGGTGATTTGGTGCTCTTTCACAGGATGTGCATGTGCAGGGGAGAAAATCTGTTGAAAAACGAAATTGGTCGGCATTATCAAATCCTTTATTACAAAGAGGGAGACTCTAGTCAATACTGTGGACAGAGACAATGGAAATATATACTTGTTGTAAGCATGTGTGTGACAGAAAATGTGAGCTTGAAGGTGAATTAGGAGTGAACATGAGATATGGAGAGTGTGATGCTGAGCGATAAGTGCACAAACAGAGCGAGAGAGAGTCAGAGAGAGCCCAGATGAGGGAGTGGAGATGATGGGCTGGCAGTTTCCAAGCACCAGGCTGTTTTTCAGGGCTGTCAAGCACATTGTGAAGCATTGTTTGAAAGGCCCAGGCTGATGGCTGACATATTCGCCATGAATCTAGCTTGCCAGGCTGCTGCCCACTGCCCCACACTCAGACACACGTGAGCTAATATAGGCCAGTCTTTGTGTGTGTGTGTGTGTGTGTGTGTGTGTGTGTGTGTGTGTGTGTGTGTGTGTGTGTGTGTGTGTGTGTGTGCGTGCGTGCGCGCGAGTATGCATTGGTCACTGAAGGGTAATTGGCTGACCTTGGCCCATCAGGGTGTCTGAGATGAGCAAGTGTGAAGGGAAAGGGAAGAGAGGGAGGGAGGCGAGTAATAATTTTTTCTTCCACATCAGTGTTTTTCTGTCAGTGGCACTCCACTCTGACATTTAACTCTTCCGACTTGAAAATGTGAGGCCACACTGGCACTCTACTGCGATGAAGTACTCTTAATGCACAGTGGATGCACACTGGAAACGATCACCAAACGCAGCTCACTCCAGCACAATCTTTGATCAGCGGTCACTTATTGAGTGAGTTAGTGTTAATCTCTTCCCGACCTCTGATGAGGGCCATCTTTGAAAACAAGGCATGCCAAAGGAGGAGAGTCTTATTTTATTTTGTCTTCTGTCACACTTTACTAGCCTTGTGTATGCATTTGATCAGTGAGGCGTTTGAGAATGAGGGCTAAAAGTTGGTTCTCTTGAAAACTCTGAGAAATTAATCTTGGCATAGTTTGTTTTTAACTCTTTTATTTCCCATGACTTATTAATACTGCTTGAAAACCCACTACAGCCACCTACCCATGACGTATGTTGACATCTGTTGCGTTTTTTTGTTGTTGATTTTTTGCATCATAGTGTGCAGATGGGTCTGCCGTAGCGTCTGACTCATGATCAGGCTTGTCTGCATTGAAAATCATTTTCAATCTGTCCAACAGGTGGCAGCGGGTGTAAGGGATCAGCCAAGATCATGCTGCAAAACAAGTAGAAGTAGAAATAGAGGGGGAAGGATGCATGGGAAGAGTTGTGGAGTTGTGTGGAGTCGTATGGAGTTGCGTGGAGTTAGTAAAGAGTGCATTTGAACCAGTAGCGAGAGAAACATCGAAACGATTAACCCTTGAGGACAAATTTTGGTGGAGAAAATCCACCAAGCATGACAAGGGAGATGGAGTTGCTGAAAGCGGGACACGATGTCCACGCAAAAGGAAGCAGCAATCATCAAAAGACATTGTGTGCCTTCACGGGGCCTGCATGGCGCACGGATAGTGAGAGCAGCGAAGGTGCCAGGTCTGCCTTCGCAAAGGCAAGCGAAGTGAAAGCAGAATGTGGTGTAAGACATTTTGTGTGCCCTTGCGTCAGGGCAATTTCTCCATTTTGTATCACGCCCCAAAACATTATGCAGGGTGCAGGGGGTAACACACATGCACATGCACATGCACATGCACACAACGCATTTACACATGGAAACATACACGTTCACACACCAACCCAGAGTCAGATTTTTGACAAGAGGAAAGTAAATGACGTATTGCATGACAGGTGGCAGGGAGTTCCACAGTTGAGGAACAGATCGGCTAAAAGTTCTGAATCCCATGGTGTTGAGGCGAGCAGGGGACTGAGTGAGGTTCGTAGAGGAGGAGGATTGGCGATAGTCAGGAGGAGTGGCAATATGTAGTTGTCAAATGTCGGACAGTTCAGGAGTAGCGACAATTGTCAATTGCCATGAATGTGCGTCGGGAAATTTTGAATTAAATTCTGTATGAAATTGGAAGCCAATGGAGTTGCTGTAAAATGTGGGTGATATGGTGGTGCTGGGGAGTTTGGGTCCTCAGATGAGCTTCAGAGTTTTTAAACTAAATGGAGTTTCTGGAGTAACTTTTGAAGAACACCCAACTCAAGAGAGTTACAACTGTCATCTACATTCTTGGGCCTCTGATAACAGGTATCTACTGTTTGGAGGTGGCAGTTTCCATTGATGTATTGAAAAATTCAGCCGAGAGAAGCAGCTTCATTGGATAGAAATAAGATGACGGTCTTCATGGAGGCTGTGCACAGGGATATACACATACATGTATATGGCTACTGATGTGGCTGATTAGGATTTAGTTCTAAAAATGCGCGACCTCATTTAAGAAACCTTGGTGTCATTTTTGATCAGGCCATGCAAAAAATATTTCTTCATGTGGGTTTTATGTGAATTACGAATGATGATTCTTGCTTTTGTCTTCTCACGCTTTACCTGATATAATCCACTCTTCACCTGCTGAATTGGACCATCTCCAATTTGTTCAGATTACCCGCTAGTTTTTTGGCTAGGTCCTAGGTCGGTCATGCTTGCACTGGTTTCCTGAACTTTTTGGGGCTCATTCCAAAATTCGAACAGTTTCTTACAGAGTCATCAATGGAGCTTTGCAGTCCATTTCCCCTAAAATGTTTCCCTTTTGTACTAAGAGCTACACGACAGTATCTTTGCTGTGAACAAAAACAGTGACAAGCACATTTGTTTTGGCAGGTATATCAGTGGAACGTGATTATTTTGATTGGTATTATTTTATTTGAGTTGACTGATTTGTGTTTTCTCTTGTATTAATGTAGCTGTTGTGAGTTCATATTTTTATGACTGCATTTTACCTATGTTAAGTACTCTCGTTGAAAAGTGCTGCATAAATAAAATTTACTCTGTGATTTCACTTACCAGTCGCTGATTGTGTAGTGGTGCACTTGCCTGACTTGTGTGCGGGCAGCGTGGGGTCACTTCTCACTGAGTGATAGTGTGGGTCCGAATGGTTGTTTGTCTCTGTATGTGCCCTGCGACTGACTGGCAACCAGTTCAGGTTGTAGTCTGTCTTTCCCCCCCGAAGTCAGCTGGAATAGGCTCCAGCAACTCCCCATGATCCTGTTCAGGATAAGTGGTGTTGAAAATTAATGGATGGATGGATTTTACAAACTAATCGACTTACTATTCATCCATGACCGGGAACAGGTAGAAGTGGTAGGAAAAAAAAATGAGGGCATGTTGGGTGTTCCTCTTGGTGTGTTTCATGATATTGTTTATAGTGTTCTTATCCTGCATCCCCATGATTCTGATCTCCGAGAGCTACAGGGGGACAGCAGCTGCTGATGACAGACCTGCAGAAATAGCTATGTAACTTCCTACTCTAATCGATACAGCTAGGCACCAAGGGCTACATTTGACTCTGTGTGTGTGTGTGTGTGTGTGTGTGTGTGTGTGTGTGTGTGTGTGTGTGTGTGTGCGTGCGTGTGCACCAATGTACTGTTGTGTACACCTCACTGCTCGACTAATGGCTGAAATGGCAAATAGGCATCTGCCCCTGCCATCAATGGAAGAGAACAGGATGTAATACATGTATCCAGCCCGCAGTCAGTCCTTCGTTCACCCTCTTATCCTATTCGTTACTCAGCCTCCTCTAGTCTACAATGCAATGCCTGTGTGCCATCCCCAGCTTCCACATATAATCTGAGTAGAATGGAAAGGAACAGTGTGACAAGGGGGTTCATAAAGCCGGGTTTAGCTTGTGTAAGCATGAGCAGACTGAGAGAGACATTTGATAATGAAATATTCCTTCCTGTTTATCCTAGGGTCTTGCTCTCACGTTGGCTGCAACATGCACAGGCAGCCAAAACAAGGCCAACGTGCACGCATCCATGCACGCACAGACAGACACACACATACCCACACACCCATGTCCAGCTGCCGATATACGGTATCTGCGGAGCTATTATCTATATTGAGTATAAGTAGCATCATAGGGATTAAAAGGAAATATATTTTGGAAAAAAAAGGCGAACCTAAGGAGGCACTTTGGGCTAATGGCCACTGCCTTGACTCTCAAAGAAATTTCAGTAATCTCTTGGTTTTACGAGATTAACTCTCTAATAGTTCTTCGGCTTTTAAGGCTCCACACAGGTCCAAATTCATAAAGCAGCTTTTGGAGGGAGGTCATTGTCATTGTAATAATTTTAAGAGACAAAACAACAACAAAAAATATCAGCACTTACATGGCTTCTTTATACAATGTACTGCTCATGTCCCCACACACCCCCACCCCTTAACAGCAAATTAACAAATCTTGACAAAATTTATCCAATTTTGCTGAGAGCAAGGCTTAACATTTGATAAGTGTTTTAGGATTTAACTCATTTTCATATGTGTCACCCGCTTTTTCATATCTGGTACAGGGGCCAAGATGTCATGGTGATATTACGACAACAGCATGGACAAAAGATTATAAAACTGGATTAGGACTAATGAATTTAAGTGCAACCCATGAGAAGTAACACAAAGGTCTTACAACAATAATATATAACACATATACAGTCTGTGGCATTCTTGGTGTGTGTTTGAGCGTGTGCTATATGATTTCTCTCCACTACTGTGTGGTGTTGCTATGGTGACAGTTTTTAAACATTTGCCTGACTACCTAGGAATCACATTTTACTCAATCTTCTCTTGCTTACAGCTTTAAATAGCCTCTGATAAATTAGATATCTTCACCACACAGACGCATTCATAAATATGACAACTTCTAATAGACCGCTATCTGAGACACTTAAGTTGAGTAAATTGCAAATGTTAAAATTGATATCATGAATGACACTTTAGTACTGGAAGTTGACTGCCAGAACAGAATCACAAGAAAATTGAGACAAAGAGAGAAAAAAAAAGATTCATTATTTTTGAAGCACACATTATGAAATATGCGTTAGTGACACAGACCTTTTATTTTGATGCCAAAATTTACCATGCACTTGGCGCCACTCAACTGGCGATGTGTGGAAAGACTTTACTGCCATCTGCTGGTAAGAGAAGTAACCGCATACAGGATTCGGAATGGGAATGTAACTCATTGCGTGGATGACACACAATTAGCCTCCCACGGAGACTCTGTTGAACTGACATCAGTATTTTTGCCCCAAACCCATTCTCTACCATTTAAAATCTTGAATGTACACGTGAAGAGATATCAGCACCCTGCACCCCTCCCTCTGTTATGATTTCCACTACCTTCAGTGTACATTACCACACCTTACAGGGCCATTTAAATTAGGAATATGACTTTCCACGTGACTAAGTCAGTACCGTGACATGCATCATGCCCCCCCCCGCTCAAAAAAAAGAAACACTAATGAAGGATTCAAGGTGTGCCCTCCACTAAAATGGCCATTGCAAGAGATTAATATGAATGACACATACACACCATAGCCCATTTGTAACACATACATGGCTGTTTATTGATCCTGTTCAGTTTTGTAATCATTATTGGAAGCCTTTCCTGGCCTGAGTGCCCTATTCTCATTCCAGTCTCTATTTATAGCATGATGTGGGCTATTATGTCTTTCCTTCTTTGACGATGACTATGGTCATCGTCAGAAAGTATGCACAAACATTGTTCATTACAGCCGAGGTGCTATTACACGTGAAATTGTCCGCTTTGCCATTTTCTTTCCCCCGCAAAATGCAGTCGTAAAGACCCCTTCTAAACTGTGCAATTTATATTCCCTTCCTTGAGAAAAAGAGACAAGCGTTGTCCTGTATATTATCTTTCCGGGGATCCTGTGCTGGCATGTCGTGGTTACTAACACACCTTTTACAAAAAAAAAAAAAGAAATGATCAAACTAAAAACGTGAAGAAAAAAAAGATGCAAATAATGGTAAACGGATGCATACTGATGATTACTGTAATTCGCAATTCGGATAACGACTGGATTTGTGCAAATTGACTTAAAGTACATTAAAATGAAAACACTTAGTCGGTAAAACATCCACCATAGACCACAAAGAGTGACGACACAGTGACCTCGGTGTTCAGTGGTAGTTATGACCACCTGTTTACCAAACTGAGTGGAACCATTTTTCATCTGCCCTGAGTGTCGGTACTGCATCATAGGTCTTGAAATCCACACACCAAATAAAAGAGAATAATGATTTATGACCTTGCGCTTGAACCCCTTTTGGTCCACTCTGAAGTCTTGGCACCATCTACCCATACTCTCCACCACACACACACACACGCACACGCACACACACACACACATTTAAATTCACACAGTCAAAACAAGTCTTATTGAATATGTCAGCATTTGAAAAAAAATCTAAACAGAATTACACTGCATGTTTTAAATGGATGTTACATCATAAAATTGAGAATAATAACATTAACATGTGGGTAGAAAGGGTTCTGTCAGTCGTCATCTGTACCTGTGGGTAAAAAAACAAAAAACAAAAAACAAAAAAAAAACAAAAAAGGACGTTTCGCTTCTCTCACAGAAGCTTCGTCAGCGGTAGACAACCCTGAAGTCTCCGTGAAGACTCCGGGAAGTTGCTCTGCGCTAAAAGGCTGAGCGTGGCCTGTTTGAGGACTGGGTGGGGATGGTTAGTCACGCCCCTATGGTGAAGAGGCCCATTGGTTTCTAAACTCCCTATCATTGGGTCTTGATTAGGCCTATTGTTTGGGCTAGGGCTGAATAGCTACTTTCATTTGGCCTGATCAGCATGTCTATGTCCCTTGGTGGTCAACAAGTTATTGTAAATAGGAGACAGGTTAAATCTGATATCTCCTTCACGGTTCAGAGAGGGTGAAAATTTTTTAACAAAAATCGCTTCCTTTACTCCCCTTTCAAACCATCTCTTTTCTGTTCCTAGGATTTTTACTTGTTCATCTTCAATTGTGTGGTTTGTTTCTTTTAAGTGTGCGTATACTGCACTTTTGTTATCATTGTTTTTCCATTTGTGTTGATAAAGTCTTTTCTTGAGTGTTTGTTTGGTTTCTCCGATGTGATGTTCCTTGCACTCACTTTCTTGGCAACGGATGGAATAAATCAGATTGCATTTTTGGGTGTTAGGAACCCGGTCTTTGGGGTGTACTAGTTTTTGTCTCAATGTGTTTATCGGTTTAAAATAAACAGGAATATCATGTTGTCGAAATATTCTTTGTATTTTCTCTGAGAGGCCGGCAATATAAGGTACACAGACACCCCTTCTCTTCTTTTCTCTCTGTTGGTTGGTTTCCTCTCTGTTTGTTTTAATTTTCCTAACTTTGCCAAAGGCCCAATTGATTATATTGAAGATGAACAAGTAAAAATCCTAGGAACAGAAAAGAGATGGTTTGAAAGGGGAGTAAAGGAAGCGATTTTTGTTAAAAAATTTTCACCCTCTCTGAACCGTGAAGGAGGTATCAGATTTAACCTGTCTCCTATTTACAATAACTTGTTGACCAGTAAGGGACATAGACATGCTGATCAGGCTAACTGAAAGTAGCTATTCAGCCTTAGCCCAAACAATAGGCCTAATCAAGACCCAATGATAGGGAGTTTAGAAACCAATGGGCCTCTTCACCATAGGGGCGTGACTAACCATCCCCACCCAGTCCTCAAACAGGCCACGCTCAGCCTTTTAGCGCAGAGCAACTTCCCGGAGTCTTCACGGAGACTTCAGGGTTGTCTACCGCTGACGAAGCTTCTGTGAGAGAAGCGAAACGTCCTTTTTTGTTTTTTTTTTGTTTTTGTTTTTTACCCACAGGTACAGATGACAACTGACAGAACCCTTTCTACGATGGAACTTTCCTGTACGACTGAGAGCCTCCACAAGCATTAACATGTGGGGTGCAAAATCAGCAGCACTCCTTCATTTGCTTGTGCTCACAAAGTAGAACTCTTAATGTCTGCAACCACTCAGGTTAGCTTGTCAGGTGTTAGTTGGAGACCCAAAAAGCATTGAAGAAGGTCCTGTGGTAGCTCTTGAGAGGAATGCAAACACATTTTTTTAACAATTACTGAAACATTCAGACACTCTGTTGGCCAAACCTTAAAAACTGTGTTTAGGTCCCCAAGACTCCATTTGGCAAAGTGATCTGCCATTGTCAATTTGCAAAACCGTAAACATATTATCAGTCACTAAACCCTTTTCACTCTGAAATATACTTGCAACACTGTAAACGCTGGCTACACAATGTGAAGACAACTCCAATGTATGTCATTTTTCCACACAACAATTCAAAATTGAACGCATCAAAACTGTATCTAATGATATGATCAGACCGATTTGGCAGGATAAAATCTGGTTCAGAGTGTGCAGGTGGCACATGTGCTTCCCTCTACAATGGACAGAAACATACAACAAGGTAGAGGGGGTCGTTGGGGAGGTGGTAGACAAGAAGGAAGGGGATGAGGAGGAGGTGGCCAAGCACGACCCAGAACAATCATCACGGATGAAATGAAATTGGAGCAGCTGTTGTACACCATGTTCTTGATCACGGGATGACAATGAGAGAAGCGGACAGAGTCCATCAATCGATCAGACTCTCTGCGGCAGAACATTATTTCTTCTTGCACAACATTTCCTGTCATGTTCATTGCAATATTATTTGTACTGGATATTTTTGTTTAGATCCTGGATACCCCTCCCCCGACATCTGGAGTCCAAAATCTCTCTCATCGTGTACATTGATTCACTGTCAATGATGCGTGGAGGTGGTGGTGGGGTAGGTGTAGGAGCCAAAGGGCAGGATTTCAGAGGCTTGACCTACCTTGATGGTTGGTGGCAGCCAGAGCTTGACAGAGATTCATGATAGCCTCCACCTTGATTGGTCCGATGAACCGAGGTCCCACTTTGCGTGAAGAACCAACGAGATGCAGATCCCAGTTCGACAGCAAGACCTTCTGTCCGAATTGGTAAACAGGAGCGAGGTGCGACGTCGACGGTCCGTGATTTGCTGGTTTCGGAATGCTGTGCCTGACCGCGCTTCTCTGGTCTCCCTCCAGAGTCATTGGGCCTGTTGCAGGTAGAGCTGTACCGACAAGATTTCTACTTGCCCTTCCAGTGAGGGAAACAACAGTGATCGATAACCGTAAGCAGACAAAAAAGGGGGACCGACCTGTGACAGACGAGATAAGGTAGTTGTGTGTGTATACCACACAATGGATGGCCAAAGATATAGGTCAGTGGAGGCACACATCCAGGTCTTGGTTGACCCGCTCGGTCTGTCCGTTGGTCTGTGGATGTTACCCAGACGAAAGGCTCGCCGTTGCTCCCAATGTCTTGCATAATTTCTTCCACACTTGAGAAACAAATTGCGAACCCCTGTCAGAAACCATATCCGCAGGGATACCATGATTGCAAAAAAGATGGATATAAGGAGTTGTGCGGTTTCCAGAGATGTCGGCAGCTTAGGTAGAGCCATGAAATGGGCCGACTTGGAAAAACGGGCAACCATGGTGAGAATGACTGTGTTGCCACGAGACATAGGGAGACCAGTGATGAAATCTAATGAGATGTGTGACCATGGATGAGACAGAACAGGTAACTGTCGAAGCAGGCCAGCAGGGGGTTGATGGCAAGATTTACCGCACGCATAGTTTGAACAGGCCCCAACGAAGTCTGTAATGTCTTTCTTCAAGGGTTTGTCTTCAACTCTCACTGAAGCGGTTCGCAGCTGAGTGTGAAGCGGGTGAGATGAAAATCAACACTGTCTGTTCAGTCGAGCGTTATACATCTCACATTGCAACCCAGTTTATAACAAACTAATATACAGACATTGCCACTGGCATGCATCTGTGTCATTTACCCGAAGCTTGAGGTCACAATTAAAACTATTGTGGTTCTGATCTCTGTAAAAATCCCCCGATGTGATTGGATTCCTAAAGCCAGAATCTTCTCATAAAGAGGGCCAAGACCTCAGTTGAGTTATTGTCGCTGAAAGCGGCAACTGTGCATGCGTGCGTGTGTGTGTTCTGTGTGCGAGATTGTGAGGTAAAGAGAGAGAGAGAGAGAGAGAGAGAGAGAGGAGACACGCAGGGACTCTTGATGCATGTCGCATAACCCTGACCATGTGCCTTCATCTATTCATCAAAGCCTTGTTGACTGGTCAACAGTGAGTCCCAGTAAACGCAAACAACCATTTCCACTTACATTCACAAATATGAGCAATTTATTGTCTTCATTAACTTCACATGCAAAATGTAAGAAGAAAAAAAAACACTATCTTGCCTGAGTTGCCCAAAATTGCCTCATTTAAATCAATAATATACCTTGTATATGCCGTTGTACTGTCACATCAACACATCACCCTAAAATGATGTTCAATTGCTCATTTAATATGCTAAAAAATGTTAATTTATGATGCTGTCTTTGATTAAAATGGCACAAGCATAGCTCCAGCGCCAGCCATGCACATTTAAGTCTGCAGTCACGCTGAGCCCCCAATAGAGTGAGGTCACACATTCTTACAGTTGCATCTCAAAATTATAAACGGTGACCACGGTTTTCTGAGCTTTGTGGGGGGGGGGGGGGGGACCACATTTGAGAATAATTGTATCCAGATGTCAGAAGGGTAGGGTAAAGCTTTTTGGCTGTGGAGAATAACCATAAGGAAAAATACAATGAGGTCACACACATTTTCATCTTAATGTTATAAATTGTGACCACTGTATTCTGAGCTCTGGAGGTGGGGATGGGATGATCACATTTGAGAATATTTGTGTCCAAATAATGTCTGAGGAATGGTAGGCCAGTCCATAAGATCAATGCGTTTATCAGACAGGGACTGCTGAGACACTCCAGCCAGATGAGGTCCAGCATTGTCCCGCATCAAATGGAACCCAGACGATCTCATCACGATACCGAATGATAGTCCACTCTGATACCCGACTATAAAACCCTTTTTTCAAACCCTAACACTATTTTGAAACAATACCTTTAAATCATAATCCTATGATAAAACCCTACCTTGAAAACGTATTTTTAAACCCTATTTTTGAATATTTTTGGGAATTCTTGTCACATTACTATTTGTTAGTGCAATTTGCTGTGTCTCCTGACGTCCGCGCGTCAACTTGTTCAAGTTGCTAGCAATCCATTTGTGCTTTTGAAGACCACTGTAATGACAAAGACTGTGTCTCCACATCTCAACACTGGCCTTACTGAGCCTTTTTCCCCACAATGCCCAAATTGAAAGCACCTTGTTTGACACCTTGTGCGATTACAGAAAGAAAATACAACAATGACATAATTGACATAAACAGTGACATAGTTCCTAGCTCTTGACCCATACACTAGCATAATGGGTTTTAAAATGCTGTAGATTTAGCTAACCTGAATATTTACAAGGCACCCGCTTCAGCTTTGTGTGAAGCATGTAAATAGAATATTTTTCACTGGGGAATGGATGTGACAGACAATCCTACAGGCGGGTTGGAATGACAAAGCATCCAGGCATTTATAACACTGTAAAAGATTTTTTTTTTAAATTTGCTATAAAATGTATTGTTAATTTTATCTAATACTCATCATTCAATAACTATATGCCTCATCTCTGAATAAATTTATTGTGTTTAAATTCTCCCCAAAAAGAAGAAAAACAGGGAAAAAAGCAAAAGACAATTTCACGTGTAAACTGCACTCAATAGCATTCAAATGATATGGTGTCAATTTACTCACAAATGTACTTACAGAGTCCGAAATCTGGGCCTATTTAGCTGAGCATGAAAGTAGTATGCTGTTGGATGAACGGCAAGAGGTAGATGCATAACTTTTGTACCTTTGGCTATGTGATGGAAGAGCATTTAATTGTCCTGCGTGACGCCAAACATGGCTAGCATAGATGGAAAAAAGACACAGTGGCAATAAATAAATTACATTTTCAAACTAATTGAAACTGAATAACATCTGGCAGACCTAATGACTTCTTACGGAAGACTAACAGTGACTGAGAATCACTGCACGAGACTTCTATCAAGGTCAACTCTTGCAAATGTATTTCTGAAATAACTTCCTTCAAATCACAGCAAAAACATTGAGGAACCGCAATATCGTCTGTGCAAAAAATCATGTCCTTTTAGTACCGACAGACTTAATCATTGCTACCTGATCTTTTTGGCCCCATTATTGGTCCGCTCTCATACAATAATGCAATTATTAATCTATTAATTCATCTTGCCAGATTACATCGTGAATTTCCCCCACGTTGCTTTCTTTCACAGCTTATCATTTTGCAGAACTAATTGGGAAAGACTGAGTTGAAATTATATATGGCCGATGAACCAGAAAATATGTACTGTAGAACTACTCAAGGACAGCAAGGAGGCAGGAGAACACAAGGAAACTACTGTGCAATTATATATGGTGGTGTGTGTGTGGGGGGGGGGGGTAGATAAAAATCTCAGAAAAGCTTAGTGATTTAAAAGTAAGCAACAGTTCAAGGTCGGCTATGCCTTCTCCCTTCAGCTTTCATTCAGAAATTTGAAATATGACTATTTTTCCCTTCCACCGTGACATTGTTATCAAAAACATGACAGTTGTCTTCCACTAAGAGAGGGACGACATTAGTACTGCATTTTATTTAAGGGAGTAAAATGATAGAGGAAAGGATATCGATCCAACCTTTTTCTAATCCGCTTATCCTCTCACTGGTCGCGGGCATGCTGGATCCTATCCCAGCTGTCTTCGGTCAGTAGGTGGGGGACACCCTGAACCGGTTGCCAGCCAATCGCAGGGCACACAGAGACGAACAACCATCCGTGCTCACACTCACACCAAGGGCCAATTTACAGTGCTCCATTTCTCTCTCCAAAAACATGCATGGCAGCATGCATGTTTTTGGAGAGAGAAAACCCACGCAGGCAAGGGGAAAACATGCAAACTCCACACAGGGAGGCCGGAGCCGGAATTGAACCCTGCACCTCTGCACTCTGAGGCCGTCGTGCTAACCAGTCGATCACCATGTTGCAGAGGAAAGGATATGACATATGCATATGGTAAAAGAGAAAAGGTTGGCGTGCGGGGGAGTCTCAATCCTAAATAGAATCCAATTCCAAGAATAATCCTATTTATGTCATGAAAACATGCATATCATGGCCGTTTTCTGCATTTAACCCATCACAGTAGTGAACATACTGTCAGTGGCACACACTGGAGTTTCGCAGGATATCAGTGTCATGCTCCGTGATACCTCAGAATCAAAGTCTCGTTGACTCATTCATTGTCTCCTAAGTTGCTTTGATTTTTTTCTTCGTTTTTGCACTCAGACTGCTGTACCTTACGTAGTGTAAAACTGTCCCTGTCATGATGAATAAGTGACCTTAGACTTTTAGAGTCCCTGGTATGCTGTTCATTCTATGACTTACATATTCACTCACTAGATGTTGCTTCCATGATTGATACATGTTATGAAGAAAACAAATCGGGAACGGAGTATAAGACATTTTTTTGCTGTTCATTTTTTCACCAGGGTTACCAATGTTACACCAAAGAGCAAGGAAGGGAATACCACAAAAATAGCATTTAAGAACGTGGAATTGTAATTGTCTGCCACTAAGACCAGATAGTAGTGTGTGTGTGTGTGTGTGTGTGTGTGTGTGTGTGTGTGTGTGTGTGGAGTGCAGGGGGGAGGGGGTAGTAGATGTCTTGCATTGTTGTGGCCTTGATATTCCCGGAGTGATGGAGAGCTGGGAGATGACAATAAAACAAGACACCAGCATCAAAGCAGGTCAGAGGAATCCAGGCTTGGAAACACGAGCCAAGTGCTCAGAAAACCGAGGGGAGAAAATCGTTCCAGTGGCAACTGTGTGAGTCTGTGCGCGAACAACAGGCCTGTGCATGACAGATAATTGTGTTTCTTTTTGAATGTTTGGACATCTGGGAGCCTGCATGTCAAGCAGAGCACATTCCACTGGCATGTGTGTAAGGGCGAAATTGCGGAGTGTTGTGTACTGTTGATGAAGCAAACAACATCACTGCTCCGCATTCTCCAATCTGGAGATGAATTATTGGCAGCCTTGTGCGTCCAAGCATCAAAAGGCAGCAGAGATCGACACATATGGATGGTGAAAAGTGAAGAGCGAAGCGTTTAAAGCAATATTTTCCAAATCCGCTTTTTTTTTTTTTTAACTTTCCTTGCTTGCGCACTTGCAAGGTTTGCCAATTCTCCCATCCAGACATCTGACACGCTCCCCCCATGCGTGCCCTGGTGCAAAACGTTTTGAACATTTGCAGCATTTTGTCTGTGGCGTTTTTTTGGGCAAAGAGTATTGACAGTTACTGGTGTTGTGTGCGCCTGTGTATTGGCACTTTCCACACGATATTGTTTTGCATCGTGTTAAACTGTTTGCACTATTACAGAGTTTTAGTCGTGGATTTTTTTTTTTAACAGAGGATATTATTTGCAGGGCTGTCACAAACGGTGTGCGTTGCGGCAGAAGGGGGAACTACATTGTGAATTTCACCTTTTTAACCCCTTCAGAGACAGTGGTTGCTAGAGTGGACATCTATCCAAATGTTTTCTCTCACCGTATTTTCCACACGATAAGGCGCACCGGAAAGTCTTCCATTTTCTTAAAGCTCACAGTGCACCTTAAAATCCGATGCGTCTTGTGTGTGGTTATTACGGTAATATGTTGACCCCAAAATAGCTCCTTGCTAGAGACATGCTTACAACGCAGAGTTCAAACTTAAGGCGATGGGTTACGCAGTTGAACACGGAAATAGAGCAGTGGCAAGAGAGTTCAACGCTAATGAGTCAATGTTATAACTTGCTGTTGGTTAAGTGAACTGTGTCGCTGCTTTATTAAATACGTTTTACTGACATCTGATTGTTCTGTAGCAACGCCACTCAACAGCTAAGTTTAGCTGTTGTCGTTTGTTCAAAGCTTCTTTGATCTGTGACGTGGTTGCGTCGTTTGAGCGCGAGCACAGCAGAGAGCAGCGGATTATGGACTGCTGAGGCGAGCTACACTCAAGTGCCGTTGTTACAGTTCTGTTGATATTTCCTTGAGCGTAGCTCCATCTAGTGGATGCATTGTAGATTGGGTCTTATAGTGCAGTGCGTCCAATATATGAAAACAATTACAAAATAGGCCATTCGTTGAAGGTGCGCCTCATAATCCAGTGCGCCTTTTAGTGTGGAAAATACGGTAATTCATCTTTCTATCACAGTTGTGCAACAACCTCTACAATGGACCCTTATGTGTGTTGCCATCCACTTCCATTTTTTTTCATGCCCAAAAACGAATGAAAACACAAGAAAAAAAAAATTGAACGGTTTGATTGAACGGATATAGATTAACAATGATATTTGAACTCCTTGGAGGTCTGAAGGACTTGCATCCACTAACCACTGCAGCTTCTATATGTATTATGTGTAAGGCTGCTCCAACCATCTCCCAAGAAAGAAGAAATGAAGAAATTTACGTGCTTTCCTCACATGTAACTCCAGGTGGGAGTTATCGCAACACTCCACAAACCCAAGGAGCACTGAGCTGAGTGCATTGATAGGAGAAGTGTGTCATCCGAATACTTGACCAGGTGACACATCTCGATGGGTGGTCCCGCTGTTATTGTTGTAGAAAATAAAGGGCAGCTTTGGGGTGAGGACACAACCATGGAGGGAGCCAGTAGAGGTGAAAGTTAGGTTGGCGAATTCTCTACGACCCGCTCATCTGAAAGCCTATGATCCGCACTACTGTATTACTGTAGCTGGTAACTGAGGTGAAAAAAAGGGAATAGGTTTCTCTGGCAGGATGTGTTTTGCTGTGGCGAGTGGAAAGCAGAAGAGAGGTCTGCAAAGAGCAGGTTGGCTGCGGGATTGCTTGTTCACGTTAGACAGTATTTTATCATCATTAACTGTTGTACCTTTGTGGTCGGCAAACTGAAGAGTGACCATCAGTGATTCTGTCGATGAAATGATGTGTATTTCCAAAGTCTTCGTCGCAAGGGAGGAAAGAATCACAGGCTCTGACTAACTTGCAATTTGATTTAGTATTGATGTCATTAATTTTGTCTATATTGCTGCATTTAAGTGTTTAAGGCACAGCCCCTTAAGCTATATTTAACGACTGCGCATAAGCTTCTAATTACTGTTCAATGTAAATTGTTACTTTTATGTGACCAACTGTGCCTGTCTTTGATCAGCAGTGAAACCAATCCACCTCAGATAGCCTAATGTTAAATGTATCTTCATTATTAATATTGATTGTGGAAGGATCCGTGCAACAGCACAGTTTGCAGTTAAAATTGCTCACACGTAAACACCTCATAATGTTGTGGCAAGTCAAAGTTAAAGGTTCCGGGGCGGGAGGATTGGATAAAGCTCGGATGTGGGCAAGTGAGGAGAAAGAAATTAAATGGGAGGAAGAAAAAGGAGACAAGATACTGGAAGAGACAGATGGGATGGGGCTAAAGACGGAAGCACTTAAGGATGAGAGCAAAGGAGCGATTGTAAGAGGCGGTGGAAAAGGGAGTGTAAATTGACTGCTCTGTGTCACATGGAAACAGTCCCTAATTGGCCAATCAACCGATTCCAGATTGAGACTGTTTACTCTGACACTACCCTGGCACCTGTACCCCAGCAACAGGCACACACTCGATTCTTCAAATATAACACCTGCTATCATAAATATCTCTTCATTTTCTCACTCTTTTGTGACATAGTTTTAGGAAGATGGAGATTGCAACATGAGAGAGAGAGAGCGCTCGCACAATTACCCTTGTCATCCTCCAAAGAAAACAGAGAAGTAAACCATCAGCTTCAGCCCACAGCTGTTTCCAACATGCAATATTTTTGGCGATACTGTATTAGAAATTTCTTATCGGTACATACTTAGAAAATAGCCTCTTTGCGTGTTACAGTGTGGGACAAATAAAGGATATCTTATCTTATCTTATCTTAAAGCATCAACACTCGAATGACTCATACATTGGCATAATGAGCTATTAAACATTACTTAGTCAAGTGTCACCTGCAAATCATTTACAGTATTCATAAAGCGGCACAAGAATAAATGGTCTGGCACAGTGACTCTCCATGTGTAGTATGAATAGTTGTGGGCTTTTCTCGAGTGCAACACATATGGAGTCACTGTCTGAGTTCACTATAGTTGTATTTAATTTTTCAGTTCAATACTTTTGTATTTGATCTTGAAGAAATGTTGGTTTTTAATTATATTTGTACAATTTCATGCCATTTTTTTGGAGGAATACATTTTAACTTAATCATTATTCAAGTTCAGTGTATTCCTCCCCCCATCATGTTGAAGCGCAGTGTTAATGTTCAAATGGTGGCTTATAATAATAATAATAATGCATTTTATTTAAAAGCGCCTTTCATGTCACCCAAGGACACTGTACAGACAATACTGTACAGACAAGACTTACCATAATATAAAGCAAATTTTTAACTTAGTGGAAAAAAAAATGTATTTTTTGGTAATTACTCAAGCCAACCAAACAACTGTGATAGTAATACCTGGAGAGCTGAAGTCTTTTTTTCCTGTGGTAATTGGCTAGCACATCTGTCTCACATCATGGGTTGGAGCACTATAAGGGCGAGAATATCCATGACTGACAGGGATCCCATGAAAATTCTATTTTGTAGTTTGCAATATTGTAGCGGTAGTGTTACGGTTGGCATGTAACCACGCACGACAAGAGACAAGGATGGTGTTAACCGAAACTTGGTTTTCCAAAGTCAACTCAGGAGAATTCGAACTGTGAAAACTTACTTAGCATTCAAGCGAGAGCACAAGGAGTGGTGAGGAAACGTCCACAGAGGACGCGAGAACTGCACGAGGTGTCTACCAGGGCTTGCTGCGGGGTAGTTGCAACACAAAATCGCGCTGAGGACTGGTTTGCGAGCCAACTGAAACCAGCCCAAATGAGCTGATGAGCTACAGGTGGGTGATGAGCTGGCAAGCCTCAGGTGTGAGGTGCACAGCATCCTGGCTGAGGAGGCTGCCTGGCTGGCCCCGCCCTAACAGGTAGGGCCCAAAGTGATTATTTCTGGGCACCCAAGTTCCACAAGTCTAAATGTATGAAAAAAAATGGATGGATAGATGAATGGGTGGATAGGTGAATAAAGTACAGTGAGGGAAAAAAAATTCTTTCACTGCTCAAGAATAGTTCACATAAGATTGAGCCAATACAGCATAGGTGTCAAACTCAGGTCCTGGAGGGCCGCTGTCCTGCATGTTTTCCAAGTCTCCCTGTTGCAACACACCTGATTGGAAAACATGCAGGACAGCGGCCCTCCAGGACCTGAGTTTGACACCCCTGCAATACAGTATGCCAAAGAAAGGTTATTATATGTAAAATTAGCGGAGGCATGGTGGACGAGTGATTAACATGTCCGCTTCACAGTGCCCTGGCCTTCCTGTGTGAAGTGTACACATTCGCCCCATGCCTGTTTGTGTTTTCTCCGGGTGCTCCAGTTTCCTCCAGCAAAAACACTTTGATAGGTTGGTTGGTTACTCCAAATTGTCTCTAGTTCTGAATAAGAGTGTGAATGGTTGTTTGTCGATGTGTGCCCTGTGATTGGCTGGCAACCATTTCAGGGTGTACCCCACCTACTACCCAAAGACGGCTGAGACATATCCCAGGCATCTTTGGGCAGTAGGTGGAGCCACTTACTCTCGTGAGGGTAAGTGCCTTGTATATCAGATGGATGGATATCTGAAGTTATCCATCCATCCATTTTCTGTCATGGATGAGCTGTCAATTGCAGGGGATACACTGACAAACAACTATTCACACTCACAGACATTTTAGTGAATTAACCTATCGGGCCGCTTTTCAAATGTGGGAGGAAGCCAGAGTCCTCAGAGAACACTCACACAAACATGGGGGGGGGAACATGAGCTGCCTACAGGAAGGCAAGAGCCTAGATTTGAACCCCCAAACTCACAACTGTGAGGTGAATGTGCTAACCACTCATCTACCAAGCCACTTATTTCTGAAATTATGATTAATAAACAATTATATCCTCATGTGTAGCATTAAAAAAGGCAGCAGACCTGCAATTTGCCATATAATCGGCAGTGTGGTTTAAAAAACAAACAAAAAACAAGGCTTACATTATCCACAGCACCAGCCACTTTAAAGCACTCAAGGACTTTCTGTACAATTGCACACATACATTTGTTCTACAAATACTGCTACTGGTCACTTTAAAATGGTGCAACGATTATCTACACCAACTGTCATAGAATCGTATTCTACCACTGATCACTTTCGCCCGACTTGATACTTTGCACATTGTCTCACAGCTGTCATTGGGTGGTACTACTGCATGACGGTACCCTTACATTACAGCACAGGTGTCAAACTCAAGGCCCGCCAAAGCAAATCATGTCTGTCAACTCCACTGATCCTTGCTAAAATCTGTACTGAAATGTCAAATTGTCATGTGTAATAAATAATGTTGAGATTTTGAGATTGAGATAATTCTGTTTCCCTGTTAACACTCACTCAAACAATAATTGAACAAACTATGATTGTTGATTTGAGTGATTTCAAAACTGGTAATCCATCAATTTGTTGTGTACAAGTAATATATAAACATTTATGTAGTTTCACTGTCGTAAGGCCCTCTGAGGGAAGAAGTAACCCCAAAGTGACCCGTTTCATGGCCTTGTTTATCGTAGTTGCTTGTTATTGGTAATATTAGTGTAGCCTGTACTATCGAGACAAAGTCCTTGTGAGTTCTATATACTTGGCCAATAGCGATGATTCTGATTCCGATTCATAGATGTGCCAGTTTCCCATGCCACGGGCACTCACACAACACAGTAGCATCACAGACACTGTTTCTTGAATTTTGGATTGATAATCCAGAAGGACCTTTTCCTTTTTGGCCCAAAGGACATCCATCCACATCCATGATTTCCAAAAAACAATTTGAAATCTGGACTTTTCTGCTCATTTTTTCATGGTACCCAATCCCAAAGGAAATATATGGCTCTTTAGTTCAAGCAGTGGGCCTTTACCGTCTGGCAGGGACCGTGTCTGGATGCTTGATCTTATCAAGCTCCAGGCTTTTGTTATGCAACATGATAGAACTAAACTGAACCAAAGAACACACAAAGAGTTCAAACTTGTGTCGTTTCATTCGAGAATGTTGAATGCAGAACCATTTGGTGAATTTATCTTTTGAACAAATCTGTTGCATCTATTGATTCAGTACGCTGATGGTTCCCATCACTAGTTCAAACTCCCAGTAAAGCTAGAACATTCATTTTGGTTGTTTATTTTACAATGTATAATTGTTACTGTATATATAGCCGGCGACCTTGGGGTGGGCGGCCGGCGGCCATGATGCCTGAAAATAGACAAGCAGTGAATTTTCCCGAAATTCACGATGGACACCATGCCCCTGCGTGTCTGTAATGTGGATCCACATTATAGAGAGGGGAAGGTTGAAAGTTTTTTTTTTTTTGACACACACATTAGCCACATTTGAGCACACGCTTCCTGCTTGTTTTGAACCCCGTAACACCATATGACAGTTCTGTTTGATATCAAATTAAGATGTCAGATACTGAGGGTTTACTTAACATTTAGGCTTCCTTGCTCAGATGGTGGGCGGAGCTCAGCAAAGCACTCAGACATATCAAACAGGCAAATAAATTAATGGTAATGACATGCTCCGTAACATCTTTGTGCCTTTTGCTACAATCAACTGACTGGAAAAACTAATCAACGGAGCATTTGCACTTGCCTAGCCATTTGTGCAAGAGTTCTCAAAAGACCCACAGGATATTCTCTGTGCACAGCAAACACAGAATTACATCAAAATTTACCATGCACATATTTTGAAGTTTCTTCTTCATTTTGCCTGTTTTTTTTATACCGGTAATCATAAAACAATTTAATACACAAAAAGGTCACTATGCATCTTTTATGCAAATTATCAATGATATATCAACAGAGATAGTACAAAGTCTGAGAGCATGTTCAAGTGATACATTATCATCACTGTTTCACTGGAGTGAGGCCCTTTTATAAGTACCGTACTGTTTGGTATGTCTTGGTTGTTTGTGCTAATGGTAATCTGGATTCCTCAAAGATTGATTTCTCATTAAAGAATGATGCAGGGTACCTGGATCAATAGTCCCTGCTCCACACAAGTGTATGAGCGCAACAAGAAACACATAGTTTTGTGCACCGTTACGGTGGGTGAATAATATTTCAAAATACAAAGCCTAGTCAGATATGGCACCTTCCTATCTTCTTTCACACACACGAACCAAAACAATCCCACACACAGGCAGATACTCTAAAGGGGGATGAATTGCTGAGTGAATGGAATCTGACGTAACCCATAGTTGCAGTGGGACACAAGGGGGAGACGGGTCATCTGGGAAATAACAGTGCAGTTGCTGCACCTTTTCGCCCCATCAATAGTGTTTTCTTTCTTACCCGGGTATTCTCTTTTTACACTATTACACATTGAATTTCCTTCCAGAGCCATCACCAGACCTCAGTCTTTAGGGGGGCACATGAAATCCATGGGGGGGATTATTATTGCCCTATAAACAACTGCATGTGTGCATGCATGTGTGCATGTGTGACTCGAATGCAACGGTGCCGACACACATACAACCTTCAAACCGACTTTGTCTTATTGCTTTCAATGCTGCTTCTTTAACTTCAACTGCAGATTGAGTTCCATATTCATTTTGGGGTAACCAGAACCGCATTGCGCCAAATGAAGAGCTTTTTTTTCCAAAACTAGGTAAATTCCAAAAGTTAAGATTTAATTTACTGTGCCATTCATTGGCACGGACTATTCTCTCTTTTTTTTCCACATGTTCAGACTGAAGAAGTGATTTGCAGGACACAATTAATGTTTGTAAAATGTGCTGTTCTTGGGAAAGTAATCTCATTTTCCCCATATAATCAAAATCAATTTGTCGCCTTTTGAAAAAGAGTGCTTGAAATATTTCCGTTTGTTGACGTGTCCGCTGCATGAAGCACAAGCATAGATCTGTACAGTAATTGAGTTGAGATGTGTAATTTGAAAGGCTGAGTGAGAAAATACAATCATTGGGTCTTGTGTGGCTTGTGTAGTTTAGATTTTTATTTTTATTTTTTTAATGTGGGCTCGACAAATATCTTTGCCCCTTGTCTTCAAGGTACCAAAATCTGTTTTTGGTTTGGAACACTGCAGCAGAGGGGGATGAGGTGAGCCAAGACTTGAACAGTAGGGTCAAAGTGTGCAATAAAGCATCACAATATAAGCATAAAATGTGTTAAAACAAATGCACAAAGTGCCTACTTTAAAACACTGACTGTTCAGTTAATCCGTTTTTTTTAAATTGAAGCATTTGAAGTATTATTTATCTATTTCTTTAAATGTATTTTTACATTAGGCCATTTTAAAGTGTTTGCAGCCAACTCATGTCTTGAAATGGATGGTTCATTTGCATTTATTAAGAGTTTGAACATTTGCTTTTCTTTTTCTTTCATCTAGAATGAGGTTTCCCCATTGTGAGTCTCATACTGATCATCAATACAGTAAGTGAATTCTGTACTGTAAGTGGAAATGTACTGTTTCGTAAACAAGGGTGTTTAAAATAGTCTACTTGCACACGTTTCATCGATGACATTTTGTCACTCTCCAAAACAAACAAACAAAAAAGAAACCTGTATCGTATCTCTAAATTTTGTCAGCTTTTTAAAATTTTAACCCCAAACCATCAACAAGCAGCAAAATAATAATAATAATAATAATAATAATAATAATAATAATAATAATAATGACTAGGAGCCACAAGATGAAGTCATGGACCATCACAAAACGGCCCACTCGTGTGCGTGTGGATGTGTAGGTGCAGGCGTGTGCATGTATGTGTGTGTGGGTGTGATTTTGTGTTTGCAATAATTAAGCCATCTGGATATCAAAGTAGCTCAGCCTCAGGATACAATGACAGCAGTGTCGTGTAGGAATGTGCGTTTCCCATTTGTGTGTGTCACCATCATACATGTCACGAGGACAAGCAACTGGGTGAGAGAGTGCGATTTTGGCTTTTGTCTCTATCACTCTGCACTAATCCAATTGTTCAAACAGAAAGCGAGGCAGGGGGAGAGAGCCAGAAAGAGAAACACTGAGATGGAGCATGCAGCGATTGGCGGCGATCCAACTCTAAATGGCAAGCTGGATGAGGATAACTGCGAGAGGGTGAGGAAACTGCAAACACACCCAGCTACCCCCCCTCCCCCCCCATACACACAGACACAAGCAGAACAAGCGTACAGAGGCCTCACCAGCACTCCTACAAACCGGTGGTCACACCCTTCATCCAAACATTCTGTACAGCACCCGTTCCACATATAATACGGACAGCTAGTAGGCCACTGTATGTGCTCGCTCACTCACTCTCAAAGAAAGACAACGCGCCTGGGCATCACAAAATAAAAGAAAGAATTGCCGTCTGAATTGAACACAATTAAGAAGACAGGATTGCTCTGTCCCTTCACTAGCCCCCCCAGCATTGTTGAAACTGAATGTATGGCATGAAGTGAAGGCTGAATTGCATGAAAGGAAATTCCCCGATGTGGGAAGGTAAGAACCACAGTGCCATCTGCTGGACGAATCTATTGCAATGTAATTTAAAATAGCTGAAGTAGCCTTAATTAAAGTTCACGTTCAGGAGCCACCACATTATGCACACTTGCACAATCTAATGAGGTCCAGTATGACAGCTGTCTGACTTTGCCCTTGCATTAGCTAAACAGATGATGCAGGTATACCTACTGTTACATTATTTTTCAATCCTCTTGATCTTTATTCTACATTAATGAATGGCCTCTGCACGTGGCTTATAAAAACCGGGATGGTTGAGAACATTGGAATAAGCTCACAGTACACAGTATGTGCAGTGTAAATTGTCGAAAAATAATTGTGTCAGATATATAAAGCACATATTCTAACTACCAGTCACTCACAAGGTCGCTTTGCTGTCAGGCACATATGCACAAACATTTTCTCAAGTCAAAAAAAGGGCACCCATCACCAAATTTATTCACACAATTTAGACAGTCGTATATATCCCCCGTGTTTTAGTTATGTATTTATTCCTGTCAACACAATCAACACAGTCAGCAAACCCAGTTTCAAAGGAGCTGAAGGGAAGCTACAGTGCATCAAAAAGGTTGACGCACCCTTGTTCAAATACCAGGTTTTTGTGATACAGTATGACATTGAACCCGCATAACTAAACTGGAAAAAAAAAGAATATTTTTATTGGAGATGTCAAATTAAACTCACGCATTCTCGTTGACAGTCAACATGGACCTGCCGCCATTTAAAAATGACTCTGATCAACCCTAATTAGGCACAGCTGTTCTAGTAGGCTTTTCCTTTTATTTTGGTAGTCACATCTTACAATGGTTTCAAGAGAGCTTCCAGCATCAGCAGGATCCCATTGTTCAAAGATATTAGTCGGGAGAGGTGTAAAAAAAAAGAATATCCTAGGCTTTAAATCAACAAACCCTCAAACTTAACTCTCACACCTGAGCCGTGCCATTCCTACTGTGTATTAGTATATTACTGGTGTCTCCAAAACGAGACCCCAAAAATGGTCTCGGAGATATATTTCGCCTGACACCAGTGATTTACAAACACACAGTAGGAGCGGCTTGGCTCAGGTGGTAAAGTGGCCATCTCCCAATCAGAGTATGGTGGCTTCATTCCTCAACTCTGGAGTGACTTTTTCTTTTTAATAAACTAATACTGTCCAAGTAAACCCTAGTCCAAAACTCTCCTTGCAAAAGTGACTTGGAATTTCTGACGGGGAAAAAAAAACACGTTCCTGGTTTTCTTTTTTTCCAAGTGTACCACGTCATGATACCTGAAAATGTTTGTATGTCACGCCATGCTGACAAGCCCACAATAATGTTTGGCAACTACCCCCTATCCCAAAGTAATATTTACTAATCAAGCATATAAAGTAATGTTGCTGCATTACCACGATGCAAGGCAGAGAGGAATGGACATGATAATTTGATGGAGGCTGCACAATATAATAAAATGTAAAAAAATAAATAAAATAAAAAAATAAAATAGATATGTAGCATATAATATTATAAGATGAACAAAAGCAAACATTAAATCGCAACCCCAGTAGTTTTATCACAGTGATGCACATGTAGCACTGCTTATATCACACTTTCTAATATCCTGTTTGCTGGAGAGTTGGTTCACCATGCTGTGTTCGACTTCACAAGAAAACTGCTGTCTAGTTGAGATTTCCCATAAATCAAAATTACAGAGGCCATCGCCGTCTTAATTTCC
Source organism: Hippocampus comes (assembly GCF_001891065.2). Classification (NCBI taxonomy): domain Eukaryota; kingdom Metazoa; phylum Chordata; class Actinopteri; order Syngnathiformes; family Syngnathidae; genus Hippocampus; species Hippocampus comes. Next base: position 3,839,492 of record NW_017805882.1, read on the forward strand.
TGTTTAACAGTGAGACAAGACATTTCAAACAGCTAAGAGTGTGCCGTTTTGTCATGAAACACATCAGTATTACATGAGTGACATTATAATAGTTCAGCGGGAGGCATTTCAAAACACGATTACAGTAAGGGATTAAAAAAGAAATGAAAATGTGGTAAGTGATGAGATACAGACTGAAGGAAGCACAGACCGTGCATGCAAATGCATGTCTGTCAAAAAATGGATGGACGGCAAGAGCTGGAAGATGAGAAAGACCAAAGAAAACGGGTTTATAAATGGGCATGAGTTGAAGACAAGTGAGTCTGGGACTGACAAATAATGTAGGATTTGCAGAGACAATGATAAGGTGGAGGTTATATTTCAATATCCTATCAATGTGACTGTCGTAGCTATTTGTGTAAAATTAATTACTGTACCTCCACGGTAATAAATCAGCCCCACCAAATATTTCATCCAATGTTTTTTTTTTCTTTTCTTTTTTTTCTATTACACACTCCATTACCCAAAACCAAAGATATTTCTTGTTGTTAAAGATCATCCATCATGTCTCCATTGGCTCATTTTTAGATGTCTTTTCGCTTGTTTTGCAACACTGTTTAAAATGTAAATTTACTCACGCCGCCTGTGTTCAAATTTGAAAATCAAGCTTATATAGAACACTGAATATTTAATTGCTTTTCTTTGGCAGATGAAAAGTAAAAGATTGTCACAGTCGTACGAATGAATCTAGTGAATGCATACTGAAGTCTACACATATACTTGAAAGTTGGACATGCCATAGTAAACAACAGTCCCCCCAGATGCTAACAGCCATCAAATCCCTGACAAAGCTGAGCTAATTGAGAATCTAGCATGCTTAGAACATTCACACACAGTGTCATTGCTGATTATTGAGGCTTGGTCTTTTTAATGATGAAGACAAATGAGCTCATTAATAAATCTATGTGAGTGCGTGCGTGCGTCGGCCGTTGTGTGCGTGCGTGCGTCTGCGTGTGCGTGCGCGTGTGTGTGCGTGTGTGTGTGCGTGTGTGTGTGGTGTGTGCGTGTGTGTGTGCGTGCGTCTGTGTGTGTGTGTGTGTGTGTGTGTGTGTGTGTGTGTGTGTGTGTGTGTGCGTGTGTGTGTGCGTGTGTGCGTGTGTGTGTGTGTGTGTGCTCTCGTGTCGGGCCGATTCACATCAGGCTCCGCGCGTGCCTGTGTGCGCATGCAAATTGTAAACTTCACCTTTGTTCGAGCTCTGTCTAATGATGTTGAAGTGCATTATTTGGCCGAAGTTGTTGGTTTTTGCTTCTTGTAAAAACAACTCGATGTTTTATCCTCAGATATGTCAATTGTGTACGTTTGCGTATGTGCGCGCACGAATGTTTTGAAAAAAAAATAAGCACCCACGAGTAAACAGAGCAAGTCAGACGCACACACACGCACACGAACACACACACACATGCACGCAAACTTTCTTTTCAATTGAACTGAATTATAAGTTCAAATGGCAGCGCTTGTCACTTCATGTGGAGCAGCACATTTACAGTTGCTGAAGGAAGAATATAGCACATTTGTGGAAGGAAATTTAAATAGGTATTCCAAAATGACATTTGTGAATAATGCTTATTTAGGAATTACGTGTCTATTCGTGGAGTGATGCTTGCGAATTGTTGTACAGTCTGCGGGCACTGCTAATATTGAGGAAAAATGATGCAGTTCACATGGTGAACATTAGGAGGGGCTAAGAGACAAAGGGGCAAAACGAAGCCTGGCGAGAGGAAATACAAGTTGAAACGAGTGGAATTTGAAAGTGACATCGTCAGGACGTTCGAAAATTAAAACACTTGGCCCAAATGACATTATGGATTGTTCTACTTTATTCGTCTTTGTCATAAGGACACTGTACAAAACCATATTTCAACACTTCTACTTCATTGGAATGTGATTTTGTGAAATGGTGCTCACAGACATTCAATACAAAATTAAATACAATTGTTTTATAAAAGTAAACAAAGAAGAACAACGAGAGACACACCGAATATTTAGACATGCAGAGACAATATAAAAAAATAGACGGCTTTTTTTTCTTTTCTGTACAAACATACATGGACACATATAAATATATAGAAATACAAAAGAGTGTATTTTTAAAATACAAAGATCCATTTGTACAGTTACATTCCATGATAACAAAACATGAGACGAAGCACAATATTCAAGTGAAGCAGTCTTTTTCTCACAGACAGTGTACATTTGTTGTACATTGTAAGATGAGATCACGCAACAGTTCTCCTGCTGGCATCTGTAAACAGTACAAATGATGAATCGGGAGTCCGTCGGTGGATTCTCCCTCAAAATCACCTACAAACACAACAACAATTGTAGAGGCTGTCGGTCATTGCGCCGCTTCCTTTACAGTGCAGAGTTTTACTCTTCAAGTCTCTCATCTCAGAGTGGTGAGAAGATATTTGGTAAAACAAACAACACAGCCATTACAATGAGTACAACACGTTCGTCTTATTGATTATGTATGTTTGCACGTTTGAGTTTCTTTAGAAAGTGGTCAAATAACTCGGAGGAAACCATGTTATGTATTTCACTCTCTAGGTCTGCCTGACGTCCTGCAGTAGTTTGTTGATCTCGTGGACTAGCTCGCTCGCATCCATGGCAGTCTCCTGGCGGTTCTCACCACGTTTGCCAGCCTGGTAGAACACACCGTCAAAATCATCTTCCTCATAGTTCTCTGGAATTTCTTCCATGGCAGGGAGCCATTTGAGGTGTGGTGGCTGTCCGTTGGTGGAGTTGGAGGATGAGGGAGGGGCTGGGGAAACGTGGTTGTTCCCCACAGATCCACTTCCTGGATTTAGATAGTGAGTATTGGCAGCCCACGTGGCCACACCCGGCGGGTAAGCGGGACCCTTCCCACCTGGTAACAAGCCTCTACGGCTATCCTGAGGAACAGCGTTGTTGCTCTGATTACCAGAAATGCTGCCACCGCGTCCGCTTCCTTTCTCGCCGGTTGACGATGATGACGTTGGGTTTGTTTCAGTGCACTCACTATATGTGTCCATATTCGGGGGTAGGAGCCGCTGGAAGACGCTGTTCATCTCAGTGAGGAGCGAACCAGCCGCTCCTGCAGGTGGGCACACATCACTTCCTCCTGCAGCAGCGACTCTCGCAGGCCCCGCCTCCTCACTCCCTTGCTCTTTGCCAAAGGTGGAGAAACTCTTGAGTTGTTCTGACTCTTCCGAGGACTGGTCATCATCAATTTGGGGTTGCTGGGAAGACTCTTCCCCTGGGATGTACATGTTGTTGCGGTAATCTGAGGAGGACGTTGGAGAGGAGACGGGAGGCATCCAGCATTGGTCAGAGTGTCCCAGGACCCGGCATTCGTCCGTGCACAGCCTCATTGCTAGAGGAAAACAACAGTGACAACCATCAGGAGCTTATTCAACAAAAGAGAGTGTCCTCGTGACCCTTATGATGCATAGAGAGGAAAACTAATTTATAAACAAGTGCTCACTGCAAAATCAGGAAAGTCAGATCCATCCGAAGCATCACACTGGGAGTACGACTTCACTGTCATCTTGAATACATGTACAAAATTCGGGAGTGGAATAGGGACAAATGCTATTCAGAAGCTGCAGCAATTCAACAGTGGTTGTCCTCGTGTTTTTTGTTTTTTTCTGCATGAAAAGCGGAAATAATGTATTCACTTTTCATTTTGGAATATTAATGTACGATGCCTGTTCAATATTTCACAGGGTGGTTCTGTCTTATTCTTAAACCACAGCTGGGTAATTGTTTTCCCTCCCTTTTCTCTGCAGCCTTTCATATTTCTATCAGTATGAGCACAGTGGTGCTATTTACAGGCTACGATAGGAATATTGTGGCAGATAAGAAAACAATCACGAGATAACAAAATGATTAATTGCTAGATTCCTTCCATCTGGCATCAAAGGTGGCTGATAAATTCAAATCTGACTGATCTTCCTATCATATTACCCACATCTTTGACATATTCAGGGTGAAGCAGGGATTGTTTTGCTTTATCGTATCCAGCACGACTGAAAATCCAAACAAATTAAATCTATTGAAGAGAAATCAAGATACAGTAATCCTCCCCATTCATTCACATTTGTTTTTACATATTGCCACCAAAAAAAAAAAAAAAAAAAAAGATTGGAGATGGGGAGTGGAAGTCACTTAAATTGATAGACACTTTTGTCCACCACCCCTCCCTTTATACATCACAATTAAGATGTACAGCAAAAAGACATGTATATGGCGAAGCTCTCCGGGTTGCAATGGGTGAGAGAGGGAGAGAGTGAGTGCGCGAGAGAATAACATAATTCTAAAAGCAATTACTGTGAATTCTCTTCAGTTCAAACATGAAAGTGCAACACTGTCACTCAAAAGAGGAGGGGGGAAAAAGGAAAGAAAATGGAGGAAAGGGGGGGGAAAAAAAAACAGCACCCTGAGACGCATAGCGATGAGTGACAAGCGACTCATCTCCGCTCCGGGGAGGATTTTACAGACACGACTTGGGGCGTAGATAACGCACACACATACACACACACACGTGCAGAATGACACAAACAGACCGGCACACTGTAACCTCTCTCGGTGTGATAACAAGCGAGAAAATAGAGTCTGTGTGGAAGAATGGGCAGAGTACAATGGGACTGTGTTTTCAGCGTGCTGAATGGCTGTATAGGCAGGCGTATGGGCTATTAGTTGGCTCAGGCCTGACCTGTCCATAGTGCTAAAAATTGTCAGACGGCATGTCCACAAAATTGCAAGGAGCAGTGCAAAGGAAACAGCTCAATTCAGTTCACTTCCACAATAATGTTACATCTGCCGAGGAGGTTTGTATGCTTTCCTGTCTAACTTTATTTGTGTCCTACTTCCATGGTTGGGTATCGATAAGTCACTTTGTTTTGATGATGGGCACCATGAATATTTTATTCTTCCAATTACGGCTTTTTTTTTTATCACATTTCTCATGGTGGGCAATAAAGCTGTTTCACACCTTAAAATACTTGAATGAAATCTGCTTTGCAGAGTCAAAAGTTCACCATGCAAACCGAGTTTCATCCAAATCCAATGCAGATTGCAAGCGGCAGCAATTAAAATTCAATATGGAAAATGCCATCTCACATGTTTGGATGTCCATACGTACTTGCGCATCTCTTTCTGGCTGTCTCTGCATTAGGGATTGCTTCAAGTCTACATTTTCCTTCTGTTCTGTTCTCATATTTGAAAAAAACAAATTCAAAACACATTTAGTCATTCTCTGCATATGCTATTCCAAGTGGCTAAAACGATGTCTGCAACACTTTTTGCATGACAAAATTAATTGGAGGTGTGATTGTGTTGTCAGGCGTGAGGAGCATGTGAGGGTGTTGGACGTTTGTGACTCAGGAGAGCAGAGCCATCCGAACAGTTGCAAAAAGACACGGGCTGAGGAAAACGATCAGAATCCGTGTGTTACATCAAGGTAGCTTACCTGGATGAAGGCGGTGGTGCATTTCGAGATGTATCAGGTCAGAAAAGCCTTCCCCCAGAAGCAGCCTGTCCACGGGGGATTCTCTCCCCATTTCACAATCACTGTCCCCCGCCTCGCTGTCCCCACGTCCACTGTCCTTTAGGCTGAACTTGTCCATGTCTTGTAATGCATACCTAGATAGAACCATTACAAAAAGTGCAAGTTCAATGCCTGGAAAATTGTAAATTGGAATGCCCCGTGTTATGTTTTATGAAACATTTTAAGTAGTCAAATTCATTTTTTTGCAACTGTTAAATCTCCAAACAAGCTTGTCCCATTTCATCCATTCATTTTGTAATCCGCTTATCCTCAGGAGGGTCGCGGGTGTGTTGGAGCCTATCTTGTCCCATTTCTACTTCCTGAAATTAGGTCTGATAAGTAAATATGTGACGACAGCTATCAAACATCGATAAGTCGATCAAGTGATGTGATAAGCAGGAAAAAGTCGTAATAATTCCATACTCCAAATTTGTTCCAGGGGCAGTCGAGAACTAAATGGGACATTTTGACAAATGAGCTGAATACTTTGGAAAGTGAATGGCGTTGGTATGTATGTTGACATTTGGAATATGGAAAAGAAGACAAACTATGCAATAGGTTGTTGAAGATGTCTCACAGATGTAAATCAAAGACAACAAAGTGTTTTTTAAAAGGTGAATAAAAATATATTGGCAGTGTTGGGGCCGAGGGATTACCTGTAGCTGCGAGAGTATTTGTTGCCACGGAAACTGGGTCTGGGTTGGTACTGGCCCTGATGGAGCATGGACAGAAGCTGTGAGACTTGCTGTATCCAAAAATAACAAAACAAATAAACAAAAAATAGGGGGAAAATGAAAAGGGTCGGGGTGGTAAATAAAGGTGACAGACAGAGAGAGTGAGAGAGAGAGAGAAAGAGAGAGAAGACAAGACAGAAGACAAAAAATGGATGAGTACACAAAATGAATGATGGAGAGGCTGCTCAATATGGATGACACAAAATGGACGGTGTTAAACAAAAAAAGGGGTGCCTGCTCGTTGAGAGAGTGAATCTCGGTGAATTTGGAGACAGATGACTCAGGGTTAGCATGGATTGGGACACGGTGCAAACAAAGTAAAGACAAAGGGCTGTAACTATCAATACACTTAAATGAGAGTTACTTCAAAACTACAAACGAAATTCTATCACACACACTTTGTGTGTGTGTGTGTGTGTGTGTGTGTGTGTGTGTGTGTGTGTGTGTGTGTGTGTGTGTGTGTGAGTGAGTGATTGAGCGAGCAAGCATGTGTGCGCATGCACTCACCTCCACCTGTGGAGTTGTATGTGCCAGCTCCAGGGCAAAGCTCTCCGGAATGTGATTGGATGAGATTGTCACCAGGCTGTTAAGGGATTGGCGACTGTGGTGATTCTGCCTGCTCCCCATCTGGGCTCGGTCCAAGGGGGGTGTAGCTGAAGGCGAACGGTGATGGGATCTGATTGGTAGGGTACCATTCACAGTGGGAACCAGGGTGATGTCTCCTTTGTGGATCTGCCGTGAGGGCTTCCTGGGGTGGTGCTGGTGGGTCGACTCAGCGACCCGGCAGTTGTAAGATTGCCTTGTCTCCTTTTTCTCTCTGTTGCAGTGAGCAGCAAACACCACCATGATTACCAGTAGCAAGGCACAGATGGCCCCAAGGGAGATGATGATAATCAGTGATGCATCAAGTGGAGACTCCCCTCGGTCCATCAGTTGGACATGGTTCTCCATATTCTCATAGAGGTTGATCCTTAGAACTGCTTTGGCACTGAGGCTCTCGCTTCCTTGATCCCTCACCACAACAGTTATCTCAGCATGGTCATGAGGGAAGTTCTCCAGACTGGCGTTGGCGTGAATTTCACAGGTTCTCGGATCAATAATGAAGAAGCCTTCTTCATTGCCACTGACGATGGAGCAAACAAGCTCAGAATTGATCCCCGTATCACGGTCAGTTGCCCTGACCACAGTCACAAGATGTCCGGCTTCAGTGAACTTTGACAGTGGAACATCAGCACTAAAGTTCCACAGCTGGGGGACCACAATCACTGGAGGATTGTCATTCTCATCCAGGATGTTTAGAACAATGGTGGCATTGCTGAGCAGCGGTGGCTTTCCAGCATCTTTGGCCTGCACTGTAAAGGAGATGCGACTCACGTCCTCCCTGTCAAATGTACGCAGCGCATAGATGGCACCATTTGAGGGGTCAATGGTGACATACGTAGAAATGGAGCTCCCGTGAATTGAGCTCTCCAGGATGGAGTAGATCACCTGTCCATTGACATCCAGATCTGGGTCTGTTGCCATGATGGAGGTCAAATATGCCCCCGGAGCATTGTTCTCAGATTTAAAGATCTCAAACTGGCCCTTCTCAAAATGTGGAGGGTTGTCGTTTTCATCAGTGACATGCACAGTGAAGTGTTTGACTGTGGAGAGGCTCGGAGTGCCTCGGTCCTCTGCCACAACTGTCAGACTGAACTCTGACCTCTTCTCTCGGTCCAGAGACACATTCGTTAAAATCATGTAGTTGTTTTCGTATGTTTTCTGGAGTTTAAAATAACCTTGACCGTGAAGCTTGCACTCCACCTCGCCATTCAAACCGGAGTCCAAGTCCTCCACCCTTACTAAAGCTACAAATGTGTCCAGAGGAGCAGCCTCTGATATATAAGCTGCATCCCCGTTGCCCTGCGAGGACATTATATTTATGCTAATGTCTGGTTTGTTGTCGTTTACGTCAACCACCTTCACCAGGATCTTGCAGTGAGCTGGCATGGAGTTTGGACCCATATCTTGCGCTTGCACATCAATGTCATAGGAATTAGCAGTCTCGTAGTCTACACGAGCAATGAGGGTCAGGTGACCACTGTCAGGGTTAATTTTGAATGTCTCCATGATTTTGGGGGAAACATGACTGCTGAACGAATAGACTATTTTGGCATTCATCCCATCGTCTGCGTCAGTGGCGTTTAAGTCAATTAACAGTGTTCCAACAGGTGAATTTTCGGGAAGGTTTATTACATATGAGGACTTGTCAAAGATCGGGCTATTGTCATTTGAATCTGCAACGCTGATCTTAAGCAGGGTGGTTCCGGTTCGGGAGAGAACACCCCTATCAAAAGCCGTGTACTGAAGTTCATAACTGGAGCGCACCTCCCGATCCAGCTCCCGGAGTACCACCAGCTCAGCATATTTCGCCCCGTCGGTTCTGGACTGTATTTCAATATTAAAAACATTGTTGGGCTCTAAAGCATAGCTGTACAGGGAGTTTTCGCCCACGTCTGGGTCCGTGGCGCTGTCCAGGGGAATGCGCGCTCCGACGGACGCGCTCTCGGATATTTCAATTGGGATGACGGCACGGGAAAACTGTGGCGCGTTGTCGTTGATGTCCAACACTTCCACCTCGACGTGAAAAAGCTGCAGGTGCTCCGTGGGCAACGTGAGCACGTCGAATTGGATCGAGCAGTTGAGATTCTTTTCACAAAGTTTTTCTCTATCGATTCTGGACTTGATGCTTATTTCTCCGTCCTGCTCGCGCACCGTGAGAAAGGATGAACTCCCTCTTTGCATGGCTCGGAAGCGGAGCAACACCGAGGTTGGAAGTTTAGCCAGAACATCCGCGACATCATCTTTTAAACGAGCAATAACGGTGCCAACCTTCTGTTCCTCAAAAATCTGATATCGCAGTGTCTTACCGGTGACGTGAGGCGCTGACAGAGTGAAAACGATGAAAAGTGCCCACATTCTCATTTCAAAGAGTCCCGTCATCATGTCCTCTTGTGGTCGAAATCAAGCAAAAAGGAGCTCCAAAATGTTGAGGCGGTCACTTCCAGCTTTGATTTAGGCAACTGGATGGGGTGCTCCCCGTTGCATTGCTCCTCGATCTTGACACACACAAAAAGAATACATTCATATGCAATACTGGCTGAGTTGCGCCAATTTAGATTAAAAATACCCCTAGTCCGCTGTCATATAGATCTGTTGCACGCATCGATTTCGCATAAGAGTGCGCGCCTCTCTCTCCAGCTCCCCTCCCTTCTTGCGCCCGTGCGCCTAAGCTCTCTTCCACTCTCTCTCTCTCCCTCTCCCTCGCTAAGGCGTATTTGCACTGAGACTCACTCAAAAGAACCCGCCTCAACTAAGCGCTACATTAGCTTCTTCTTCAGTCTAATACTGGCTTGGGGGCGCAAGAGGGGATGCAAAGAAAATAAGAGAAGGGAGGCGCCATGCTGGAGTTGACACAGTAACCAAAACCACCACCACCACCACCTCCACCCCACTGACAAGCGATAAACTAAACATGTCTAAGAATACATTCATTTATAGTTCTTATACACTGTGACGTTTTCACTATACTATAAAACAACAGGAGGACCTAGGAGTCCCACTTTAGGTCTGTTCCCCTCATCAGTAAGGAAGCACAACCTTTGTCTTAATTTCCAAAAGAAAAAAAACTCTAAACATGGTCAATTCAATCATTATGAGAACCATTACTCAGACTGGCTGGGGACACTTCATAGCTCAGCCATGAGCAGCTGTCGCCCAACTAATGTGTAAAAGAAAGTCCTGGAAGGTCTGTTAGTTATCTCATCTGAAGTTGCAGTCCACACTTGGCCCTCTATCCCTCTGTAGTCTTTGTTGAGAGGGTTTTTACAGCCTATTATACTTTCGCATCACCTGTTGTTGTGGGAGAGTAGAAGCCTGTTAAGCTGTGTGGCAAATCGTATTAGAGTGGCGTCTAATGGATACATTTAAATATTGGGTCACGTTGTGGAACACTTCTAGTCTCGTGCAAAAGTCTATTCATCAACACTCCAAACTCCCCAACAGGATGGACGTACGATAATGGATACAGCACACACACAAAAAAAGCCATTAAGCGTTGTTATGTATCCCCATTGTCAAATTCACGTAGAGATGGGTGAGAGAGCTTTGGCGAATTTGCGCAATGGGCACCGGGCATTCTGGATAGCATCTGTGCGGTATGTTTGGCACCAGAACCCAATGATAAGAGCCGACGAAACAAGACTTCAGCGGAGCCTCGAGCCCGCGCACAAATGTGAGGAAATTAGCTGTCATGGAGGATTTTAAAACACCAAGCAGTCATTCAAGCAGTCATATTTTGTTCGTACTTGCTTTTGCTGATTTTGAGGCACATTTTGAGTACAGTTCATCTGGATATCAGTTGCCTATGATCAGTGACAATATAACTCTTATTCAAACAACACTAAAGATGAGAAAGGTTCAAGTCTGGAAGGAAATACGAAAACAGCAGCGACACTTAAAATTGTGGAACAGGAGCATAATTAACCCAACAAAAATTGCCATCAGCACAAATTGCATGAATCTCAACACTAATATATATATATATATATATCTATATATATATCTATATCTATATCTATATCTATATCTATATCTATATATATATATATATAGATATATATATACACACACACACACACACACACACACAGCATTTGTGCATTATACAAAAGGTACATTAGCTTAGTAGCAGGTATCACAATAACACAAACTTGTGACCATGAAACACCTTCAATTGGTACAAAATATATTTTGTCTTTTGTTCCAGACTGAATGTCGATTCAACACCAGACTCTACGTCTGTCTGCATAACATTAGCATTCATTCTCTTTTATGCCCATTATTCAGCTTCGCGCGTTTGGTATTTAAACAGGTTTGATGCAGGCGCCCAACATTTCCATGGCTCAAAATGCTCTCAATGCAGTAATGCAATTACTTCTCGCGTCCCAGAGAAACTAATCACATTTGGGGAACAAAGTCAGCTCTTGGGTTGATATGAAAGAAGAAGGGAGCAAAAGAAAGCGACAGAGTTAGAGGGGGTATGGGTGTTAAACCGTGTGCAGAATAAAACAATTAACGTATAGAGGGGCGCATCATCTCAGTAAAAAGCAGATGGAGGCTTAATACGTTTAGGCACGCTGCATAACCAGAGGAGCCGAACAAACAAAACCCATTTGATGCGTTGGAACAGCAATAATTAGGTTAAACATATTCATCTTCTGCAGCAGGTGCAGGGATGTTATATTTTCTAGAACTTAAGTTCAAACATGGGAGAACAATTGCGTGCAGCTCGGATATACCATATGCACAGATGCATATAACAGCACAAACATTGTCCTGTTCATGCCACCGTATTTCATAATTTGTGGTCTTAAAGTGATAAGTGGTGTTAGCGTGGTGGTGATCTTTGTGTTGGACTGACCACTTCCCCCCCTCCCCCAAGACAGACCCTGCACCCCATTCCAGATTGAAGTCGAGAGGAATGCTGGTGTCCACGCATGTGTGCATGATGCTGGCTCTTTCCTTGTAAAGGCACGCGAGCATCTGTCGCCTCGTCTGCCCACTCATTGTCACATATTCAATTAGGAGCGATTTTGTGGATTCCTTTTCCAGAGGGGCGGAGTAGACACAGAGACATTATGTGAGTTTGCTTTCACTTGCGCTGAAGAGAGAAGTTGGCAGGCCCTTCCCCCACCTACATACCACCTCAAACACACACACACACACACACACACACACACACACACACACACACACACACACACACACACACACACACACACACACACTGCAGCGATTGTTATTCATCAGAGCATGGTGCCTCTCCCCCTCAGCTTTACTTTCATTGGGGGTCCATAGAGCTTTATTGCTTTATGACTCGTTGGCCACCATTGTGAGTGTATGTGCGTTCAGACGTGACAAAGTGCACAACCTTGTTCTTGTTCACAATGTACACTCTGAGCGCAGCATACTGCAAGCGATGTCAACAGTTGGGTGACAAATTTATAGCACGAGCAGAACTGCGAGACAAAGAAAGAATGTGTCCGGTCACCTTTGAAGTGGGCCACGTTGCTGTATGTGCTCTGCTTGTCCCTCAGTACCACACCCAATGAAAGGAACAGCCTTATTGCTTTTTTTTTTTTTTAACAGATTTTACTGGCTATGCTAGTTTGAGAGCTATATATAAAATATTCATATCTTTTCTCTGCAACACCAGAGCAAAATGTGATTGAACTTCTGGTAGGGAAATATCATCCACCACTTAAATAATTTCATTGAATTGAATTATCTTCTATCCTGTTGCGTTATGTGACTGGAGGTTTTGAAATCGGTCGAGAAGTCTGGCGATTATAATGAACTGCGGGATGGACTCAGTTTGCTGTGGTACAGAATGTCTTACTGGCGACAGTAATAAAGTTACAAATGAAGCATGTTATTGTGTTTTGGCCGCATCTGAAGCAAACACAAGTATATTCATACTGTGTGAAATAACTCAATCAAGATTATTATTATAATTTTTTCTGGGTTTCGACCTTCTTGCTTTGTTGTCTCTCTGTTAATATTTTAAATTTACAAACTGTTCAGACACAAATTAACATCAGTGGAAATTACTGTCGAGTGGAATCCTTCCAAACATTCATCTGGTTCTTAAACAGTTCATTTTTTTCGAGATGAGTGTTGCTTCACGAAGTTATGATATACATCGAGAATGCATATTAATTAGCGGGCACTTTAGAGGCAGAGCCCTCAGCTCAATATCCTTTCCCTAGTGCTTTGCAGGAGTCACTGCGACTGAACGGAGAAAACAGTTGTTAGTCACTTGAAAGCAAGAAACATCACAAGTTATTGTGCTTTGCTATGTCTGCCTTTTCCTGTGTAACTTGTCTTGTCAATGGCAGCGAGTTTGCGTTTGTGTGTGATTGACATGTTGTCAGTTCGTGGGGAACGGCATCATCCCTGATACGATGCCTGCTGACTGACAGCTAATTTGTGACCCAGCGATTTGGGTTTAAGAAAGAGAAGTCGCTTAGTGGTGTGTTTTGTCCAAACAGATTTGGATCCATCGAGTGTGATTTCTTTGACGTACCGAGTGTCAAGCTGGTAATGAAGACTGTCCAATTTTTTTAAAGGCAGCCATCATCTGAAAGATATTTGTTTTGGACCCCCAAAGAGAGTGTGTCATTTTGTGGGAATGGCATAAGCTATTTTGTATGAGTGTGATTTCAGTCTACATGCAAATCGCTTTTGACTGATGCATTCACAAAGCTGCATATTTTCTGCGGTGTGGTTTTGATGACAAACTTTTGATGCAGTCAATGTCTTTCCGCAGACCCAGAGGGGAGGAAAAAAAAAATCAAACAGTTTTATGGGTTAGTTTTTCTACTTCTTGTTTGAAGTCAGAAATGTTAACAATGCATTACAGAAGTCTAACAAATAGCAGCGTAAGTCACAGACATTATAGCTTAACTCAAACCAGAAATTGTTGGCACACTCACCACATATGTACTCACGCACGCGCGCATGGACACACACACACACACACACACACACACACACAAGAATAACAAGCTCCAGAGACTTGCTGGCAGGCACCAGACTGATGGGTGTGGGTTCACGGAGAAAGAAACAGGGCAAAGCAGAAGTACTGTTTTGTCTTAGTGAGAGAAAGCCCTCTTTGTTTCCCCTGAGCTCAAATCCAACAACCTGGATTGATTAGAGGCAAGAACATGAGCTGTAATAACGCAGACTTATACTTAGGCTCCTCTGTTTCAATCCCACTCATCCACTACGTGTGCACGGCGATGTTTGTGTATGTCTGTGAGCATCAAGCAACACTCTGGAAGGGGTAAGAGCCTCACAGGAATGTTACTGTAGATGGTTAAGTGTCTCCCAGTAACCCGCATCTTGGTGTTGCACCAGATTTATGATTCTTGGGGTTCTGCAAGATGGCAGCTGTGGAATGGAGGATTACATTTGGGTGCATGGTGAGCAAGAGTGGAAGGATAAAGGAAAAGCAAAAGAACGGTTATGTGAACATATCATTTAAAGATGCGAGAAAGTGAGTTGAACTTTGATGGAGCGACTAAAGCCTGAATGAAACAACGAGTGATGAAGAGGAAACGAGGAGGAAAAAAAGGTTCCAAGAAGTTTAGAGGTTTGTCAAATAGGGAAGGTAAGATTAAAATGAACAGGAATGAATCATTGTAAAAGCAAGGAATTAAATATGGGGTAAAAATAGGGTATATTGAAAGCGTGGGGGAAAATGGGGACACCAGTATGTGGTGATGGGAAAAAAGAAGCTTCAGTTTGCCGCATGAACCAGTTGTATTTTTTGACTCCTCTAGATGACACCATTGGTTTAAATGAATGGGTTTATGAAATAGCAAGTCAGTGCGCTTTCAGCCCAATGTTGAACACAAAGTGCCATCTCGAGGAGTCAAAAAAATACAACAACCGGTTCATGAAGCAGATTTGAAGCTTAATTTTTCCATCACTACGGGGATGTGTTTGCAAAGAGGTGAATGAGTGAAGCTAAGAATACAGATGGGGAACATTGACTTTGACTTTGCATCCTCTACTCACTCAGATGCTCATCATCAAAACCCTTCTGATATCAATTCACTCAAATTCTCACCATTGTTTATTAAAAACACCTCCAGACTGATTCATGACCACTTTTAGAGTGTCAGGCTGCCCTTAGTATCTCTTAGTTGAAAAAAAAATAAGTCAGACCGTAAAATAGTTGAGTAGAAAACATCATTGGGAACGGGCATAAAGAAGTTGGCAGACGAAGTGAATATAGACAATCAGTTGTTTGCTGACGATTTTGCAAATGTGATGATGCTTCTTCTGCTGAGGAATGCTTAGCATGGTGCTTCAAGTTTAAGCCGAGGATTTGGGGCAGAATCCAAACAGTGATCAGCAAATGTTCATTCTCCTCAGCATGCAGTAAGCCACAGAAGTATAAAAGGCAGAAAGAGGAGGAAAGAGGATCTCTTGCAATTTATGACTGATGACATAGAAAAGTGCCGGACAATAAATGGGATAAGCGTTGGGCGATATGGGCAAGAAACAAAAAAACAAAAAACAAAATAAAAAAAAAAAAAAAAAAAAAAAAGGAGTGATAGTTTGAAGATTGTCCACAAAAAATAATGTAAATCTGCACTTGCTTCACAAAACAGTTATGGATAGACAGCATTTTTGAACAACAGCTCTTGTTCATCTTTTCAATTGCTTGATACATCTTCTGCAAAACATGGTGCAATGATATTCTACCGTGAAAGAAATCTAGCTGTTAGCGCCGTTAATGCATATTTATTTGAAGTGAGAACAAATGTTTCGACACATAGTACATGAGATTTAGTCGCTAATGTAGCTATGATTCGGTATGAACTGAATGTTAAGTGAATATCGGACGACTTTTAGCTCCTCGCATAAAGTAATGTTCAGGTGACAGTCAGTGGCGGTAGTGCTGTCTCATCAACGTTTACTTGCTTTGTCACTTGTACAGTGTGCGGCTTTCATGGATATGATGCTCAGCTTTGTTTATCTTTTCTGTAGCGATCGTGGCGTCGCCAAGTCACGTAATCCTTTGTATGGTTCATGGTGGACCACAAGCATCGGCAAATTGCTCTTCACAGCAACTGTTTTTCGGCACAACTTACAAAATGATTTTAACCAACATCAGTCTTGTCAAACCTCCGAATCATTTCCAGACTCAGGATGTGGACACGTCCACATTTGAAAAAAAATTGTCCCCCGGGGTGCTACAGCAAAGTGAGTGAATCCTGCCCGCTGATTCATCATTTCATCACTTTGTCCTGATTTGCAGCCAATCAGTGGACCCGTTCATTTTTGTACAGGTCCGTTTTGGAGACAGTATTAATACTTGATCATGTAAAATTTTCCATTGTGAAAGAAACTTATCAAGAGCGATATATATCGCCAAGCCCTATATGGTACAGGTGTCAAAGTCAAGGCCCGGGGGCCATATCAGGCCCGCCACATCATTCTATGTGGCCTGCGAAAGCAAATCAAGTTTATAAAGTTCCATGATGCTTGCTAAAGCTGGAAACAAAATTTAAAATTGTCAAATGTAATCCACAATAACAGTCATTATTCTTGACTTCAGATTTCAAAACTAGTGATCCATCAATTTGTTGTGTGCTGTGTATGTAATATGTGGAGGGGATAAAACATTTATACGGTTTCCCAAAATTCATAACTGCCCTCCAAGGGAAACCGGAACTACAATGTGGCCCGCAACAAAAATGAGTTTGACACCCCTGCTATACGAGATAGTGAAGTGATAGTTTTGCACATTCTTCTGACAGCTAATAACAACAGGTGATTTTGGATGGGTTTCATTGGATGATTGCACTTTGTTATCCCTGGCAATATGTTCTCATTGCTGTCTCTAAAACCAGATGAAGTATGTCTCTCTCACACACACACACACACACACACACACACACACATGTGCAAGACTACAGAAATCATCTCGTCATAGTTGCCATCATACTGTTTTGCAAAATAAAATGGAAACAATGTGTTTGTTTTTCATGCCCAGAAATGTGGACGTATCATAAAATGATGCTGAAATAATATATTTTGACCTCCCAAAATGAAATGTTCCTTTCATTTTGTCAAAGTAGAATACAAATGTGAGTTCTTTCAGCACAAGAGCAGTCATAAACGTAATGCGCAGATCTGTTGCAAATCATCTGACGAGACCTGACAAGTCGGCATCACCCTCTCTGTTTTGTTGAAGCCTCTTCTCAGCTAACAAGCAATAAATCAGGACAAAGGTTTTGCTGTACTTAAGAAAAAGCTAATTTAATTAAGAAGGTGATCATTGTTTTAATTCTTGCAAATTTCAATAGTTACACACATCAAATGGGGGGAAAAGGCTCACAGTGGCCTCATCAGCAGAGAACCAGCGCTTGGTACACTTCACCATATAAAACTAAGGGTTTACCTAAATCCATGTCTACTGGAGCATTAGTACAGAAAAACACACAGACCAAACGCATTTGGTTGATTATCATGCCCTCTGCGGCTTCTTCCTCCCTTTTGACTGCTGTTAAACAGGCATCCATCATAATTAGCCAAATTAATTCCTGCATGCAACACATCATCATCATCATCATCAACACAGGCATTCATGCTTGATTGCTTTAATATACAGCAACAGCTACGCCACATCCCGCATCTGTCTCCCACACATTCAGTCACCCTTCAGTAAGCACATGACGCAGACACTGATGGATGGTGGCTTCCATTTGGATTAAAAACAAGACAGGACATGGTTTTCCACCCTGCTAATCAAAAATCAATATTACAACTTCTCACCTGCATGCAAAAAGGGATAATGTGGTTAGTGATTTCGTCTGGTTCAGTCTGAAGTGATGGGGCATAATTATTCAGAACATTGAAAAACTGTAAAACATAGAACAGGGATCATCAGTTGAGTGTTGTGTGCCCTTTATCATACCTGCACTCTATGTTTTTTGAAATGGAGTTGTATGGTACGCCGTCTTGGCAGATGAAACAGACTGGGTGACCTGTTGAAATTTGCATACATAGACCAGTGCATTAATAAGACTGTTTTCTTTTACAAATCCCTGACACCTGACAATTTGGTGGCAGAAAGGAGACTTATCTTTAGACCAGCTAAAAGCAAGTCTAAGTTGTGGTGCAGGTAACGTAACACGAGTGTGGTGGATTGATCATGGTGAAGGCACACAGATTGTGAGCTCAGTGGTCATGTGTGGTGTATACCATTCATTCATAAATATGACAAGGGCGTGCATCAAACCAGCTGAATCATTGTACAAATAAATTAATTTGTTGCATTACTCTTACTATCATTTTCAATATACAGTCAAACCTCGGTTTTCGAACGTCTCTGTTCTCGACCAATTCGCTTTTCGACCCAAAATTTCGAGTTTTTTATGCCTCGGATGACGACCGAATTTCGGTTCTCGAACAAACTGAGCTCACTTGAATGCGTCACTTGACTCCTCTCGCCTTCCATACACGAGGAAGTGACGCTTCCTCGGGTAGACGAGGAAGTGACGCTTGCTCGTTTAGCGTTCCATGGTGAACAGACGTGTTCAATAAAGATTTTTTTTTTTTTTAAAAAGAGCATGGTTTCGGTTTTCGAACAAATCGGTTTTCGAACAGCCTTCTGGAACGGATTATGGTCGAAAACCGAGGTATGACTGTATTTTAAAAAAATCATCCTCCTGCCTGCGGCACAGCAATGGATGGGGGGATCAGTCTCCAAATGCGCCATCTTTACATTCTCTGCAAGTGGAGATTATCTTGCAGCTCCTTATAAACGTACTTTCCACATGTCAGTCTCTTGCATGGACTTCAGTGAGTCCTTTTTAAGCTTCTGACCGTACGGTTCTCCTGTGCTGACTTTCAAAGTAATGAGAGGAACCGCTTCCATTGGCCAGGAAGCAAGTCAACTGTGTCCACTCCCACAATCGCGCAAAGACCCATTTCTAACTGCACACGTCTATGAAAATACTCAACGAAAGAAGAATCCTCCCATGCACACACTTAAACCACACTTTGTGCTGAGCACAAGAATAGGGCATAAGTGTAATAGTGGTGACTCCTACACTGTCTAAGCCACACCTAGTCATGTTTGGAACAAACACCACCACATCGTTGGCTTAGGAGCCGACTGCTCTGACCGCTGAGCTAAACAATCTGGCTGCTAAGTCAGCCCTCAGCACCCTTTTTTAAGGCTGCAAGAAGTAAAGTTTTACTCGTGCACTGGCACTGTGCAAGCTGGTTGAAAGAACATTAGTCTTGGGACACAACTGCATTTTTGAATGGGCAAAAATTCAAACAGACACTCAAATCTTGTTGAAAGTGTTCTCAGAAAAGTGGAAACAGTGATAATTGCAAAGTGGAGAGCAGCTTTTTTTTCACTTTTAAAGTTCAACGGTTCCGTTTTCGTCACTGGCCTAAATCCGGCACGGCGGGCAACGCAAACTGTGCATCAGTTGTGAGTTAAATCCTCGTTGGTAATTTTGTGGTTGAGCGCAGCCCGCCGACCTACAGATCGGGCGGGCTGCACTCATCCACACTTTGGGAGTGTTTACTGCCAACTTCAATCGCTGCCAATCAAAGTGGCTCCTCGCATTCGCTTTATATGTGCGGCAACTGACAGTCTCGGCAGGGAGGAAGAGGATGATGCGTCATTGCAGTTATCCCTGCATGACTAGCGCAGTGTCACAGCTCTAGCCATGGTGTGACAACAGACAATGTGAACGGGTCTTCAGAATGAGATGGTGATCACTGCTGCCGACTTAAAAATGTATGCAGAGTCCAGTATCTGTCTGCCTCTGCCCCGATCAAATTCACCAAAATCACATTAGACCACCTGTGTCAGTATTTAAATGTGGTCTAAGCAGGTGGAACTTAAGACCAACCAAATTATCGCTCTGCTGGGTGCACCTCCAAGGACACACCGTCGCTATGCCCGAACGCCCAGCTTGGTGGGGTCCAGTCTGCCAAATTGACAGACACACACAGCAAGCCTTGTGCTCGCATGAAAATCAGGATCCGTTGCATTTGGGCTCTGCGGGCAAATGCAATATTTCTGAAAATAGATCCCTGTGTTCCCCCCTAAGTGTTCAGATATTTTGGTCTGCATACAATGGCTTTAATGGACTTATGCAAATACTGTATTTTATTTAGCTCCGACTATTATTTATTTATTTATTTTTAACTGTCAGCAAAATGTACAAGTTCCAGCAGCATGGTGGTACAAAAAAGATGAGCAAGGTATCTTGTTGATTAAATGTGAGCTATACTGTCTTCTATACAGTTTTGCTGATTGCAGTCTCTTCTTTTTCTTCTGTTGGTAGCTCCCAACCATTAAAAAGAAGTACATTTTTTTGGTCTCATTTTATCATTTCATTTTGGCCCACCAGTTTTTTTCTTTCTCCCCACTCTTGTTCACAAACTCCCATGCTGCCAATTCTCTCGTGTGTTCCGCATGCTGGAGAGGTGAGCGTGGGTTTCACGAGTCTGCTGTGTGTGTGTGTGTGTGTGTGTGTGTGTGTGTGTGTGTGTGTGTGTGTGTGCGCGCGCGTGTCACTTTCCAATTAGCTTGTGTACCTGCTTCTGGCTGTGCAGCAGATAAGATCGAGCAGATACCACCAAGCAGCTGTTATCTCTGTTTCCTGCTGTCACACATGAACCGACATACACCTTCATAAGAAGCACGTGTGTCAGCACACACTTTGTACCGGGTACTAGCTTCTAGCACAGATCCACTGGAGAGATAGCTGCAGTAGCTAAGGAGTGGACAAGTGTTATAATGAATGCATAAGGGACTGTCACACATTGTCAACTTGGCGTGCCTTAAGTTAGCATAGCTTCAAGTGCTTGCCAGCCTCTGTTTTGCAATTTTGCATGCTTCCACAAACCCTCTTTTGTGTGAGTGGTACGAGAATGCGCTGAAAACCTTTGAGTGTGTTTGTATGTGTATGTTTGAATGTTTGCTGGTGGCAGCGTGGTGGGCAATGTGTTGACCCTGTGACCTACCCAGACTGTTGAATAATAAAAGGCTATTCAGACACTCACAGGGTGACAGCGTGAAAGGAGCAGCCATGCAGGGTGGTGTGAAGGAAAAAAGATGAGGGTGAGGTGGGTGGGGGGAATTGTATTAGAGGGAAAGAGAGAGTGTGTGTGTGTGTGTGTGTCTGTGGGTGTCTTTGTGGGAGGTATGAAACTCATTATTTCTCTTGAGCCTTTCTCTCATTACTCCAAACCAGTCTCTTGACTTGATCCGTTTCTTTGCAACACAGGCGTCTTTCATTTTGTTTTTTTACAGCCCTATTCATTTCATCATCCGACCCTTCGTACCCCTTTTTCCCCCTCTTGTTTCATCTGTTTCCTACTTCCTTCTATTAATCGACTCAGCCCTAACAGCCTCATTCCCTGTCACTTTCTCTTCCAATATCCTTATTTCTACTCTTTTTGGTCGTGTGTCTCCCTCCTTCCACCCACCTTCCTCCCCTCTCAACTCCTCCCTTTTTGTCTCATTAGTGAAGCTGTCTACTTAGGAGGTGATTAGCCTGTTTCAGCCCTTATTGCAACACAGAATGTTACATAAATGGGACCTGTGATCCGTGGCAATGTGTGTGCATCTGTGCTCCGACATACAGTACATAATGTAAATGTTATGTTCGTTCAAAGATATGACGATGGCTAAAAGCTAAACAGTCAGCAGCTGTGTTTCAACATAAAGTGCTTGCAACCATCTGCTGCTTCTGATAGATGTCATTTCACAAAATGAAAATGTCTGTTTGAACTAAGAAAGAGAAGGGGAGCAAAGCAAAATAAAAGGAGAATATTAATTGTCTATATTTTGTATTTGATTTTTCTTTTTTTTGCTTATGCGTGATTCATCTTAATTTTTCATGTCTGGCCTTTGAGTTTTTCAAAATTTCACAGAAAATGTGAGGAGATATTTGTGGAAATGTTCTTCAGGGTAAAAAAGAACAGTTGTGGGCGTTGAAAAGAATTTAGTTGATCTGCCATTCCTCTTGAATAATATAATCTTTTTCGTTTCCTTTTTCCCAAGTGAATATATCACTGGTGCAGGGAATACTCATTTCCTCATAGTTATTCCCTTCACCGTTTCTGATCATCCTCCAACATCTCCACCAAATACTCAATATGAGCTGCCATCAAAACACATTACACTAACAGTGGCCGCATTCTCGTATGAATGTCTGACTTCTAATCTTAGGCAGTAGCAATAAGACTGGCTACTCGTATGTGACAGAGGGTGGAGACGATGTTGCAGGACATACACCTGATACGTGCTTGCACACCCGCAGCTGTGGGTGGGCCGAAACGACCCACGAAGGCACACCAAGAAAAAGGAGAGCAATTGTTACTTTGCATCGCATTTCGAGCTGTGTTGAGTAACAAAAGCAAGGGAGCCATGACAAACACGCAAGCCTCAAGCAAGTGCTTGTCGCCGAGGAGCAACGTCATCTGGTGACGCCTTTTTTATGGGTTGCAGCTACATGACGTCGCTTCTAGGCGACACATAGTAAAATGATTAAAACTCCCAAATGCATGATTTAATTCCAAAATCCTTTGATAAATTGTACCCTCACCTCCCCAAAATATTCAAAACCCCAAAATATCTTCAGAAAATGCAGCTAAACATTCAATGATCCCATTGGAGGACGGGGTGAAATGTGAAATAAGATTCCCGGAAAAATCGGAAAACACACAAAAGTCAACATTATGGCTTGGCACCTGGGGGGTCTCCAAGCATATTTCGGGGTGGTGGAGTTAGTGACCCCCCCACACCCTCCAACGCAGCTCCGCCATTAGGTACCGTTCATTGGACTATGTGAAACAATCTGTTCAAAGAAATTCTCGAACAAATGCCACACAACAGCCTTTGTAGTTGTGAAATTTAAATATTTCAAGTAAAAGTGACTCACTATTGCACTTTGACATTGAGGTAGTTGCATTCTTTCCTTTTTTTTCAATTGTACATATAGCTAGAGGTTGAAATGTCGGGATGCTTTTTGCACTTGTTTCCATTGGCTGTGTGTCTTTGAAGGGGATGGACACTCAGAGGCAATCTTACACGATGTCAGCAATTAGGCCCACTCTCACCTTCAGGTTGAAAAGCCAAGGGCCACTGAGAGACGAATAGCTCATGTTCTGGCATCTGATGATATCGGGCCTGACTGAAATAGGGCATGAGGCTCATCCCGCTGTGGCTGTGTACTCATACACATCAGGAGACACACACGCATTCTTTCTTGTAGGTAGGGTGAAGGCTGGTTTGTTTGGCTGACTCAAACACTCTTTCACTCTTCAGAACAGACAAAAGTCAAATTCATCAATCAGTGATGAACTTTGAGGTTATTTTATTTTTCTAGCCTTACACCTCTGAATTTTTAAAATGGTAAAAACATGTCAATATTAAGCTGACACATAAACGCTGGACATTGTTAAGCATTTCATGATTCCATTTTATATTGATTCTTCAGGTTGCGATTTGATTTGATATTGAATCCGTAAAAAGTAAGAACATACAAACAAAAGTACATTTAACAATTTGTAAATATTTAACCATGACATCTAAACATATTTAGCCAATAACATTACATTTTTAGCAATCACACATCTAAACATAAACATTTGCATATTACTTATTTTTTTTTCCCTTTCAATAAACGTATTCAAAAAATGTATATAGAACATTTAAAAATGGTATCCAACTTCACCAAATTCACAAAATACATCAGGACGGGTATAAAACCCCCCCAAAAAAGATTAAATACAAAATCAAGGAAAATTATACTCTGAAAATCTGTCTTTGGTCCCAATCTGAATGGAGTTTATTTTAAGTAATGGATTCATTGTACTCCAAAAGATTAAAATCAGCTTTTATTTGATGGTATAAGTTACTCGCTCACATTTTACACAAAGCATGTCCACACAGATGAAAGTAGGGGGCAAGGCCTCGTGTATTCCAAATTCAGAGATTTTGATCCATTCTGAAGATTTACTCCCACTCGGGTGGCCGGGGAAGGCAATTGTGCTCCAAAATGTTTAAATACAACTCAACTCAAGTTATCTTAAAAATATTCAATATTCAGGTGTATGTGTGAATTCAATCATATCCTCCAGGAAGAAACTGGATGTAATGTCCAGGTCGGTCTCCCTGAAGTGTATACACTTCCCTTCATGCTAAAGTAGATTTTGCATATTTTTGACGCTCCATAAAATACCAGGAAGGACCCAGTCTTTGTGTATTAAATGTGGTCTTTACTGATGGGGAAGTGTAATCGGTGCTGTAAAAATGTAGCACCAAATACAATTTGCTTTCACAGTTAACATTTTAAGAGACTGAAACAACCCATTTCAGAGGTGTTCACTGTATTTTGAGAGAAACAACACATTACACTGTGCTGATAGAAACAACACCTCCCAACAACGTTGAGGATAAATGATGATGATGATGATGATGACGATGATGAAGACAAGGACAATGACACTGCAACTTTTGAAATTGGATGGACGGACGACGATGACAGAATGATAACTGTGTTGTCATAACAACACATCTGCTGTTGGAGAATGACCAATGAAGATAAAGCCGCTTGGCCCAACACTCCATCAAGTGCGCACCCATTGTGTCCCAATCACTGGCTCTTCTCATTACTCTTCATCTAGCCAATGGATTTGATGGTGGGAGGCGGAAAGAACCCTCCTTCTGCTCCCCTGTGTTTTCAATGCCTCCCAAAGACAGCAATCCATTTCATCAACTGGACCCTGCCCAGTGGACTGGATGTTCAGCCTCTTTGATGCCGCACACCCAAATAAAAACCTCTCTGACACCTCTTTAGCTATCTTTTGTCAGTCCTTCATTGCCCATGCCATATGGCAAGTGAGAAGGATCCAGTGTGAGGTTGTGTGTGTGTGGGAGGGGGTAAGCTGAGGGGTCAGAGGGGGGTTATAGGAGGCTGACCCACTGACAAAGACTCCCCACTCCATCAGTGATGTCCATGAATACATTGGGACAAGTCGGCTCAATGGGAGAGCAGAAGCTATGGAGAAGTTGTCTCCAGAGATGAACGAGGGGAAGGAGAGGGGTGGAATGAAGGTCTGAATGAAGGGGCATTAGTGATATGAATGTCGTTGGGGCTAAAGAAAGACAGAAAAAAAGGGTCAGTGAGACATAGGCTTGGCGGTCTAGTTGTGATGATATTGAGAGGAGACAAAAACGTGGAAAAATAAGCAAAAAACATGAACTTGCAAGCTTAAATCGAAATGAAACGATCATGTGTATGTTTGGAGCTTTGAGCTACTTCTTGTGCGTTCTGTGTTTGGGCAGCATAAGAGGTGATCCCGTTTACACGCGGACCAACAATAGGCCAGCAGGTTCCCCTGTGTGATGAAAAGCCTCTCAGGCTTCAGGATGTGTGTGCAAACGAGTGTGTATGTCACAGCAGGATGCTTTTCTAGAGGAACACCAGGCCATGGGAGTTGAGAGAGTCCCATTAACCCCATCTGACAGCCCAAGTAGGGTGCACACAGTGAGGGGACAAGTCAGGGACTGTTTTGGACTCTGCGTGTGGCGACTGAAACTTTGATGATAAATATTTATTTGACTCATACTTGTATTAGAGTTTAAAAAAGAAAAAAAATCATCTTTTAGATTGTGCATAGACTGATGACATCCCTCACTGGCCCATACGATGGCACCCCAAAAATTACATTGCGGAAATGACGCATTTTGCCAAGCAGGAAGTGGAGTGCACTAAACATCTTTTGGTCTCCGTCGGAGAAAATGGTCTCCGTCGGAGAAAACAATACTCTATGAATCCAAACAAATATTTCTGTTAATAATATCCATCCATCCATATTCTGATCCACATATCCTCACAAGGGTCGCGGGGCATGCTGGAGCCTATCTCAGCTGTTTTTGGGCAGTAGGTGGTGTTCACCCTGAAATTATTGCCAGCCAATCACAGGGCACACATACACATACAACCATTTGCACTCACAATCACACCTAGGGGCAATTGAGAGTTTTCCATTAGCCTGCCATGCATGTTTTTGGAATGTGGGAGGAAACCGGAGTACCCGGAGAAAACCCACACAGGCACGGCGAGAACATTCAAACTCCACATGGGAAGGCCGAAGCGGCAATCAAACCCTGCACCTCTGCACTGTGAGGCCGATGTGCTAACCAGTCGATCACTGTGCCGCCCAATGCATGCACATATACAGCATATACAGCAGCACTGGGGAATGACTCACTGTCTTCATTTTAATGCCTCGAATATTTCTGTCTATCACAAACATAGAATGGCTTTGGTGTAAAAGGAAAAGAGTCATTTCTCAATTTGCTTTCTTATGTCCTTGTGATCTCGTGAAATCAGCTGTGGCTCAAGTTCTCTTCCAGTTCAAAGGACGCAGAACCCAAGAACACACGGAGAAACAAGAATATTGGTCCAAGATGGTGGCTTGTGAAGACTTGACAGGGAATATATCCCAAGATGCATTTTGTGCTGCTATCCAAATAGTTGAGGAGAGGACTCGTGTTTGTAAGTTTTTCATCCCCCCGAGCTTTTATCATTTTACAGAAATACGTCAAAGTTAAGGAGTTCACAAATACACAGCGATTGTAATTACAGAGACTAGCATTCTTTGGAATTACATTCTCAAGTATGTTCTTAGGAAGACCATACTTGTTCACAAGACTATACTATCTACATTCTTTATCTTGAGAAACGGCTGCAACCGCCATAACCGAAACAAAATGTCTTATCCAGGACCCCTAGGATGACCAATAAGGTGCCTGACCCAAAATACGTCAAGTTCCAAATAATCAACCACAAAAAGCACATGCATGCACATGTGTGCTTTTATCCAAAGCCGGGCCAGCACGCATCGAGTGCATGCACACGATATTCGTGCAACTGTGTGTGTATGTCGCTCATTTTGATATCACGATGTTAAACTTTTCAACGTTTCTTATGTGACTTAATTCATGCAGGCAGAAAAAGCAACGTGAGACAGCAAGAAGCACAAAGCTGAGAAAATAGGACAAACTAACGCAATGAAAACACTGGGGAATGCTGCCAGTTTTTGCACCTACTAACCCAATGCGGCCGTCGCCAAGGTTACTCAAGAATGGTCGCACTATTACATCGTGTTGCATAAGGCTGATAAGCCTGCAACGAGACAAATTCACCACGCCAACAGGACTGCCTGCTCAGTATGTGTGTTGTTAGTTGGCAGTAGCTCGGGGAGTGTGTGTGAAAGTGCTACAAGATGTTCTGTGCGTGATGAGAAACGTGAGAATGGGAGAAAGGTGTCATTGTGCTTTGTCACCTCTTTGCTGCGTGTCTGTTCAGAAGCGTGCATCGTGTCTTTATGCTGATTTCATTGAGAATAGAGGCTTTAAAATCATAACAGCAAAAGAGGAGGTCAAACAAAGACCCCTTTCACGTTCTCAAACTTGGCTCTTCTTTGGCACCTCCTTCTCAGCCCGCTTTCCTCTTTCCATTCTAACTGAGCCCTCCCTTATATTCCTAAAATAATAATGTATAAGCTAAGACCATTTTCATTTCGAAGCTGAGAGTACGTCTTTGTGCTCTGACTCCATTATGTTTATATAGCGCCACATTACCTTACCATTTCTCTGCTTGACTATCTATTTTCCCTCTTCCCCTGCGCGCGCACACACACACACACACGCGCGCACACACACACACACACACACACACACACACACACACACACACACACACACACACACACACACACACACACACACACACACACACACACACACACACACACACACATTTCCCCTCCCTCACATCTGTTTCCGTGGCCAAGTTCCATGAATGGGAACGCCAGTGCCCGCCTCCCCATTATTAGCACAACACAGCTTTCTGACTGCCCACCTCCATGACTACTTGTGCCTTTTGTCTGGCAGACGGGATCGAGTCATTGCTTACTTTACTGCGTACATAGTCCGATGTTGCTCAAAAGAGAGCTGGACAGCTGCTCGCAATATTGTTTGCCCCGCATGCTTCGGTGAGGTGTTTGCACATAAAGGTGTGGTCGTGATGGTCATTTGGATCCTAATGGGGAACAGTGTGATTTGTCGGTTGTGCAGAGGAGGTTGCACAAGCTTTCATCAAAGTGATCGAATATTCTAAGCAGTGACAAGACCCATCATTTGCTCTTGATCTTTTTTGGTGTATGGAGACATATTCAATTTGACCGAGAAACATTTGTTGTGCAATATTTACTGTAGCAGAGTATTGTTGCTCACAATCTTGATTCAAGCTCATTCCAATAAATGGGGTTGAGAAGTCCTTTGATCAAATTAACTGTTAAAATGTAGTTGCGAGCATAGAATTGCCCAAAATGTCTCAGTAAAATGAATAATTTAAGGAGTTAAATCCACAACTCCAGATTATTAATTATAAATTCATGGATCACTTGACACTTGTTTGTGTGGGTTATGTCTCTCTACGCAGCTTTCCTGCGCCATCCTAAAAGCATGCATGCTGGTTAATTCAAGACTCCAAATTGTCCAGACGTGTGAACAAAGGAATGAATTGCTGTTTGCCTCTTCATGCCCTGTGTCAGTGGCAGGAAATGATGGATGGATGGGTGGATGGATGGAAGGATGCTGGGTCCACCGAGGCATGTTTCATGATGTTTTTTTTTTCCCCAACTAGTCTATTCAACAAAGATTGAAGGACTGACTATACTTCAAGGAGAAAAAGCAAACCACCACTTACTTGGGAGGCATCTTCTAGATTGGTTTAGTTGAACACATTTTCCGCAACGATGATATAAATGAAACAAACAAGCATAATTTTAAACAAACACAGCACATTCAATTGTCTTTCAAGGCACCAAGCACTATTACAGTGATATAATGTAGCTGTAGTGTTTCTTCTTGTACAGGTAAAATTGTGATAAATGGCAGAGTCACTTTCCATTCCTGCTGCTTCTTCTGTGTCTTGGTTGTGTTATTTGTGTTATTGCTCTCTGTAATGGTGGATTTCAAATCCTTGAAACTCTTTGAAACACTCAGGATGGAGATGCATTGCAAACATTTTATGTTAGTTAATTAGTGAAGCAGAGCGGTTGCCTCTTTTGTCATGACATCGATGTTTATTTCTTGGATCCTACAAGGTCTTTGTTGCACCTGAGTGCCAAACGGCATGGGAGGGAGCGAAAGAGCAAGGGAAAGAACTGCCGAATCTTGACGCGATTGTTTAGTTTAGACCAAGACACACAATTTAATTCATGTTTTCATCTAAATATTTTGTTTTGTGTAAAGAGGCAGCACGGTGGGCCTAGTGGTTAGGATATTTGCCTCACGGTTGTGACATTCTGGGTTTGAATCTCTTGTTGGGTCTCCCTGTGGAATTTGCCTGTGCTCCCTGTTCAAGAATGATTTCCCAAAACATGCATGCTTGGTTAATTCAAGACCTTAATTGCCCATCGGGGCGATTGTGAGTGTCAGTGGCTGTCTGTCTGTGTGCTCCCGGTCCAGGCAGCTCCCCGTGACTTGCCTCAAGCCAGCCATGATAGTTTCCAGCTCAACCACAACGCTAATGAGGACAAGCGGTATAGGAAATGGATGGATCTTGCTGGAAAACGAGCATTCCGATAACAAGATTGAATGTGCCAGACAAAAGTGTGCCTCTGTCACATTTACCCAAATGAATTAGCACAGTGGTGCAGAAACTATTACAACACTTCACATCAAGATCCACTAATCGTGCTTAAGTCAAACTTGATATTATTTTCTTGGAGCTGGGCGCAGCAAGTAATTCAGTTTGACGGATTTGTATTCTGCGGCACTTCCTAACCTGCATGCGACAGATATCCTGAACAGGGTAAAAGAACATGTGAGTGAATTTTTATGCCATTTTTCATGTAGAATTTGGCATGCTTCTCTTTATTAATTACCTCTGGTTTTATTGTTTAGTTATGCATCACTTCTTCATTTGGAACAGTGTGATCCAAAAGACCTATTACAGGGTATTATTCTGAGTATATTCACTTAATTCTCACATCTATCGAAAATTAGGGAATTTAATCTCTTTGGAGGTCCACTACTTCTCTTATTTATACGCAGCTTAACATTCTCTGGTTGTTCTTTAACATAAGTTGACTTATTCTTTTATTTTAATTTCTTCCCTTGCTCTCTGTCGTGCATTAAAATTCCACTCCAATCTCCCCCAACCCTCCCTCCCACCCCCACTCGCATCCACCCCTCTATTTTCTGGAAGCTGGAACGACTCACCAGGTTTTAACTAAATTCCTTGTCTGTCTCGCTAATTGCTCTCTAAAT
The DNA here is from genome assembly GCF_001891065.2 of Hippocampus comes. Lineage (NCBI taxonomy): Eukaryota > Metazoa > Chordata > Actinopteri > Syngnathiformes > Syngnathidae > Hippocampus > Hippocampus comes. Next base: position 3,869,734 of record NW_017805882.1, read on the forward strand.
GCATGATGGAGAAAATTATTTTCATCTCGTACTGGAGTGAAACAGCCTTTCAGCATTGTTCTGGTTGTCAAGGAAACACGTGCACACACATGCACGCACACACACAACATCACAAGCACTCATGATGAGGAGACGTGTATGTGGACACCTCTGCCCTCTCTCTCTATCGCTCTCTCTCTCTCTCTCTCTCTCTCCCCGCACATTCAAAAATCTCAGCTGCTCCTTCTCAACCATTATCTTTTTTGTCCATGTGGAAAAATAAAAGAAAGGACCTCTCTAATTGCCTTTTTTTGCGAGCAACTAATTTCATTGCTAATTTGTACATTCAATGCTTTTGCTCTCTTGACACTTTTATAATTTGGGTACATACCTGTACATTTCTGGCCATATGGTGAATCGCTGAATTATATGAGTATAGTATGCACCTTTAATGCCAGAAATTGACTCCAATATTCGGTGAGTCAGTTTTTGTTTTTTTTTGTTTTTTTTTTAAGTTTAGTGTGTTTTGAATGTTGTTGTACAGGTTCAGGCTTGAATATCTGATCTGGACAATAAGACAAATGTGATTATTGAAGAGAAACAAATCTATCTCACTTGCTTTCATGCAGATCGTGCAAATGTTCAGAATATGGGGGTGGAGGAATTTCTCTCATGAACTTTGTCATGTATTCCTGATTTGACTGGAAGTGTACAGTGTCAGCCAGACCAATGATGGCATCATCATTGAAAACATTTTGAAGAAAACAAAACAAACGAATCTTGTGTCACAATTGTGTCACATGTAGTTGTTCTAGTGAAACTAGGTACATGTGTACATTACAAAGACACGTTGAGATAGTATGAGCAAGCACAGAAACATAGCTTTGGTTTGTTTTCTGACAGTCAAGCATGTTGCAGTATTTTTTTGACTTGTCAGAATTGGGTCAGTTTAAAAAAAAAGTGCTCCAAGACTCTTTTCGTATGGTTGAAAAATGTGGCACAATAGAATGTGGAATGCACTTCAACTACTTTAAACGGTCTTTGCTTCAAATGAGTTCAGGCTCAAATAGCTAGATCAGGGGTGCCCAAACTTTTTAGACCGAAGATCTACTTTTCGATCAACCAACCTCCCGCGATCGACCCGTTACCGCGTTAGACCTTTCTCACCACCCCTAGAAACACATCTATACAACGTGGCAACTACATTTTGCTTCTACTAGTGTATTATATGCCCTCTCAATTTTTTAGCAAAAAAATATAATAAAAATTGTGTTATTCTTGAGAAATGATGGTACTTTTCATACAGATATATGAGTGGCAAACAAATGTTTTGTTTTACTCACTCTGTGTCCAAATATTTGAGGGATACCGTATTACTTGTTTTGTTGAAGTCAGTGTATCAAATTCTTCATAAACAAAATGCTCGACATTTTGCAGCACTGTTCGAGTTTCACAACAGGATCGCCAAAGTCGTCAAAACAATCACAAAGTGATTCGACTCAAATATTAAAATGTGCGGAAAGCTATTTGCACAACAAATGGCTAAAACACAATTGTAAAACCAACACGTGAGGCTGCATAGCTCAGGCTGTACCTCAGAGTTGATGCAACTTCCACTTTGGTCAATTGCGTGGGAGCATGAACCTCAAATATACATTTTATAAGTCTACACTTAAGAATTATTTGTGACAGTTATGACTCTGTCCGTGAATGATTGTCATTCATTTTCTTTGACCCACCACAACCGAAGCTATCACGAACATTAATTTTACACAAGCAATCGTAGATTCTGCATGTTTTTTTCGGTGGTTATTGTCACAGTCATCCAGTCCTTCATGCTCAGTGACTTTATACGGGACTGTACGTTCATTCATTTTATCAACAAAACACTGCTGTTTCATTGTTATTTTTCAGGTTGTCTTGAGGTTAGCATAGCCGCCTCAAAGTTCTGGAATTGGCGTCCAAATTTTGGAATCAGCCTTCCTGTGTGACATATGTAGGTTCTTCCGGTGCTTCCTCCCACCTTCCAAAAACATCTTTCTTGGGTAAATTTAAAGACCAGAAAATTGCCCATAGGTTTGAATGATTGTTTGTCTCTGACTGCCTGCTGTCTGTCTATGCCCTGTGATTAGCTGGTGACCAATTCAGGCTACATTTTATATTCCGCCTCTTGCCCAGTCTAAGCTTGGAAAACCTCCAGCTCACCCACCACACTAGTGAGGATAAATCGTACAGAAACAGACAGAAGGACGGCATGTTGTTGTCTTACAATGGTATTTTGGAGTGCGTGTGTGTATTAAAGCGGCTATAAAATTTAATTTAATTAATTTAAACAAAAATCTCATGTTATTTTATGTTGTAACAGTTAATTATTTCCTCGTGACTATTGCATCAAATCACCCCAGTGCATCAATTTATTAGCCTAAAAACATCCCTAGTCTTCTGAGCTCACACATGTTGAGTGCATGTGTGTGTGTGGTTACTGTGCAAAACAAGAGCTTTCGTGTGAATTCGAGACAGCGCCGTGATGGATGGAGCAAGGTGTCTGTCCAGCTGGCGATTGTAATGAAGCTTTAGCCCTGGTGGGTGTGAGGCTGACAGAACTAGATTATCTTTTACAAAGTTGTCCTCCAGTAGGATGGATTCTGCTGGAGGGAGGAACACGCGCACGCACGCACACACACACACACACACACACACACACACACACACACACACACACACACA
>NW_017805882.1:3872466-3884437 GCF_001891065.2 Hippocampus comes
ACACACACACACACACACACACACACACACACACACAGACACACACACACAGTGGGACCTCTGCCTTAGAGATGATAAATGCAGGTCGCAGTGAAGCTCAGAGCTCAAGGGATATAACTTTGAGACAATGAGACCTAATTTCTCATTTTTAACTGTAGACAATGTGTCCAGGGATGGAGCTGTGCTGGTAAGAGCAGACAAAGATGGCTGATGAGTGCAGATGGTGGGAAAGCCATCAGATTTTCAAAGACAAAAAGGGGAGCATCATTCTATTTCAAACATTATCTCCACATCTGAAAATGGGAATCTGAGAATACCAAAATCAGATTTTGGAGTCATTCAATGTATTTTCTCACTTTATATTCATTACGGTGATTTCAATCCCTTTGCGACATCTACAATGGACGTAATTTACAGTAATAACACACATGATATTCACTGCTTAGCCACAGGCATGTCTAAACTGCGGCCTGGGGGCCACCTGACAATACTGCTGCAACAGCAATGAACAGAAAAAAACAAGGTGATGCAGAAATTTCAATGTACTCCTATAGGATGCACAGAATTAACATTTAATTTTAAAATGCAGCATAGAGGGATAGCTCTTGAATAAAATCGGATTTCTATTTGCAGACATCTGCCAGGGGTTCTTGGAAACAGTTTAATATAAAAACAGAATTCGGGCAGGCAAGGGACATTTTGCTGACAGAAAGAGATTTTCTGCAGGAGTAGTGATGGGATATGTGTCCCATGCACATCTTATCTCATCTCATCTCCTGCTTCCGCATACGTTCCACCTAATCTCTCGATCTACCTTTGCATTTTTTTTGGTTTAATAAAACATAATACTTTTTTTTTACAATAATTGATTCTCATTTCAATTAGCGCTGTCAAGAGATTAAAAAAGAGATTGTAATATTAATTAATTATGATCTGAAATTAATTGATCTAATTAATCGATTTTCATCTAATCTAAAAATTGCTGAGAAACCCCCTATTTTCGTTTTAAATTCATTACATTATTGAGCATTGACTCAGATCAAACTATTCACATCACAAAGAAGTGGAATTATAAAGTATTTTATTGTGTTTAAACAGACTTGAACAGATGCAGTCCAAGCCATTTACTTTCTGCTGTATTTGAGACTAATCCCAAATACTATCTGCAACCTTTTGTTTCGACCAGGGGCAATATCCCTGTTTTGTTTTTGTAAATCTCCAAATAATTACAAAATAAAAATAAAAGAGAACACCAGGTCCATAAAAAGTGCTTAGGTTAACATATCAAAAACAGTAAAACACTTTTCTGAGCAATACAAGTACTGAACACGGAATTTGCTTCAGATAATAAATAAAACAAACCTTTAAAGCACAGTGCTGTAAGTTGGCACTTCAGAAATAACACTGTTCATCATGACAAAATAAAGTGCTTTATGTTGTGACTAATTCTTACAAATTAGTCACAACACTCTACCTTTATCAACAGTGCTGTCAGGGCGTTTTTGGAATGGAAATACTGCAGTCCTTTCATTGTGCCGAGACAAGACAGACATGCTCCTCTCCTTATGCTGCTTACTCAGCCCGCCCAACTCAAATGGGAGCCAATCAGCTTATATGCTAAACAAGCCCAAACATAATGACAGCCAATCAATGTCCACTTCAGGCTGTAACTGACAGTTGTTTCCCCACCCTCTACAACTCGAACACAGGAAGCCAACACATAAAAAGGATATTAGAAAAAGGCAACCCACCTACAGAAACAATAAAGTTAGCGCTGAAAAGCAAGATTAACGGAGCCCCCAAAATAACACGTTAAATACAACTGTAATTAATCGCAGTTAATGCCATCATTTGACACCTATAATTTCAATATGTAATTGTTAATAATTAAAGTAAAAGAAATTAACCAGTACAGCCATCATCTGACCGTGGTGGAGGGGTTTGTTTGAGTGTCCCAATGATCCTAGGAGCTCAATTGTCTGAGGCTTAATACCCCAGGCAGGGTCACCCATGGCGAACAGGTCCTAGGTGAGGAACCAGACAAAGTACTGCTCTGAGACCCCTGAAGACGATGAAGTGATTTAGATCTCGTTTTCCCTTTGGATGCAGGATCACTGGGCCCCCCTCTCTGGAGCCAGGCCTGGAGGTGGGGCTCGCTGGCGCGCGCCTGGTGGCCAGGCCGACACCCATTTACAATATTCCTTAATGTAAAGTACACTACAACATGACAAAGCAATTTTGGCACAAGGACCTGTCTTTCTGGTGGCACTGACATGATCAATGACGGATATTTACTTTTGAGAGATGAAATCAAGACTACGAGCAAGAGGCTGGCTTTTGCAGGGGATCTCTGATGTTTTGTTACTCGTTTTCAGAATTACACTTATTGAAAATAACTGTAATTGGGAATCGGCGTTTCTGCATAATCAGTGGCCCCAATGAGAATAGGCGGTATATAGAAAAAGGACGGATGGATGACTGGATGAAATGGCTTGTCATTACAATGGTATGCTCAAAGATACAACTTTTGTACTGCAACCAACTTCCACACCTACGGTCACTGAGCAGGAATTGATCAAATGCTTGCTGCATAAAAATCAGCCAGGCAAACCACTATATGACCAGCGAACATGACACGGTACATTTCACACTAATTATGGTGTACTAATATGATTTGGAATGGCACGGTGATCCACTAGTTAACCTTGCCGCCTCACAGTTTCAACGTCATGAGTTCAAATCCTGGTTCTGGCCTTCCTGGGTAGAGTTTGCATGTTCTCATCTTTCCTGTGTGTGTTTTCTCCGAGTCCGCCAATTTTCACCCACATTCCCAAAACATGCTTGGCAAGTTTAATTGAAGACTCCAAATGGAACGTTTGTTTGTTGATATGTGCCTTGCAATTGGCAGGTGACGGATTCAGGGTGTATTCCCGCTTCTTGTCCAAGACCAGATGGGATAGGCTCAAGCACACCAGCAACCCAAGTGAGGATGAGGGGTACAGAGGGTGGACGCATATGATTTGAACACATGCTTTGTTGAGACTCACTACAGTGTGAGATTTGGCCAAGAGAAAGAGGTTTCTGATCTTGACGATTCAGTTGTGAATATTGCATGCATTCTATTAATTTTACAGTATTTTTGCATTCCAAAGGCCAAAGGAATCACTTTACGTGTCTCCATCTGTGTGAGCACACATACAGACTCCATATCTTTGAAGTAGTGTGCAATAGTACCAACCTGGATCAAGACGTTCAATCAATTTTTACAAGGTTCTAAACTTTATCTTTGTATTTGTACCATTTATCACCATGCTTCTGCAAAGCGAATACACGCATATTACTGGAAACCAAGTGTTGTCAATTCTCACTTGGGTGCCGCAATTAGTACTTGTCCTTTTTTGATCTTCCAGAATCAAAGCAATTCAAACATCTCCCTGGTATTTAATGACAAATGTGATGTTCAGCGTGTGGGCTATGCGGCACCCAACAAGAAATAACCGCAATGCTTTCTACTTGCTTCATTATTTCATGCACCCACACACTCAAAAAAAAAAGTGCCCTTTGTGTTTTGGCTCTTTGCAACCTGGAGGTAATCCATTAATAATTGGTCATTAAATTGTTACATTGAAATATACTTGAAATGAGTTGATTGGCTTTGTTCCCTTAAATTAGGAAATGTCATTGACTCAACAAAAGGTATCACAGAGAACAACGAATGCAACATATCCATCCACCCATCCATTCAACTAGATAAATTAAAAGGTCTTGAATTACAGTATGTCCATTGCTCAAGCCAACATACAGCCCCCTCCAAAAGTACTGGAATCGCAAGGTCAATGTCTTCGTTTTTGTTGTACACTGAAGACATTTGGGTTTCAGATCAAAAGAATAACGATAAACAACTCAGGACAAGCCACCCATTTTTCAAGTGAGCACAAGTATTGGAGCAGATATTGTTAAATGAACTTAGAGTGAATAACATTTAATATTGTGTGGTGTAACCCTTACTTGCAGTAATGGAATCAAGCATGCGACCCATTGACTTCGCCTGACTGTTGCATTCTTCATTTGAAATGACAGTTTCTCCTTTCAGTCTCCAAATCTCTTCTCCATGTCACAAAGAAAATGACCTTGCCATTCCAATACTTTTGGAGGAGACAGTAGCTATCGGAAGACTAAACCATTTTATTAGACACCACACATGCAAGTTAATGCAACAGTTGCTCGAAACTAACAAAAGCATTGTCTCATTGTTATGCAATGGTTAAAAATCCATATGTAGAATTTAACTTGGAAATTCAGTGTCACACACACACAAAAATTTAAAAATAAATTTAAAAAAAGAGAGAAAATACAGTGTATTGGTTTTGAAATTATTGATTAATTGATTGGTGCGTCAAACTCACAGTGCGGAGGTCATGGGTTCAATCCCGGATCCGGCCTTCCTGTGTTGAGTTTGCATGTTCTCCCCATGCCTGCGTAGGTTTTCTCCGGGTACTCCGGCTTCCTCCCACATTCCAAAAACATGCACGACATGCTGATTGAACACTCAAAATTGTCCCTAGGTGTGAGTGTGAGCGCGGATGGTTGTTCGTCTATGTGTGCCCTGCGATTTCAGGTTGTCCCCTGCCTACTGCCTGAAGACAGCTGGGATAGGCTCCCGCACAACCCTTGTGAGGATAAAGCGGATCGGAAAAGGGATGGATGGATGATTTGATAGTGTTTAAAGGATTATATGTGTTACGAGTTTATGAAGTTTACAATATTTTTGATGGCATTTCCATCTGCTTTAGTACCGTATATTGAGCAGTGTGCTGTTTACTTAATAGGAGTTCATCAACCCAGGGTTAAAAAAGGCCATTGTTTATCAAAATACATTTATCGGAAAAGTCATGATGAATCACATCAAATAATTCTGTTGTGCTTTTCTGATAAATGATCACTTTTCAAATCAGTCAAACAGAATCAAAACGTGTCATTTGACATTTGTTGTGGCATGCTTACAGTTGGTAGTGAATACAAAATGAACTCCAAACAGTATGCGGGCACTCACCAACACAGCACTAGTGTAGACCAAAACTAGATAGCTGAGCGTGCTCAGATATTCAAAATGCTAACATATTCGTAACTACCACCGTGCCAGGCTACGTTGCTACTAGCATTGTAATTTTCACATGAATATTGCATCTGTTCTACCTTAACATCTCACTCTGACTTATTATGTCAAACACAGGGTTGGATCTGTCTCCCCATAGTTACAGAGGACGGCTTCCAGTGCCTGCGGCCTGGTTCTTGAGGCTGCCTGTGTGAGAAGCTTTTTTTCTTTCTGCTTGGTGGGTGAGCACAAGGAATGAACGGGCAAGGGGGAAGCGGGAGAATATGATGGAGGAGGAGGGGTGCAAGGATGGCTGCTTCAAAGAGAGACCTCCAGCGATGTGCCTGAGGTTCCCATCTGTCAGCAAGTGTGGTACAACATATACTACGCTTACGAATATGTGCACACGCAGGCTCCTCATGCATAAAATTCATACACACACTTTTTTTGTGGCTAAAAGGCAATGATGATAATGACAGAGGAGGGTGACACACAGGATGACAGACAGGCAGATCTCCGCAAGCTTTGCCTGATAGTAGAGACGGAGAGCGTCATGCATTTCAAGGTTTTGGTGTCTTTAAAACCACCCAGGGCACTGTCCTAAATCCAGAGGCCGAATGCAGATGATCACAAGAATGAGGAAATGGCCACAGCAATGTGACGCTGAGAGTGTACGGTATAAATCGATTAAGGTTGACTGTGAAGGGAAACGGGGGGGGGGGGGGGGTACCCGTGGTTTAGAGCTACATTAGGGGATGGTGTTGAAGTATTGCATGCATCCAGATCATAAAACCGAACGAAATATACTTCTGTTGATATAAATTGATCTCATACAATAATAATGCACCACATGAAAAGTTAAGAATATGCTCATTGCATGACTTGGTGAAGTGCACAAGAGCATGGGAAGCTAACAAGCCCCCAATTGCAGTTACATTGTTCAGGAAAATAAGTAGCAGTAAGGTTTAATTAGTATATTCATACAGGCAGGAAGTGATCCATTTCAGTTAAACACAACCTGGCACAGCCCTTCAGCTCCATCAGTCTTCAGTTCAACAGGCAAACTGAGAGCCAGTTGAGTGGAGTGGAGGAAGGAAACCCCTGCAAGATTATCTGTCTCGTCATGTTCTTCATTAGAGAACCTGTTTAGTGAATTCAGAGAATTGTTTCTAAATACATTCTACATGTTGAAGATGATTAAAAAAAACAATAATTGCAAAGACTGAGTCCAATGTGTTCTCAATTGCAGAAATAGAGCAGTAAACTGTTTTTCACATATTTGTGGGTGACCTGGATAAAATGGCACCTGATGACACACTTGGCATCCAGCTAAATCATGTCTCCTCTACATCTTAATAGCTGAGCATCCATCAGCAGCTATCCAACACTTACAGTAATTAATTACATGGTCCATATCTACCACTACAGAGTGCAGTTAGCTAGCAATAGCTAGCTATATCTTTTCCCCGGATGCCACGTTTGACAGAAAAGCTCAGTGTCATTATTGAAATTCCCAGGTGTTATGAATTTAGTGTGATTCAGGCTACAGTGATGTGTTAAAACATGAGGCCTAAAACAAGCGAGAAGCATGAGCTCAAATGTCTGTCATCGAGCGTCAGCCATGAGCTGAATCACATGTGCCAAGCGTTTAATAAAAGGTCGACTTGAAATGTTTCTGTTATGTGGCCCTCCACACTGACACTACACGAGCTCGCTATCCATCCATCTGTCGAGAGGAGCCCCAGTTACCGGTAGTTTGAAAACAAGCTGTCGGCTGCAGCTTCTCGTCGGGGTGATATACGCAGTATTTGTAGGAATAAGAAAAGATTCTAGACTAAGTAGCGTCCATTTTTCTAGGTAGCGGTAAAGATATTTCATTGACAATTGAGCGCGGTGTGGTTTCAGCGCATTCATAATTTTCAGTGTCAGACAGTGGAGAGAACAGCTCAATTTATTCTGATGTTGAAGCCTTTTTTAGATAATTGGATTTTTTTTTTTTAATTTGGCAGGGTTGTTAGCAACACTCCTCTCTTTGGTGTCTCAAATTTGCAAGACATTTTTATATTCACTTTACATTGACTTAGAACATTATAAACAGTGGCGCCATCTGACAGATCGGGGATCAAACGGCTCGCTGTACTCTTGCTTTTGCTGAAAATTTGTTCACATCAAATGCTTTAAGTGTGAAGTATTTGCTTTACTGCAGCTTTGCAACAACTTAATGGTTGTTACAGCTGCTAATTAGAGAGGCTTTGAGGTGCTGAGAGCAGTATTTTGCAAGGTTTTTTTATTATTCGCGGAGTAAAATGAGGATGATGCTTTTCACCCATCAATAAACACAAACACACTGCAGCAATAGTCTGCCCACACATGCACATAGGAACTCTCGTCTTCCTTTTGGCTAGCATATTTGTTTGAATTGAATTTAGTGTGTGTGTGTGTGTGTGTGTGTGTGTGTGTGTGTGTTATATAAACACACCTGTATATATGTGGACCGGGGTCCGGTGGTTAGCACATCAACCTCAGATGTACCGGGTTCAATTCCAGCTTAATGATGTTGCTCAATAATGTCACTTGTTGCGCTAGTCTGGTGAATTGTCCATCCCTGGTCCGATTCTCATTCAGTGGTCGCTCATTTTATCTTCTCCATAAGACCAAAGCTTAAGCTTGGAACACGGTCCGACTTGGTGGAAATGTACGTGCATCTGTGGTCTGCATGCAAATCCAAAGTAAAGCCAGCACACCTCCTGATCAATCGCATGCGGCTTTAACAGAAAAAGGATGAGGAAAAAAAAAAAAAAAACACTTTCCAGCTCCTAAATGGGAGCTGGGTGTCATTACTCACTTGAAAAAGTCAGCTCTAAGGAAAGGGCAGTTTGTCACCGACACAAAGGTCTCATGACAAATGTGGTGCAATTGAGAGTTTGGTTAGCCACACAACAAAAAGGAGTACGTTTGTAGCCATGGTATTATTGTGCCATTCTTTCCAGCATATTTTTTTAAGTGTACGTGAAGGCCAAAATTTTCTTTACAATGATGTTCTATGTGCCCCCACTAGACTAAACATGGTATTCCAAAAACATCGTCTGATAAAAAGAAAACTTCAATCTATTTCAATTGATAAGAAGACAAGATGAATGTCATCCGCGGGCATGGAATTCAGATTAATATTGTGCTATTTTTGCAGAATAAACATTGAGAAAACGAATCCACCCAACTTTGCGAACATCTCGCCTCATCTATTTTCTGGGTTCGGTTATGTGAAGTCCGCAAGGCAAGCCCGTGGGCGCTTTGATGTCAATTTCAGTCGTCACTAGGGGGCACTGCTACATCAAACGTCAGCTTCCTTGTTGTCGTCTTCCACAAATGCAATATTTATTGGAATACCAATGTTTAGACTAGTGGGGGCACATCCAACATATCTTTGCCAAAATTTTTTTTGCTTTAATAAAGCATGTCGTTTAAATATTTAACGATCTGGTTCAGGAACCTTCTAGAAGGTTTATCTGAATAAAAAAGTGAAGGAAAAAGTGTCAGAATAACAATCATCAGAGGTTCATAACAAAACAGCATTATTTATCCTCACAAGCAAGGATTGACATTAAAAGAAAAAAAAAAGAGCAAAGCGAGTCTCCAGTAGCGGAGAAAACAAAACATTTTGGAGCGGTCCGATATCAAAAGCACCCAGAGTTTGACGCTAATCAAAAGTGGTCTGTAGGATAGAGGATGGTGTGTGATGTGTAACGTTGTTCTGTTAAAATGGCACACCCTTCTGACACACAGCGTTCTTCGTTAGCATCTTCAGCTGAGGTGAGAGACTGAGGTCGTTTGGCGCCTGTGCTACATATAAAAAGCCTGCCGGATGATTTTAGAGGTGCCGCAGCATACAAGCATGCCGTGTTTGATTTGCGCATGTAAACGACCCATCCACGAGTTTGTGTGCAGATGGTGAAAACCTAAACACCAAGGGAGACGGCTATTTCGAAAGGTTGCATCACTCTTGCGCTGCACGATCAAGCCCTCTGTGCTTTCCTGGGAAAACAATGGCTAATCAACTCCCAATTCTTTGTCCGCGTCTGACAACTTCAGCATGCAAGCCCTCTTTAACCCAGACAGCGAAGAGCTACTAAGCAGTGCAAGCCCTTAGGATTAGCTGTTGGTCTACTTATGCACTTTAAGCACTGCAAACAGCAGATTTGATGATAACAAGGGTTTAAAAGTTGGAGGCGAGGCATTTGCACCACATGCGCGGCTCGATGTCTTATCACTCACTTCGTTTGTCAAGTTTCACTGCAGTAACGGTCACAGAGACAAATAAAAATAGGGCGCATTGGCTGTGGGATGTCTCTGGTGGCTTTTCGCTGGCCATTGATGGAAATGTTCAAAGTGAGTTCAAACATGCAAAGTGAAAGGCCTTCAACTGAAAAGAAGAGTCTTTTGTTTTCCAGAGCCCCTTCGGGCGCAAAGTCTGGTTGCCGTATGGGGTGGCGCTGTGAGGACATTGAAGTGCACCAGAGCGTTTTATTGATCGAAATTGCTGAAGAAAGATCTCATTTTGATGTATTCGGGTTTAAATGAGAGGGAATTATTCAGAGGTGTATGAGCCTATAACCTTCAATGCATGGTATTGGTTTTATTGCTTCATTTATTATTATTGCTCGACGTTCATTGAGCTTAGGGCCCTGAGTTACGACTGCCAAAGCGAGTACACCAAACCTTCCCAGTTGTTTCATTTCAACAGACTGGACGGTTGCCTTTCAATACTTGTCACAGAGATTAATGTGTGTTTTGCACGGCGGTCGAGTCAATGATTCTTTACACCTCACCGTGTCAATTAGGTATTATTGCATTTTTTTTCAGTGTTCGAATTCAAAAACCAAGTGTTGAGAAACGTTGAGAAAATGTACACATACACAATGTGGATGAACTTGACTTTTTTCTCATTCCTGTCAAGATTGTAGTACATGATCAAGCTGATTGCAGTATTCAGTTTTCCATAGCTTGGGAAAGAAAAGTAAAGATTTCCCCCGCCCCATTTTAAATCCAACAGTGCTTTCTATCATGTGATACTCGACAGCCAGGAAGTCCCATGACCTTTTTTTTTTTTACACTATAGCACACATACTCAGATGCATTTTTTTTCTCCCTCTCATCTGCACCCACTCAACTGCAAATATACAAACACACAGACCAGCTTCTCTTCCGGCCAGTATGTCCTTGGGAGAAATAAACAGAGTCCTTTCTTAGTCTGCCAAAAATGCGTTGACGCTATATCGGGGACCTGAATAAGTGAGGTGAAGTAAGTGCGGGAAAATAACAGTCCAACCCACCACTAAGAAAAAAAAAGCGCAACTATTTTTCTTGTATTATTGAATACAGTCTTTTCTCAAGAAGTTACCAAGATACAGGGTTCGGGGAACAATTAAGAACAGTGCTTTCGAGACGCTTGAGAATACGAAATGTTAATTCAGCAAGGCTTTTTGTGTCAAAGTTTTTTAGGGAGATACGGAGCTCAGCGTTTCAAGCAATATGGTCATGGAAGTTCTACAGCATGTGTCGGCCAGCCGATTAAGATTAAATATTTCGAAGGAAACACTCCCAGTGACAACTTGCACTAATTAACTGTCCCCAAATGGCAACCTCTCCAGTGTTCTTGTTTTTGCTGAGTGCTTCGTTGCATTAATCGAACTGTTCCTGTCGCGTTGTGTTTGTGGTTAAGGAACACTTCCCTCCGAGGAACAAATTAGCTCCATTAGCTGTATGATAAAAGGGAAAATCTTCATTTCCCAATGAGTCGAACACAGCTTCTTGTGATGCCTGTGTAAGGGAGACTTGACCACTTTGCATCTGCTGAGGTATTTGACTTATCATTCTTCATGGGAGTTTCCATCTGTGTCTATTTAAAGACCTACAGGAAGTTGTGCACTCGACAGTTCACCCACATGCTAAGGTCTCTTGGGACTGAAGAGTTCATGGGAACTAGACGCAGTTTCTCAGATTTTTGCACATCTTCACATCCCCTTGATGCTCTCTGTCTCTCAACTAATCAGGTTCTTCCAAATCATGCCCCTACAGCCGTCCTTGTGACACTCTTCTCCTCCAACCATTTTCGCTTCATTCGCTACCAGTCTCAGTTACGCCATTTAACCCTCTTCTGTTCCCTTCTGATCATCACGCTGCCCCGAGCTTAGCAACCCACTTAGGACTGATTTTTGCCTTATTCCCTTTCATTTAGCCACCTCTATTTTTCTCAATCATCTTAACTGCTATATGCTGCTCCATTTAAGTTTTTGCGGCTTTATCTTTTGTCTTCATTATGTTCCTGAGCAGTTCCCCCCAATTATCGCTCACTGTCTAAATAGACTTATGCACACACACACACACACACACACCTACATATGCTGTTGATCTATCTCTCCTATCTATCTATCTAATCTAATGTCCGCACAAGGCAAGCGGGCGTCCTGGAACCTATCCCAGCTGTCATTGGGCAGTCGGCCGGAACACCCTGAACTGGTTGCCAGCCTATCGCAGGGCACAACCATTTGCGCTTGCAATCACACCTAGGGACAATTTAGGGTGTTCCATGAACCTACGGTGCCTGTTTTTGGAATATGGGGGGAAACTCACGCAGGCACGTGGAGAACATGCAAACTCCACACCAGGAAGGCCGGGCCCGGAATCACTGTGAGGCGGACATGCTAACCAGTCGACCACCGTGTGTCTGTGGGTGTGTGGGTGTGTGTGTGTGTGTGTGTGTGTGTGTGTGTGTGTGTGTGTGTGTGTGAGCTGCGAACCAGCGAGACAATTACAGGTTATACTGTGTGCTTACATTATCCCCCCCTCCCTTGCCATACAAAGTACAAACTCTGAAAA
>NW_017805882.1:3884596-3887096 GCF_001891065.2 Hippocampus comes
GGGGCGCGGTTTCTCACCATTCGCCGCCTCTCTCTCTCTCTCTCTCTCTCTCTCTCTCTCTCTCTCTCTCTCTCTAGAGTGAGACACACACACACACACACACACACACACACACACACACACGGGGTGCGAGAGAGACAGAGACAGAGAGAGAGTGTCATCCACCCTCAATTTGGAACTATTTCACTAATTCCAATCACAAATCACTCACTGCTTTACTATTCAAACACCATATATAATGATATCATCTGCTAAATGGCTAACAATCTATCTAACTATCTCTCTCTCTCTCTATGCAGCCATCTCTGCAGCATGGTGCCTCACACTTTTTGGGGGATTTAAATTGCAGGTGCTCAGGCTTCCTCTCGCATTCTAAAACCATGCATATTAAACATCATAAGCAGGGCCGTGCTGGCCAATTTCTGCAAAATGTATTGATTTTCACGAGCAGCCTGTCTATTTCTGGGCCAGTCGAACCGTGTGACGGCCGCCGCCCCCTCCCTCCCGATTAACTTTCGTCATGTGATATCCTTCGTATGAATGCCCCTCCCCCCAGCGTCTATTACGTTTAGGTATGTGATGGCCCGAGTCTCACCACTACCCTCCCACCCCTCCGCTCCCAACGAGATTATGTCTCATCGCCTGGCGGCCGACCCCCACACCTCCTTCGACGAACAGTTTGCCTTCGTTAATATTACGGTACTTGGATTACATTACTAGTAACATTTATTTAACATGTAACTTGTAACTATACAGTAAATATTCTCTAGTGCGGACTCGTGTTTGCGCTGTCCAATTTGTCCTGATAACAGAAATTCCTCATTTGGGAAATGAGCATGGTACTTGTCCTTTATGAACCTGCAAGTATGTTGACAAAAATGCACGTGTAACAACACAATCAATAAAATACAAAAATATACTGTCCAAAAACTTTATATAACAAAAACTGCAATACAGGTGTATCCAAAGAAAATCACAACAGTAAAATACGTACAGTATTTTAATGTTTATTTTTTTCTGTCTTGGGGAAAAAAAACGTGTCTATTTTGGATTGTTTGGTTGGATGCATTCTTTGGTTTATGACAATGTTTGCCTGCGTGTCATACAGTTTTCTTGCTAGTTGCAAGTAACTGTCCCGTTGATCACCGATGTCTGGTAATTCTTGTGCATTCTGATGGATTTGTTGCCATTTGCATTGCTTCCTCGCTGGATGGTGGCTTGTCATCAGGAGTTGAATTGATGCCTTGTTTTTTAAAGTTTCGTAGATTTGCGTCTTTCCGACTTCAAGTGTCTGCTGGATGCTTTTAACTTTGTGTCCAGCCTTGCTCAAACGGATGCATTTCACTCGCTCCGCTCCAGTCATTACAGTTCTTCTACGTTTCGATGCCATGATCTACACGATGTAAGTGAATAAAGTTAAAATCTTTCGCAATTACAGTAAAACGCACGCCAATAAAAAGTCACTTACACGTCGTCGTTTTGAATCTGATGATCGAAAAACGCAAAGTGAAAATGTGTCTCGGTGTCGTCGTTCCGTAGCATCGGGTGGGCGTTGCGTGTATTTAAGCTCGCGCGGCATGACGTCTCAATCCGGGTTACGGGTAGTGGAATTTCCGCTTACGTAAGTTCCGGTAACATGTAACATCGTAGTCAAAATGTTAATGCACAGGCTTTTGTTCCGGGTGAAGGATATTCCTTTTCATAGAATTCCGGGGATGGGAATATTTACTGTATTGGAATACATTTTTTAAAGTAACCCTCCCAACCCCGTGTATAAATTGATTGGATTCAAGGGGCTGCTATGGCTCGGGTTAGCCACAGGCCTTGTCAGTGCGCACTTGAGGACATTAAACTACTGACCTCGCTTTAAACTTTGTTCACCGCAGAAAGAATGTCTGTGTTTAAGTGAATGTGTCATAAAGCTTTTAGTGGTCAATATATTTGAAAACCTCAATATAACTGAAATCCAGAATGGCTGAAGTAATGTCGGGAAAAAGAGCTGCCCCAGTAAATACCGGATCCCTGCAACTTCCCTCAAAATAACCCCTGACATTCGCTTCCTGCTCACCTGGACCCTATTAAAATAAAAGGTAATTGAATGATCACCCTGTAATGAAGGAGCACCGCTCCAGAGCTCTTTCCCACAGCCTGTCTCCCTCTCTGACTTCGAGTAAATAACCAGGACAATCGAGTGACTGTTTTCAGAAAAGGATATTGGAATTATTTGCGATGTTACAAAAAACGCTGACATACACATGAGAGAATACATTCTTGTTTTGTAGGTTAGCTACAAAGCAACCGTCAATAACATTACACACACCTTGGATTCACAAAGGAGGATGTTATGAGCACTTTGTCAGAGCTTTGTTTATTGGGATTTTTTTTTAAAGGATTGTTCTGCCAACAATATGTATGAAATTGTTTCAGGGAATTGTTTCACCGTAAAGATTAACACTGTTATTGTTCTCGTATTCCGCTCTCCTTTTCTCACCCGGTTTTT
>NW_017805882.1:3892096-3930444 GCF_001891065.2 Hippocampus comes
CCTAAACTCCTAAAAAATAAGAATGAATATTGGAAGTTTTCCTGCAGCATCTTGTGGTGGTTTGAGTGTTTGGTACGCACACACCTATCCACGCATATGTACACATTGTTCAAATGTGCTGTTCTGGAATTCAGAGTGCGCCAAAAAATGAGTGCTGGAGCCCAGCATGTCAGATATGACAGAGTTTGTCTGCTTACATTCTGCTAGGCAAATTAACTCTTTGTGGTTTTCAAAACCACAGTGAATTACTGAGGAGTTTTCCAACATGTTTTCTAATTTTTGTGGGGCTAATCACACATATAGCTGATCACAGGGTACTGCAAATCAGAGATGGGCAGCTAATTTTTGTCAAGGGACAAGCAACTCCATCCTTCCATTCATTTTTTAATGCATTGAGCCTCACGAGGGTCGCAGCGTGCTGTCGCCTATATCAGCTGTCTTCGGGCAGTAGCCGGGGTACACCCTGAACTGGTTGCCATCCAATCGCAGAGCACGCATGCAACTGAACTGTGTTGAATATGAATTTTATGTATTTTTAAAACACATTAAATTGTATTCGTTGTTATGTTCTAATTAGGAAAGAAAAACTCAACTTGGAAATAAAACGAAAATGATTGAATGAACCAAAAGTTCATTCAATTATATTAAATGTACACATGAACACATACAAGAATGTAGTCTGCGTATAAGGATGGATGAATGAATGGATGACAAGTATTTAGTGTTGTAGTTTAGACCACGGCAACCGAGGTCAAGACATTATCGAGACTAGCGAGTATCGAGACCTTGACAAGACGAAGACATTTGGAGGTCGAGAGCGAGATAAGACCAACACTGAACAAAAAAAATTGAACAAAATGCCCAGTATATTTTTCTCCTTATGTTTTCAACAAGTACAAGTATGTGCTGAGTGTAAACAAGCATCAAATTATATACGGTACTCTAAGACAGAGAAACACATCATGGATCACTATATAATCCAATTTACTGCTTTCAATCATCTTTCTTTGACATTACCCTACTGAGTTTTTTTATGGTTGTCTTAAAATGTGCTTCAACGTTTTGTAAGCAGCATTTGTTATGAAACAGATTTGATGAGTCATTATCATTCAGTGTTATTGACTTTGCACTACTTTCTTCCAGGTTTATTGCTGCATCTCCAGCTGTCTCCCACCTCTCTCTCTGTGCAGTGGGTGTGGCACTCCAGAAGTCAACTGGAAGGTAGCACAGCACCTGCATTCTGTGTTCACTGATTCCAGTACGACTGGCCTGGTCTCATCCAGTCTTGATCAAAATTGGTAGATCTCCAGTCTTGACAGATTTCCTAAAAAATAGCAGGTTTGAGTCCCCAAATTTTATTGCAACAACATACCCTTCGGCGGCCTGGTGGTCCTTTTACAATAAAAGCTTTTGATTTTGATTTGGCGGTGGCCCGGTGGTCCAGTGCTTACCACGTCTGCCTCACAGTGCAGAGGTGCAGGGTTCGTATTCGGCTCTGGCCTTCCTGTGTGGAGTTTTCATGTTCTCCCTGTGCCTGCGTGGGTTTTCTCCAGGTATTTCTCCACATTCCAAAAACATGCATAGCAGGTTAATGGAACACTCTCAATTGACTCTTGGTGTGAGTCTGAGCGCGGATGGTTGTTTGTCGATGTACGACCTGTGAGTGGCCGGCAACCGGTTCAGGGTGTCGCCTGCCTACTGCCCGAAGTCGGCTGGGATAGGCTCCAGCACGCCCGGCCACCCTTGTGAGGCTAAAGCGGATCAGAAAATCGATGCACGGATGGCTACGAGTATGTCTACATGATATCAATGAAAATATATGCAAACTGTTAAAACTACAGCGCACATATGCTGGTTCGATTGTGTTCACCATCAATCCTCACTCCGGAGCTCTGAAAGATTTCTGGATTGAAAAATGGACCTCGGCTAAGATGGAGAACAAATAAAAGAATTGTAAATGACCTGATTTGAATTCATAATATTCTCTTTTCCACAAATATCTACAAAAGTATGTACGACCATGAGCTGGGAAACTGCTATTTGCTATCTTAGAGTGCAAATACTACAAATACTGCATGGCTGGAAAGGAGTTTATCTTGGGGGGGGCATTTGAAAGGTATTATAGTTAGATATATTTCATTTATTTGCACTGCTGCCAAGGCTTAGTACCAATTCCAATTTCAATTCAATCACTTTTCACTGTACTCTCTATCATTCCAATCAGATGCAGCTTTAGTGCACTGCCACCAGCTCTGGAGACGGATGGCAAAGTCATCTTCCTTACCACGTGGACTATTAAACTTTTTATTTTTTGCTGACAGTATAAACATAGGTAGTGCAAATCTAAGCTGCATAGCCAGAAAATGATTTATGGCTCTGTAGGGTCGTGTGAAAAATGTACAGATTTAACCTTTGACCCCATCCAGCACATCTTTAACCCGATGCACTTTATTCTTTCAGGAACTGCATGTAACCTCCAATAAAGTTCCAGAGTGGAAGAAAAACATATCACAGCATTCCACAGAAATCCCTAACTACCATGCAAAAATATATACTATATCACATGAGCAATTTTATGGGGTACATGGGCTGACCTTATCCTGCAGGTCAAAATGCCAAATTCTCATTTTCTGGCTCCCGCCTAGCCATTTTATTTTCTTCTTCCAATTTATGTTAAGAATAGAGGAATAAACAAACATATATTTGGCATCAACTGACTTATTCCCTCACAGGTATAGTCCAGAAAAAATCACCTATCTGTATCTTATCCAAATATTCTAAATGTTTGTGATTGGTTGGTGAGCCATTCCAGGGTGTACAATTTCTTCAAAGTCAGCTCGGTTTCAGTTTTCCCTTCCTTGAACAGGCATATTCTGTACTGTAAAGGGTCTGTTTGTCGGTATGAAACATACAATTCATGTTGTAAATTCTTCAATTTAGTGTTTACCTCGCCCAGGATGAAAAATGGATTCGTAAATGGCCATGTTTTCTACAATAAAAATTGTATCCTCATAGCTGCTCCAAGGTGCACAGGAGGGAATGGGAAGACGCTTTTGAAGAGAGAGTGCAAACACTTGGGTTGAAACATCATTTGTCCATCAAAGAGTCCCCGCGTGTGCATCGAGTGTTGCAACTGGGATCACTGTTCCTCTTCTCTTTATATCAAAAGCATACAAACTTACAATGCAGTCACCTTCATTGAAATCGCTATTTCTCTATTTTGAGAATATTACCTCCCTTCCACAGCACTCACAGGTTTTTAAGCAAATGGAAATGGGAATATGAACTCACTGACCATATTATACTTTAATTTGTTTCTGTGAATTACAGCTATTTTTCTTCACATGCCAGCTTCTGTTTCAACTCATTCATATCTCTAAAAAGATGGATCTTTTGAATGAACCCAAATGTGGAAGCTTATTTTTCAGCGCTTCAGAAGGCATTAAAAGTGCATGTTCCCTAATTAAATTCCGGCTCCAGTATAGGCTTTTGATGATTTTTTTTTTCTTTCCCTTAATTCTGCTTCGACTCCCACACAAACAGCCCAAAAAGAATCAAGAACATAATCAGTCGTTCCTCTGCAGTATAATGACCTCTAATTATCACTTTTGAATTTGGATTCTGCCACCGCCACACACTTCTTCATATCAATCACCTTAATCACTTTTTGATTCACATTCATAACATGTTTTTGTCGCCGTTTCCATTAAGTTTTTTTTTCGACTTTGCCTCAAAAACACTAATATATGCACTTAGCGTCCATCCCTTAAACCTTAAAGCAGGGGTCGGGAACCTTTTTGACTAAGAGAGCCATAAAAGCAAAATATTTGGAAATGTATTTCAGTGAGAGCCATATATATATATATAAAACTGTATTTTAAAAGTGATTTCAACAAAATGTCAGTATAATAAGCCTCTGGATTCCGTTCTTTAAATAATTTTTGTGATAATACTCACCATTAATGTGAATGGTTTTCCGTTCCTCATGATTGCTAAAAATCCAGCAAAACTATCGGAATGAAAGTCATCTTGCCGGGTCCATACGCGGAGTTGCTGCTGGCTCGCTTGCACCCTGCTCAGTAGCTTGCACACTTCCTTTTGGCCATCTCTCGCAGGGTATTTTGATGCGAACGTAGCATGGGGCATGTTAAAGTGCCGCTCTGCATTCGACCGTTTCATCGATGGTATTTTCTCATTGCAAATCAGACACAAAGGCGAACCCTTCGGTCCATTTGTCCCAAAGTCTAACAAACTCGTCATCTTTTTTTCTTTTCGCCATCTTATTCGCTTAGGATTAGCTTTGAGCTAATGGCCGAGCGGGTTGATTCAAAAGGGGGCGTATACCTGTTTCCACAGCAATGGCAACGTTGGCCAGTATCATCCAATCAAAATGGCTCCTGGAGCCAACTGCAGCCCGAACGAGGAAATGAGCAGTGAAAAATCAATTGATGGATGCATTAATAAACAAGCGAGAATATTTTTTTATCTGCGAGACAGATGCAATCATCAAAAGAGCCATATATGGCTTGCGAGCCATAGGTTCCCGACCTCTGCCTTAAAGTGTTGAATCACAAAAAGAGTTTAGCCAGTGACCATACAAAGAGCACACACATTAAGTGCAAATGAAAAATGGTGGGAAAGCAGAGTGGATAAAATCAAATAATTCACAGAACAGTGTCCTCATTCAACAAAAACAGCAACCTCGAGTATCTGGACGTCATAATGACCTCACACAGTCACACTGACACAAACACAAGTGCACTAATTCACCAAAAACCTTGAAACTCCTCATGGGGAATGAAAAACAAACACAAGTTAAACATTCCCTCTTTTTCTTTCCCTCCATCGCTCTTTTCTCACATCAAATGTTCTCAAAAAAACGGACAAGAGCGTTGGCTTCCACAAGAATCCGTGGAAGTGTTTGAATAAGGCAATTTATGGCATCACACATGGTGCTGTGTCATTTCATCGGGGGGAGTTGTTTCAGTATAGGGCGGCTGTATGAATGGCTCATTGATCAGGCTGTTACAAGTGACAGAGTGAATCCAGGCGGTATGAACAGCCAAATAAAAGTGTGTGTGGGCAGTGCGCTTACGTGCGCGCGCGTGCGTGCGTGCGTGCGTGTGTGTGTGTGCGCGAGCGCGTAATCGTTTGCAGCATGGCTCAGGTGGTAGCAATTGGAGGGCGGCTGAGTTGATCTCTTGCTTGTCCAGATACATCCTGTTTGTGAATCAGCTGGTTACCACGTTTCCAAGAAGCATGAAAGGGTTCATGAGGCAACACTGTGAAGAAATAAATGGGTGCCGATTTTGAATGCTTAGAATTGGCAAGGAATTATGTTTTGTTTCATATTTGACTTTGTAGAACAATACAGATTAGGCAAATACAAAACCCAGTTCCAATGAAATTGGGATGTTGTGTAAAACATAAATAGAAACAACATCTGTACAATTGCACACTTAAACTTGCTCTACAAATACTGTTACTGGTCACTTTAAAATGGTGCAATGACTATCTGCACCAACTACACAACTGTTATATTATTGTATTCTACTACTGATCACTTTAGCCCTGCTTGATACCTTGCACATTGTCTCACAGCTGTCATTGGGTGGTACCAAACCTAAAATGCTTGCAAAAGGCAAGGAACAAAAAAAACGTAAATCCAATGTCAAACTCAGAGGACAAGTAAATCCAATATGCGAGAATACAAACCAAAATATAACAAGAACCTACTGACATGCAATGATACTTAGTCTATGAGGCAAAATGTCAAGAGTGTCAAGAAAATTAAGCACTTGAGAGAGTCGAGCACATGGCTAATAATCCGACATTCGGTTGTTGGTGTGACCTGGCTTTTAAAGCAGACAGGTAATGAGGCAGATGGGACTTGTGAGGGAACGCCCACTCTCCATCTGGAGACTAAGAAAACAAAGCAAACAAAACAGACTCATCACAGTAGTAGATTTTTAGGTGAAATTATTTTCCATTCTTACTTGATGTACAACATGCTTGATGTACAACTTAAGTTGCTCAACAATCCACTGTCCCCATTGTCGTATTTTTTGCTTCAGAATGCACCATATATTTTCAATTGGAGACAGGTCTGGACTGCAGGAAGGCCAGTATAGTATCTGCGCTCTTTTACTACATTAATGGGTGTCATTTCGGACAAAAGTAATGGACACATGTTTTTCACACTATGTACTTTACATTAATGGTGCCTTCGTAGATGTGGAGGTTTCCCATCCCATGGGCACTAAAACAACACATCACACAGGCACTGTTTTTTTGAACTTTTGGTCTGATAATCTGGAAGGACCTTTTCCTTTTTGGCCCGAAGGACATCCATCCACATACATGATTTCCAAAAAAAACAATTTGAAATATGGACTTTTCTGATCACAGACCACTCCTCCACGTTGTGTCAGTCCATCTTAAATGAGCTCGAACCCAGAGAATCCAGCAACATTTCTGGGTCTTGCTTATACAGCATAAGAATTTCACTTTGCATGGTAGCGTTTTAACTTTCATCTTTTGATGCAGCAACAAACTGTGTTAATTGAGATCAGCTTACTGACGTGTTCTTGAGGCCGAGGGTCACCAATCTTTTTGAGAGTGAGAGCTACTTCAAATGTCCTGATTGTGTGAAGGGCTACCAAATTGATACACGTCTGAAATAACATTTGTACAAATTACATTTAATAATATTAGAATGTGTTATTTTTAATATGAAGGATTTAAATTTTCAGGGTCTGATCATCTTAAAGATGCCTCACAATACTGCCAGTGTTTGCATTTCGCGGGCACCACGTTGGTGACCCCTGCCATAAGGCAATATCTTCGAAACAATAGTGATGTTTTTATAATGCAATGCTGCCTGATGAACTCAAGGTCATGGGCATACAGTGGTCGTTTTCAGTCTTGTTGCTTTCATGCATTGATTTATCCAGATTTGTTGAATGTTGATTGATATTACAAATTGTTCAAAATAAAATCTCTAACTTCCTTGCAAATGGACATTGAGAAACCTTGCTGTTAAGCTGTCTTCACATAGTTGTTCACAAAATGGTGATCCTCGCCCCCATCATGGCTTGTAAAAAAACTATGACTTTTGGGGATGCTCCTTTTATACGCAATCGTTTCACTCACCTGTTTTCTAATTCACCTGTTCACCTCTAGAATGTTCAAAAGAGGTGCTATTCTTGTGTTTTAAAGCATTCCTCATTTATTCCAGACAGTTGTTATCCCTGTCTCAGATTTTTTGGAACATGTTGGAGGCACCAAATTTAAAGTGAGACATTTTTTTGCAAAAAACGTCGTTCATCAGTTTGAACATTCAATATTTTGTCTCTGTGGTATCATTGAATACACGTTGAAAAGTATATAACGGTCTTTCAGTCTAGCCCAGGGGTCGGCAACCCAAAATGTTGAAAGAGCCATAGAGGACCAAAAAAAAAAAATCTGTCTGGAGCCGCAAAATAAATAAATAAATAAAGGCCTTATAACGAAGGAAACACATGCTGTATGTATGTATGTGAGCTATATTAGCCTACTATCAAAATGACTAAGTTGGCTACAAATACACAATGAGACTTCATGATTAAATGTTTTGGGTTTTTTTCCTGCACTGCATCCTGTAAGCAGGGGTGCCCAACTTTTTTTGACTGAAGATCTACTTTTCGGTCAACCAACCTACCGCGATCGACCCGTTACTGCACACACTGACCAACGCATGCCTACCTACCTTCATCGAGACCTGACGCGGAGGCATGGGACGCACTTTTGCAGCGTGTTCACTATCATAGCTCACGTGTACCATTTTAAAACGCTTCTCTCGGCTCTCCACATTCTCATTTTTTTTTTCCCGGTACCCTCGGTGAATTGTACATGAAACGCTGTTTTTGTTTTTGTGTTTGTTTTTGTTTATTTGCAACAGACACCTGCCTGGCATCCCGCTTTGCTAACAGAGACATGTGTCGCAGGCTATGACGCAAGTCTTCGTTGACAGAAAACTTGAAATGTATTATTTATTCTACACGTTTTTACAGCATTGGGAAACGTTAACAATGTTTGTGTCATGTTTTTCCTCCTACAGAAACCATATTTGAACTAAAAAATAGATTTCTCTCCCCCATCTTTTTCCATTTTCAAACATTTTTGAAAAAGCTCCAGGGAGCCACAAGACAGTGCTAAAGACACGCATGCGGCTCTGGACCCATGGGTTGCCGACCCCCGGTCTAGCTCTTTCCAACCAGTGATATATTTTCTTAATTGAAGAAGCAGCTGACGTTGACAAACTATACCAGTGGCTTGTAAAGACTGGATGAAAAGACAACCAGGAGACACTAATCATGGCAGCACAAGAACAGGCCCTAAACACAAGATCAATAGGGTCTATCACAACAGGACCCCAGGTGCTGGCTGTGCAATGAAGCCCCAGAGATGGTGCAGCATATCACAGCAGGGTGTAAGATGCCGGCAGGCAGAATATTAAATGAAGCAGCATAACCAGATAGCAGGAATGGTGTACTAGAACATATGTGCCAAAAATGGACCAGAGGACCCAGAATCCAAGATCCAGGTTGACAAACTGGTGAGAGCCAACCAACCTGATACTGGTGGTGGATGAACATCAGATGACAGTAGTCGTGACAGATGGAGCAATCCCAAATGAAACAAAAAGCTGGAGAAATACCAAGGACTGAAGGAAGAACTACAAAAAATGCGTGGGGTAAATTCAACAGTGATGCCAGTTGAGATCAGGGCACGGGGGACTGCAAACTCCGAGCTGGATGGACGGCTCCTGCAGATACTAGTAACAAATGCGAGATCTCCATGCAGAAGAGCACAATACTAGGAACAGCTAAAATCCTGCGCAGAACCCCCCAGCTCCTGGGCCTCTGGCAAAGGACCCGAGCTAGCAGATCCCGCCAGATGGGTAAGGAAACATTTTATTTAGTTTTTATTTATAAAATATTGTTTTGCCCTCAAGGCACACGATCGCTGAGCTCTAACTCCTCCCTTCACTGAGAAGTTATTCGCTGTGGAAAACGTAACATTGATGGGCTGTGACCAGCAGTGTTTTGTACCCGATCTGTCTTTCCTTCGACCCTTACTCTCTCAGGCTGCCATCGAGACTTTGTGATGGAAATCTGTGACCGGCAACCAGCACAATACACTGATCCCTGCCTTCATCTGTCGCAATGATTTTATGCTCTATAGTGAAGACAGGGAATGTGAGTGTGCGCGAGAGAGAAAAAGATTTATGACTGGGGTTGCTCCATAGGCCTATGGCTCAGCGTTCCGTTTGACCAAACAGCCCATGAATTCCTCTAGCAGTAAGCTGGCTGGCTCCACCATAAGCAGCCAATGCAATTCATTGTGTGCCAGGGTGAGGCAGGAGAGAGAGAGAGTGAGAGAGAGAAAGAGAGAGAGAGACAGAGAGAGACAGAGAGACCATCTATCTGTGTGTGTATGAGTTACAACATGTATGTTTTTCGTGAACACAAAACACAATAATGCAGTCCACCAATATGACTTTTGGGAGAGATTGCCATTGATTTGAACTGGAGTAGTTGCATTTGTGCCTGCCACAGAAGCTTAAAGGATCTAAAAGGATTAATATAGCAGCAAGGACTTGTCCAGTGTCATTCCTCATATGCCTCTCAGATGAACGGGGAAGAGGGAGGAAGCAAAACGCTTGGCTGGATGACGAGAAGAAAACTGTTATGAAAGTCTGTGGGGGAAAAAAAAATACAAGAGGAACAGGCATTCATATAGAAAATGCTTAGGGGCTTTTGGATATAATTAGGAGATGCCTGTTAGCTTTAATACTTACTAAAGAAGTAATGTTTTTGTTGTGTTTGTGTTCATGTTTATCAGCTTATGCAAAAAAAAAACCTAAACCAATTTCCACAAAACTTTGCAGATATTGGTCTGAAGTACAATCCATTGTTGTTGAGGTTTCAATAGGAATCACTGTCATGAACAGGAATTAAGTGGAACACAGTTGAGCGCAACTTTCACTTTTCACAACTTTAGATTTGAAATGCTAAATTGTGTAAAGAATCATTAAAACAGCATGATCAGAACATGTCATCAAATTCACCTCGTCCACAAATCTACCATAAGTCTGAATGCAAGTACAATACACAGAAAAACAACACCCCTCCTCCCAAAAAAAAAAATTTGGCTTGCATCACAGGCAGGCTTTACAATTGGAGGAAGATAGAGGAGGGGAAAATAAATGACATAAGCAATGTTGGAGGAAAACAGAGATGTCACTATTGAAAATTGAACCACTGTACTTGGAAGAAGATTCCATAAAAGAAAATGCATGGCGCAGAATCATTCTCCTGTTTTAGTGGAAAATTAAATTGAAAAGGGCAAACTTGCATCCATGCACCCGAGTAGGACTCGCCATTGGGGACAGTCTATCTCAGACTTGCTGCTGCTTAAAAGGGCACCATGAAAGCTCTCAGCATAAATTGAGCTGACACTCACCGCAATACATTTTTATACTACAATGCTGAAATGTTGTCATGGTGAACTCACCTAACCAGTAACACTTTCAACTTTCGGCATGGCATTGCGATAAGAAGTGTTTAGTTTTTTTGAGAGGGAGGGTTTCTCCAGTACACTGAAATAAATCTATTCTATACTGGACTGAATTTAACAAAACTCAAGTTATTGTTAAATTCTATGATATTGATGATAGAAAAAAGTGAATAAAAACACAGCAAAGCAATGCAAAGCTCTATTACGAACAAGAGAACGATGCGTTGTGCAGTACAAAAGCCCTTTTCTCATTTTCTCAACACTGTGTTGTACTCCCACTGGCCTGTTAATGCATTATTGATGCTGGGCTAGTGGATCGGTTTTTATGTCACAGGCCTTGGAGAGCATAACAGCATTTCAAAGATACCGGGGTTCTGTCCTGGGTTCTCAACAGGTCATGTGTTAGAACAAGAAAATGGCATCTTTCAGGTAAAACAGGAAGCATGTGCATGGCTGCGGATACATGCAATGCCTTCGGATACGCACATCCATAGCGCATAAGCGCTCCCATGAGGTGCCCAAATTAGGAAATCAACAAAAGAGCGAGGCAGTGATTGCGGCAATGATGACACTCGACATTTGAGCAGTCGTAAGAAATGCTCAGACCTGCTATTGCAGTGTGAGACCTGACGTGACACCCAAACGGTACCACGAGTCGGGAGCAACCAAGAGGGAAAAAAAAAAAAACTTTAAACCCCCCCCCCCCACCCCACCCGCAAAACATGAAGAGGATGAAGATGACTGGAGATGCAGCAATAAACCTGTAAGAAAGTAGTGCAAGTCAATAACACTGAATGATAATGACTCATCAAATGTGTTTCATAACAAATGCTGCTTACAAAAAGTTGAAGCATATTTTAAGACAACCATAAAAAAACTCAGTCAGGGTAATGTCAAAGAAAGATTATTGAAAGCAGTCAATTGGACTATATAGTGATGCATAATGTGTTTCTCTGGCTTAGAGTCTACAATTTGATGCTCGTTTACATTCAGCACATACTTGTGCTTGTTGAAAACATAAGGAGAAAAAGATACTGGGCATTTTGTTCAGTTTTTTTGGTTCAGTGTTGGTCTTATCTCGCTCTCGACCTCCAAAAGTTTTCGTCTTGTCAAGGTCTAGATACTCTTTAGTCTCGATAATGTCTTGGCCTCGATTGCCGCGGTATAAACTACAACACTAAATACTTGTCATCCATTCATCCATCCATATACGCACATATACGCAGACTAAATTCTTGCTTGTGTTGAGATTACATTTAATATAATTGAATGAACTTTTGGGTGTTTTATTTCCAAGTTGAGTTTTTCTTTCCTAATTAGAACAAAATAAAGAATACAATTTAATGTGTTGTAAAAAGACATAAAATTCATATTCAACATAGTTCAGTTGCATGCGTGCTCTGCGATTGGCTGGCAACCAGTTCAGGGTGTACCCCGTCTACTGCCCAAAGACAGCTCGGATCAGCGACAGCACGCTGTGACCCACGTGAGGATCAATGGATTAAAAAAAGGAATAGAAGGATGGAGTTGCTTGTCCCTTTAGAAAAATTAGCTGCCCATCTTTGATTTGCAGTATCCTGTGATCAGCTATCTTACTTGGCCCAATTCTCGAGAGCAGCCGTCCAGTGCCCAATCTTGTTTTTGCGACACGGATAGCTTTCGCTGAAGGACATATTTTGATGCATTGTTGTAGCTGTGGCGCAGCGACACGGAGATAACCCTCCCGCTGGCGGCCGTCCTTCAACACGTTTGGCCACATTCTCACGGCTAATGTCGCTATAAGCAGCGAGCTTGTCGCGACAAAGGTTCTTCATAGGCTACTATGAAATGCAACTGAACCTCCCCCCCAAAAAAAAACTGACGTAAGTTTTATTTTCAAGTTGTGGCGGATGACTTGACTTCAAATTCAGGCTGGCCTGCTCTACTTCTACAGGATATGTATAACCTCTCGTTCGGGCTTAAATCAACTCCTTACGTGCCTTTTTTACACACTTTCAAGATGTGTTGATTCTCCCGTGTGGCCTTCTGACACACCCATCGCACGTAATCTTGAAATATGTCTGCACCCACCAAAGAGGAGGGATTCTGTGAAGTCTAAGGGTGGCCCCAATTTCTGCATTGTGGAGTTTTCATGAGACATGAGAATTTCACATAATCATTTTAAAAATATGACACAATTTGATTGTGAAATTCACTTGCGTCATGGATCTGGAACTTATCACTAGTGACCTGTGTGCGGCTCATCTCCAGGCTACATTAAAGAAGTATGTTTTTTTTTTTTAAATTCACTTATTAATTAATCCAATACTAGCAATTTCATCAGAATACCATGGTCATTATGGAATGCTTAGAGCAAATTAAGAGCTGACCAAGTTGCCAGGCAACACACTGCACGTGTGGTGCATCACATACCTGAATAGATATCTTACTTATGGCCCATTATTATGATGGCTGTGATCGGCTCATCAACTGCAAGTCCCATCAGCATGTGGAAATGCTTCTCATGGGTGAAGAAAAAATTCTGCGTCTACTTTTTTTTTTTTTTTTACCAGTTAATATGACATAATGTCAACATTCAGCTGTCATTGTAATGTAGTAAGGGGTAGTATAAGGGATTGGTATACCCCCGCTACTCCCCTTCCACGAGAATCAGCTGAGTCGCCCGGTGACAGTCATCATATGCTGTCAGCACCTGTGAAATGACTCAAAGCACACAATATGATGTTTTGCATTCAACAGATGCCAGACCATAGTACAGCCTACAGAATGCGTAGGCCAAAAGACACTGAAGTCTACGGGAGAATGTGAGCACTGCCAGATGTGTCAGGGTCATGCCCTAATGTCAAGGTCGCTCCACTCGTGAAGGTGTAGTAAGTGACAAAGTGAAGTTGATAAGACAATCTGCATAGTTGAAAAAGTGCATCGTAGTAGTTTTATTAACATTTTTGAGTCGATTTTGAACAACATGGACAAAAGTAGGGCGGCCCGGTGGTCCAGTGGTTTGCGCGTCGACCTCACAGTGCAGAGGTAATGGGTTCATTTCCAGATCCTGCCTCCCTGTGTGGAGTTTGCTTGTTCTCCCCTGCCTTGTTTGGGTTTTCTCCGGGTATTCCGGTTTCTTCCCACATTCCAAAAAATGCATGGCAGTCTGATTGAACACTCGAAATTGTCCCGAGGTGTGAGCATGAGCGCGGATTGGTGTTTGTCTGTGTGTGCCCTGCGGTTCAGGGTGTCCCCCGCCTACTGCCCAAAGACGGCTGGGATAGGCTCCAGCAAACCCCGCAACCCTTATGAGGATGAAGCGGATCGGAAAAAGGATGGATGGATGGACAAAAGTAATTCTTTCACTTGAATTCTTTTTGCTGTTCAGCAGTTTTGTGATGCCTATAAATGGACATTTTTATGCAAGCGAGACAAAAAAAAAAATCTGTATCCGTGTGCACATATTTTGTCCCTCGTTAAAATGGCATTTTTTTTCAGACATCCGTTTAGAAAATATGCATTCCTCTGTGGCGCCCCAGCAGCACTGATGAAATCCCCGCCCTCCCCTCCACCCCATATCATTTAAGTTGCACATGCCTGCTCGAAAACATCTCTGAAGGGTTGATAAAATAACCACACACACACACACACACACACACACACACACACACACACACACACACACACACACACACTCATACGCACATACAGTAAGTGAAGTTCCTGCGTGTTGTTTGATCTTCCGTTTTCCCCCGGGGGCATGATGTTTGTTTGGTTGGCGTAAGGTTTGTCACAGTCTGTTTTCAACATTATTCATGAAAGACTACTTTTTTTTTTCTGAGCAAATGCTGGATGGTCAGAGGCTCAACAACAACTCTGACGGAGCTGTTCTTAACACACAACTAATTCCCACACACTTACAGAAAAATATGCTCAACACTTTAACTATCTTGGCAAAGCTAAATGGATGCTGGCAGGCCTGCTCCTAAGAGCACAAATGGATGGCCAAATAAGAGGCATGTGATAATCGACCTTTAAAAAATGGTGCATTAATGCAGCGCTGTCAACGTTTGACCTAACTTTGGAGTGATACATCGGTCAGTCCACAGTCAGGTTTTGGTGTGAAGCTCTTGAGGAGTTTTGGTAAAATAAAAATAAAAAAAGAAAATTCAAGCTTCAAATCATTCATTTTTCACAGTCTAAGCGGAGTTGGGTCGCGGAAGAAGCAGCTTCAGCAGGGAGGCTCAGACTTCCCTCTCCCCAGCCATTTCCTCCAAGCCTTCTGGGGGAAGGATCCCAAGGTGTTCCCAAGCCAGCCGGGAGACGTGTCCTGGGTTTGCCTTCAGCTTCCATGTTACCATGTAAACGTTAGTTGCCCAAGGCCTTCATAATCCCGTGCTGGTTTATCCAACACATGCATGATATGAATAACGGCTTCTGTTTTTCATCAGTTAAGTTTAGATTCAGTACTCAGCGTCTTCGTCGTGAAGGCTCAAAAATTTTCTGCCCTCTCCTCAGATTGGATGATCGGAGCTGCCCATAACCATGTGATTGATTACGCACAGGCGACTGTGCGGGAGAGGTCAAATGTTGGATGTTATTAAAAGTTAATATCCAAGGCCAAATTTTGAAGAAAAACTCGACGGCGTGATGATAGGTCAGCCAACACTATATTGGAGCTGGATGTCTCTTTCCACTTGTAAGAGGATTTATTTGCCAGAGAAAAAAGAACTAGCCGGCCCTCTCACTGGTCAATACAGCTTGAGGATGGATTTTGTTTCCTTTGTATCAATAATAAGCACTTCCAATGAGTACTCCATATTTTATTTCAAATGTTTAAGTTTTTGTCATGTTTTTTTGACATGGTCTGTATTTATTGTGAACGGAACTGAAATGTAGAAGTTTGCAGTTTATAGATTGGAAGGCTTTATTTTGTTTTATTATGTTTCTTGGTTTTCGTAATAATGACATTCATCCTCAAACATGCAAAATGTCTCTCTTTCTGTGCAGTGCCATACAGTTAAATTGTTTGAGACACGATAGCGCTGTCCCAAACAAATCTTTTTATAATCAATTTTCCTATCGATTATTCCATTGATTACTCCAGTGCTTGTGCAGTGCAGGCTAAGTGCATTACTTCGTATCCTCATTAACATTCACTCCACTATTTGAGGACTGGCTTAAGATCAAGTAGTCTATGTTTAGGCATCAGGACAACGAGCTGAAAAAATTCAGCAAATCTACCCGTGTATGGACAGAAGAGGAAAAAAAGGAAAGTTTTGGAGGTGGTCAAAAATCCTGCAATATCTGGGAACCTAGATAAAACAAAGAAGCAAAGAAGGGGTGGCCCCAAATTCTTTCACAGCAATGCAAAAGGTGGCCATTGCAGTTATTATTAGTACGGGGGAGAATTGCTTTCACATCGACCAAATACAAAGTGCCATATTTTCCGCACTATAGGGCGCAGCAAAAAGTTTTCCAGTTTCTTAAAAGCTCACCGAGCGCCTTAAAATCCGGTGCATCTTGTGTATGGTCATTACGGTAATTCGTCGACTCCAAGATGGCTCTTTCCTGGTTCAGTGAACTGTGTCGCTGCTTTATTAAATAAGTTTGTGTTGCAGCTCCGAAAAAAAGGAGAGCTGTGGTGTTAATTTTTTAAAAGTCTCAACAAATACAGGTACACCTTTGTCTGTCTCCGTGCATTCTTCCGTTCAACTCGAAAGGTGTTCAAGACCGCTTCCGAAAAAAGTAAACTAACGATTACTTCAATGAAACTACAAAAATTGAAAATTATACATCAAAACTGCAAAGCAAGCGAGGATATCACAAAATAAATTCTATAGCCCCCCCCCCCCCGACAGAATTTATATTGTGATTTCATCATTTGTGAATACACAACAAAGGAATAAATAACTACGACTGACATCTGATCGTACTGTTGGAGCTACGATCAAGGAAATGCCAATGCGTTTGTCGGAGGCGGTAATGAACGCCTCTCGAGTTGACCGGAAGAAAAGAAGGCATGGAGACAGACAAAGACGCTCCTGTATTTGATGAAAAAAGGAGAGCTGTGGTTGTGGTTTTATTTTATTTTTTTAAACGCAGACTTTATGAATGGTTTTCACAGTCTCAGCAAATACAGGTACTGTACGTCTTTGTCCGTCTCCGTGCCTTCTCTTCCGTTCCACTCGAGAGGCGTTCATGACCACCTCCGAAAAACGTAAATTAATTATTACTTCAATGAAACCACGAAGAAAATCAAGCGAGGAAATCACAAAATAAATTCTGTTGGGGGGATATAGAATTTATTTGTGATTTCCTCGCTTGATTTTCTGTTTTGATGCATTATTTTCAATTTTCGTAGTTTCATTTAAGTACAGTAATAGTTAATTTACGTTTTTCAGAGGCGGTCATGAACACCTCTCAAGTTGAACGGACGCCTCTCGAGTTGAATGGAAGGGGCGTAGCACCATCTAGTGGAGGCATTGTAGATTGCGCCTTATAATGCAAAGCGTCCAATGTATGAAAAAAAATTACAAAATAGCCATTCATTGAAGGTGCGCCTCATAATCCAGTGCGTATTTTAGTGAGGAAAATACGGTAGTTTTTTTCCCCCTTCATTAAAAAAAAATACAACAATTAAAGTGCATTTTATATTTCCATTGGTTGTATTTGCGATATGAAGGAATGTGTTCTGATGTGATCTGAAACCTGTAAGTGTGCCAAAATATGCACAAATCAGATCTAAATCAGGGAGGGGGCAAATACTTCTTCACTAAACTGAATGTCTTTGATATACTGTATGTCCGTTGCTCCATTTCACCTCCTCTTTTCTTTTCATTGAGCAAAGTCATTTGACATACAGTAAGAAATTCATGAATAAAAAATTTCTCACATGTTACAGTCATGATGCAATGGTTGTGTCAGTTTTCTCTCATCTTCTTGTCCTGACACACACAGAGTGCTTGCTATTTACAAGACATTTCAATTTCAGTAAATATTCTGTTTTCTTTCAAACCATGTCGAGTTCTTTCATCATAAGCCTGCTTCATTGTATGTCATGATTATGTATACGTGTAATAGGCAGGGCTTGACATTGAAGGGGCCCTTTCATAATAATCAATTTTTCCAGTTTTATGTGTAATATACAGTGTGTCAGCAGCACGGTGGATGACTGGTTCGCACATCCACCTCGCAGTGCAGACGTACAGGTTACGATTCCGGTGTAGAGTTTGCATGCTCTCTCCGTGCCTCCGCTTTCCTCCCACATTCCAAAAACATACATGGCAAGTTAATGGAACACACTAAAGTCTCCCAAGGTGTCATTGCCTGGCAACCAGTTCAAGGTGTACCCTGCCTATTGCCCGATGACAGCTGGGATAGGCTCCAGCACGCCTGTGATCCTTGTGAGGATAAACGGATTAGAAAATGGATGGATGGATGGATACAACATGGTTTAAAGTTAACATTTACTGTATGTCATTTCCATGCACTACCCCAGGGGTAGGGAACTCCGGTTCCTCAAAAGCCGTATCCTGCCAGTTTTAGATCCCTCCCTACTCCAACACACCTGATTCAATTGACCATGCTTGTTTCAGGCTTCTACAGAGCTTGCTGATGATGGTTCCGAAGCGTAACTTTCTATGTTGTGACTGTGCAGGAGTAGAAGAGTTGGCAATTTTCCATGAATCCAGTGGTGCACGCACACCAGCGTAAAGACGTCACCCACTCACGCAGGATTTAACATATCCTAAAAATACATTTCCGTGTTTGGAAGCAATCGGATCTAAACAAATACAGTTTATGATGTATAGTGAAAAGATGATGAAGCCTCACACTTCCGAGAAAGCTTTGGTTGAGTGTGGGTGAGGAGGTTTGGGGGAAGCTAACTCTGAGCAAAGAAGCAAAGGACAAGGAACGTCAAGTATGAAGGAACGCAACAGCTCCAATGCAACATGAATTTCAGGAGTACAGAGATGGTATGAAACTGTTTTCTGTTTCTAGCATTGCTGACTTTTATATAAGGCTCATCCATGTATATTGCTGCAACAATTTCCAGTCAACTCTGGCAGTTTTTGATACAAACATTGAATCAAGTTGGCATAAATATCAACCAAAGGCAGAGGCCTTTTCATACAGGTTTAGTGTTCATTTACTGTATATCTCCCTGCATTATTCAAGGCTTGAGCCAAGTGACAGTAAACAGTGGATTTCTCTATTTCTGCTTTATGGAGATGCTGACCTTTACAAAATAAGTATTTATTCATATAAAGAGTTGGCAGTTCCATATTATGCCGCAACTATTGTGTGCATAATGGATGCCCAGTGTCTTTCTTAGGAAGAACAAAAATAAACAAACAAGAAACAGCAGTGAGAGTACCATTAAACATGTCAAGACTGAGTGATTCCCCACCCAGCCCACCACCGCTCACCAAAACAGAAACCTCTGTCATTGTTCTACTTCAGAAGTGGGTTAGTTGGGCCATGCCTGGGCACTGTATCTGCTGCTCCTTTAGAGAATCTGTTCCAATCTCCTGTTATGTCCCTGGAGTCAGACGGATGCGATGGACAAACATCCATCTGACAGCTTTGGAAACACATTCCCAGAAGCCTTCCCAAATCAATTCCCAAAGGTTTTCCAAGGGACAGCCTGAAGCTCTTTATGGGGCAACATGATGCAAATGCACATGCTGCAATGCTGATGCTCGGTGGTAAAGCAGTAGGGACGATAACAGGAGCACACAAACACAGTTCTGAGGCTGGCAAATGTCGAACAGATGAGTGGCTGTGGGGACAATGCCCAAAGCCCAAAAGACATCCTGACCCACACACGAAGCATGAATGCGGCTGACAGATGGTTTGGTTGGGTGTGAGGTTCCCCAGTGTTTCTGCTCACTACCTGCATTGTGAGATGGAACCTGGGGCAAGAAGAGATGGGTGCATTGGAGGGCTTTGTAAATCTAGATAGACAACATAATAAACAGGAACAGATGAAATACTTTCATTTCTTGAGATAAAAATATGAATATTTGATGACAAACACAGCTAATTTCGAGTTACAAAAGACAGTCAAAAAGTAACAGGCCCTGTTCAATTTACTTCGTTTTTTTTTTTTTTTAATACTCGTGTAAATATAAACTCTTACATTTTTTTATTTTTTTATTTTGAACGTATCCAGTTCCTGTCAGCCATTTTGAAACTTATATGATCATTGGATGTTCGTCAGAAACTAAGAGCTGTGATTCAATTCTTTATTTTGGAAGGGGAACCGCCAATAAACAGTTTCAAAAGATTGGAGAAATGTGAGGGGGATATAGCTGCAGGTTATAGGCTACGGCACTGTCAAAAAGTGGGTATCCAAGATGAAAGATGAAGGAGAAGATTCAAGTTTAAGGGACCTCTGGGACAGACAAAGAACTGGAAGGCCATTTTTATCGGTTAATCGTGGAAAGAACTGGTTAGAGAAGATCACAGGATGAAAATTAATGACATTGCTGAACTTCTTGGAAGTGCCGCAAATATTGTCAAGAGGACCTGGCTGCAGAATGAAAATGCAAGAACTGGGAAAAGAAAAAAAAATTAGATTCTGACAAAATTGAAATTGTCTAAAAATGTGAATAACAGTCTTCATAAATGTGAACCTTTTTATTCTAATCTTTTATTCAGAGGGAACTAATTCTAAAATTGCCTGCCCCCTCTTGTTTCACCTCTCTAATAGCTACCACAGAAGACTGAAAGATTGTAAATGGCGGAACTGCAAATTTCTCCTTATCTATTCAACCTCTGTTTAACTTGCCTGCTTGAAGAGTTGGTGCAAAGAACAAAACAACGACTTCAGTGATGAAAATCGTTGAGGCACTCTTAAAAAAACAAATGGCAGTGTTGAGAATTACAATTTAACAATGGAACAGAGTCAAATGTCCAAGTGTTCAAGTACAAGGCACGTTATCTGTGTACGTTTGTATATCTGTCATGTGAGAGAACACTAGCTGAACAAAAGGTCCGTGGAGTGTTTCAGCTTTTGCAACACACTGGGCAAACAAACGGGCTTGACACATAAAGCACAGTTCTCTCATGCAGAATGCATCAGCCCTCCAGGCAGACTTAAAACAAACAGGAGACGTGACCATAGACAGGACTAATACATTTTAGAACATCAGACATAAACACGCATGCATATGCGTGCAAAGAAATTTCCCAGGTTTAATTTATCCTTTGGGATGGATAAGCCAATATGCAAAATGCATACGCAAACAAGTTTCTTTAAAAACGTCATCCTTAAAGCAGTGTTTCTGCTGACAACAAAAGTGTTCTCGTTCTTCACCTCCTCCTTTCCCTCCATTCCTCCTTCCATTTCTTTTTTGTCTCTTCCTCTTAAGCCCCTCAGTTCCTCCCTCACACACCAACACGGGTGAGAAGAGAAACAAATAAGCCATATGCATGAGGTCACTCTGGCCACTCTTTTCTTTCAAGAAATGGTCTGATTTTGTGTTTTTTTTTGTTGTCTGTCCTTCATGTGTGGTGGTTCCATGTTCTCCCTGTGACTACATGGGTTTACTCAGGGTACCCCAGTTTCCTACTCCATTCCAGAATCATGCACAGCAGGTTAATTGATAACTCTAAATCGTCCTTAGGTGTGAATGATTGTTTGCCAATGTGTGCCCTGCGACTGGCTTGCAACCAGTTCAGTCACTTAACTTTGTTTTGAGGCAATGAAAAAAAAGTATTTCAATTTAAGAGAATTTCTAATTGTACGGAAGATCCCTTCCTCCACTTCTTCCAACCCTTCCTGAGGGACAATAAGAAATTCCCAGGCCAGCCAGGAGACATAGTCTCTCCAGCATGTCCTGGATCGTCCCTGGGGCCTCCTGCCAGTGGGCAATGCCCGGAATACCTCACCAGGGTGGCGTCCAGGAGGCATACTAATTAGATGCCCGAGCCACCTCATCTGTCGCCTGTCACCATAGAGGAGAAGAGGCTCGACACTGACTCCCTCCCAGATGACTGAGCTTCTCACCCTGTCTCAGGGAGAACCCAGAAACCCTGCGAAGGAAACACATTTCACATTTCACATTTGTTTCTGTGACTTACAGTTTTAAAGATCATCAAAGAAATATAAGTTTCAGACAAAGATAACCCACGTAAACATCAAATGTAGTTGTTATATGGGGATTTTACTTATCAAACAAAAAATACATTCCAATCTGCCTGGCCCTGTATGAAAAAAAAAAAAAACCAAAAAACTTGTTCATTAACTCTAATCACTGTTTGGGTAATCTTCAGCAGCAACAACTGAAATAAAGTGTTTTTTTTTGTTTTTTTGTTTTTTTTATAATTGGAAATGAGTCTTTCACATCTCTGTAGAGATATTTTGTCAAGTCACCTATCTAATGACGTGTGGCAAAGCCTAATCTTTTCTAAAAAAAAAATTCAGGCATGATCGGACCATTTTTAGGTCATGCCAGAGAATTTCAATTGGATTTAAGTCCATACTTTTTCAAACCCACTCTAAGACCTCCATTTTGTTGTTTTAAGCCATTCTGAAGTTGACTTGCAAGTGTGTCTTGGATCATTGTCCTGCTTTAGACCCAAAATAGGATGTGGTTTCAAGCTAATGCTTGAAACCACATCCTGATGGCCAAATATTTTCATTCGGGATTTTTAGGTAGTGCAGAATTCAGCATTCCATCAATCACAGCAAGTTGTCCATGCCCTGAAGTTGCGATCAGCCCTAGACCATCACACTATCACCACAGCTGCCATGGTTGCTTGTATGATTTTCTTTTTCTGAAATGCTGTTACAATTATTTCTCACACACACACACACACACACACACACACACACACACACACACACACACACCTTCCAAAACGTTCAACAAAGATTGCAGATTATTTTTCATGGCACACATTTTAAAAACCACTTTACAGGGTCTTTAATATAAACAGCAAAAAAAGTGCACCCAAGGTTGATCCGCGATGAATGACTCGAGGGTGAATTATAATCATAAACCAGAGTC
Organism: Hippocampus comes; assembly: GCF_001891065.2. Lineage (NCBI taxonomy): Eukaryota > Metazoa > Chordata > Actinopteri > Syngnathiformes > Syngnathidae > Hippocampus > Hippocampus comes. The sequence continues at coordinate 3,914,659 of NW_017805882.1, forward strand.
ACTTCTTTGAGAAAAAAGACATTGTTTTCTGCTAAATAGATAACAATTTAACCACAAAAGAGCATTTTTAGAGTAAAAATAAGATCTAAAGTTTTTGTAGAATCAACAAAATGTATTCAGTATGTCCTGATCACATGCTTAAAACAGGCCTGAGGATTTCGGAAATTCACGGTAACCGTTTTTCGGTTCCATTGGATTACCAAATGGGAAACCACGGTAACTAATTTTGGGTTCCGTAAACGTTCATCAAGGGAACCCATTTTTCTATTTTTACCGATATTCATAATCAAGAATTTTGATACTCAAAAGTATATGTTTAAAGGGTAAATGTTTGAAAACTATGCATTAAGAATGAACATTACATCAGCAGCTGTGTACTCCAGGTTTATTCAATAAAATAAATGGCTCAAAATATGTTGTAGTCATATGAATACAGCATACCACAAAATCAGAGTATTTTTTCCAGTCTCACACTACAAAGATTAACTTCCTGGTCATCATTAATACAGGTAAGTATTGATGTGGCTTGACGTCCTCTTCCCAAGACGATGCATGTGTAATCTACTATCAATTTGACGAAATAATCTATCACACGTCATCGTTAGTTCTACCGACAGTTAACATTAGCTTTTCTACACCTTGTGATGAATGTTTTATTCAAAAAGTTACCATGCTACAACCAGTAAATTATAGAATAACCAAGACTGTTTCATAATATTTTTCATAGCGATTAGCCAACAGATCTAATGACCAACTTCAATACTTGCCTCGGAATCGTGCCTCCCGTCGTATCTCGCTCTCGTGTTCTGTGCATACATCACAGGTGAGTTTAGTGATACGCCCTTCGGACGATTCATACGAAAAATCAGACTGGCATTCCCATTTCTTAAATGTCGTCATTAGTAGACCTTTATGTGTTTTTTTTCGCCGCCATCTCAAACTGCGCTTTCTCAGTTTGAGGACTAAAATAGCAACCCGCATGCACGTATAACTTTACCTCTTCCGCCCCCCCCAACACTGAAAAACAGCAAAACGAAAGTAAATTAGAAGAAACACACACACACACCACACCACAAACACACATACAGGCACAGTGAAATTGCGTTGATCACACAGGACAGATTCGATCGCGTACAGTCAACTCGTGTGCGGTGACTTTTATGGGAAACGATTTTTCGGTACTGTCAAAATGACGCCATGGAATCGACACGCGACCAGTAACGATCGTTGCCATGAAATCCTCAGGCCTATTAAAATGCATTGAAGTACCGTATTGGCCCGAGTATAAGACGGCCCTGATTATAAGACGACCCCCTCTTTTTCAAGACTCAAGTTTGAAAAAAGACTTTTTGAACACCAAATTAATTTTTATACAGAAAATAATTACAGTACATCTGAAACAAATGATTATAACAATATATTTGAGAGAAAAAGCATGTTAGTTGCCTCATTCAAATCTAAAGTGCAATCACATTCGTAAATGAATGGCTTCTGGTGTTTGAAAAGTCAATTACATCATAACTTCTCCTCAGCTGCCGGTTAACCTGGTCGATCTTCGACCCACTTTTCTCCACATTGTCACTACGTTTCTCCATTTTCTGTTGTCTCTTCTATTATTTTCTTCTCTTTTCCTTCTTACCGCTATTTTTTATTTTTCTTCTTCGTGCTACCGCTATTTTTGTTTTTATTCTTCATGGCAGGGGTTCACTTTGGCCTGGGGAGTCAAGTTCAGCATTCGCTTCAATGATATCTGGCGCCATCTAGCGTCGTGAATGGGTATAATGTCTTGACCCCGAATAAGACGACCCCCAATTTTTCAGTCTTATTTCAATGCAAAAAACACCGTCTTACATTCGGGCCAATACGGTACATTTTAAAAGAGCCGTTGTCTTGCAATAGTCGGCTCTGAAGACAAATTGACATTGAGAGACTGAATTTCATTTGTGTTCTGATAATTTTGTCAACTGCCCAACCCTCCTAAAAAATATCAAGTCAATTAAATAGAAGTGTACTAATCAGGATCTAGTTTGGCACCACAATTATTGAGGGAAGTAATACGTGCACGTCTCTAATTGGAAAGCATTTCATGTGATATCAATATTACTAATACTTGAATGACACATGCCTTTAAATGTAGTTTGATTTCATTTTCAGTTCAGAATGAGTGATGAACATGATTAAGTGTGTGTTTGTGTAAGAGTGGAGAGAAAATGGGCCTTCAGATTTATTTATGGTTTATGAAAGAAGTGTTGGGGGAGAGAGTCGGCCTTACTCTTCCTCCACGTGTTCGTTAATTTTGGACGATGAGGATGTTGGCACAAACACTCAGCTCACGCACGCCCGCGACCCTCATGAGGATAAGCGGATCAGATAATGTATAGATGGACTTGATTTTGAATATTTCTGTATTGTTCACTGTTCATCCAAGAGCTGGAATTAATTATGGTGTCTAGTTTTGAACGGTTCTTGTTTTTTTTTTTTTTTTTTTTTAAATTCTGCATACATGCAGTGCAGACCAATTTGAGCTAATTGGACCAAACACTGCTTCAGTTGCTGTGTTCTTTTTCTGTTCAAATGAGCAGAGCCAGAATGAGCATTCTAAACAAAATCACAAAGCGAGAAAAATTGAGCGGTGGGGGACAAGGATGGGAAAAAGAGGCAACAGCATGAAGAGGTGGTAAACAATTTCATGCAAATCGAGGGTGAACAATAGGTGAGCTTTTAGTCTCTCGCCTACCCTTTTTTGCTCTCCCTCTCTCCTTCACAGCCAGGGCACAGCTTTTTGACAGGGATGAAGCAGGGAGAAGGCTGTTTTTCCCTGACTACTGAATGCTCTTTGAAGCATTCCCAAAAGGTTGATCCTATTCACAGAAAGGTTTCCTATTTCTCTGATGCTCTTCAATAATTCATCGTCCTTTTTATGGTTTGGTCTCACTGTTGGAAGGATTATCTAAACCTGACTGCATATGAATAATATCATTGTGATAGTCTCCCGCCAACGCCGTACAGTTCAGAGGGTGTTGGCTGTAGATTACAGAGTAATAAAGAGGCTGGAAAATGGACTGCTTTGCAGTGGACTTTATGTTTCCAATAGGCAGAAATACAATTTTTTTCAGTCATTACACAAAGGAAAGCACATATTTAATTGTATTTTATGCATCAAAAATGAGAAGCTTTATATTCAGATGTAATAAATAAATAAATAAATAAACTTGACTTTGCATGAAACCCCAAAAGGTGGTTCATGATGTATTGGACATCACTTGTAGTTATCACCATGAGAACTTATAGGTAGAAAGCACTATACAACTGTTTGTTAACCCCTTGAGGCCTGAATTTATTTTCGATCATCAAACAAATGATCAGCGGCGTTTTTTCGTTTTCAAAAAGGTTCTAAGAATGTAAAGAATGTTGACAAATTAGTGACAAAAGACATCCATCACACCAAAAAAGGTAATAAAAAAAGCACTTGTTCCCATCTCAGGTGTTGAGACAGTTATTTTCATCATTTACAACTGTTAAACGTGCTATACTATTGTAAAAATGACCAAAAAAAAAGAAAAACAACCCACTGCTCTTAACAATAACGATGACTGGCTGGAAACCAGTACACGGTGAACCCCACCTGCTGCCCAAAGACAGCCGAGACAGGCTGCAGCTTGCCCGCGACCTTCATGAGGAGAAGTGGATTTGAAAATGGATGGATGGATGGCTATTAAAAATCAAAACACACGTTATAAACACAATATACATGTTTATTTACCGATACTCCCACTCAGTTTGACCGACCTTTCAGTGTGGAGAGTGAGCATGTCACTTCACTTGTGGTATTCACAAAAGCAGTTGTTTTTGTTGAAGAACAGATGAACGCTGCACTTTGCACATTTATACACAGTCTGGCCTCGAGAATTACACAAAGACATAGAAAGATGAAATCACCTAGGAGCAGACGTGCATCTATTCAATGTGTACACATAGGTATATCCCTAAATGTCCCGAACAAGCTGAAACTTTACACACGTATTTTCATATTTTCACCTGATTTAGGAGTGCGGCCATCATCGAAAGGAGGATGCTGCATCTCATTTTTAGATTTACAGAAATAACGTTTCTAACTCTACATGTTAGTTTTATAATGCTAAAAGAAACTAACTAGAGTGAGAGTTGATGAATAAAATGCACGTGAGTATTGAAAGACTTGAAGACACAGCATCGTGTTTGCAGACAGAAAAATAAAACCCATTGTAGCCGACTGCAGTGAATTAGCATCAGCCTGAATTTGTTCAATTATTGTCAAAAATATGTGATATGGGCAACCTACTACATCAAGTTAGCGACACAAGTACACAATAGGACGGTACATATTTTTATCCTGATCTCAAATTTGACAGCTTATCCAAGTTTGCAATCCAAAAATGGCACCGTGGCACGAGTCGATCATAGCAGTCCAAAACAGGATGTAGTGTCCCCTCCAACCGGAATCCAGAGGAACAAATGCTTGCAAATAGTTCCTAGACATGTGTTAGTAATTTATCAACCAGCAGTGGAGGAATATCATAACTGTTTTTGGCATCACAAACAACAGTGTGTCTGAGTACAGAGACGAGTTAGAACATCTAGTTGACTGGTGCAAAAATAATCTTAAACACGAACAATGAGATGGGGGTGGACTTCAGGAGGAACTGACGGCCCCTTGCCATCTACACATTGGAGGAGCAGACATTTCAGTGCTTTCCGGCTACATATAACTTGGGATCCTTTCACCTGGAGGTGAAACACTTCCTGTCATACCAGCACTTTTCGCTTGGAATGGACCGGCCGTACAGGACTTCTTCCGAAATTCCCGATGGCCACCGAACCTCTGACTCTAATTATATTTGTTTTGGATGTTCTCTGTTTTATAAAAAGCCGGTAAACGCATGCATTGTGAAATAGTTTATCTGCTTGCATTTCATTTTCCAGTGAGAGTCCAACCAGCATGCTTTCTACCTGCTTTTATTTAAAAACCTTGTTACGGAAACAGCTCATGTAAGCTTGTGGACTGTGAGAGGATTCTGGATACTTAAAGACTCGAGTGAATCAAAACAAGCACACGGAAAGCATGCAGATTCCACATCCCCAAACCAAGACTGGCACTATTGTGGTCAAACAAATTTTTATAGAAACCCTTGTCAATAGTCTCTTCATCACCCCCTGATGCCGTTATGAGTTATGAAGTCCCCAGAGTTACATTTTGAGAGACAATCTTTTTTTATTGTACAGTATACCGACGAGCCATAAAATGGTGGAAGTCAGCTGCAGTTGTCCCGTATTTTCCGGACTATAAGTCGCAGTTTTTTTCATAGTTTGGCTGGGGGTGTGACTTACACTCTGGAGCGATTTATGGGTGAAATTAATAACACATTATTATATAATTTCACGTGTTATTTTCACAATAAACCACAAGAGGCCGCTCTAGACCTTTATTGATAAAACCACGATGAGTCTGACGTAAGCGACGTAGAAGAGGAAGCGCTGCATCCTCTACCTGCGGAGTTGGTGGAGTTGCTTTAAAGTGACACAGATGATGAAGATTCCATTGGATTTAGTGATTTGGAGTGACATTGATGGTTTGGTGAACTTGTTAGCATGTTCGTTATGCTATAGTTATCTGAATAACTCTCAATATGTTACTTGAACATACCAGGCACGTTCTCAGTTCGTTGTTTATGCGACATGTAACGTTAGTATATTGTACACTTATTCAGCATGTTGTTTTCTATTTTATTTTTAAATTGCCTTTCAAGATTGCATATATGTTCTTGGCGTTGGATTTTATCAAATAAATTTACCCCCAAAATGCGACTTATACTCCAGTGCGACTTGTATTTTTTTTCCTTCTTAATTATGCATTTTTTGGCTGGTGCGATTTATAATCAGGAGCGACATATAGTCATAAAAATACGGTAACTGAAAAAAACATTCAAGACTGGATAGAAGTACAGTAAATATTCCCATCCCCGGAATTCTATGAAAAGGAATATCCTTCACCTGTAATAAAAACCTATGCATTAACATTTTGACTACGATATTACATGTTACCGGAACTTACGTAAGCGGAAATTCCACTAGCCGTAACCCGGATGGAGGCGTAATGCCGCGGGAGCTTAAATACACGCAACGCCCACCCGATGCGATGGAAAAGTCACAACGGGAGACATGTTTTCACTTCGCGTTTTTCGATCATCAGATTCGAAACGACGACGTGTAAGTGAGTTTTTATTGGCGTGCGTTTTACTGTAATTGTGAATGATTTTAACTTTATTCACTTACGTCGTGTAGATCATGGCATTGGAACGTAGAAGAACTGTAATGACTGTAGTGGAGCGAGTGAAATGCATCCATTTGAGCGAGGCTGGACACAAAGTAAAAAACATCCAGGAGACACTTGGAGTCGGAAAGACGCAAATCTACGAAACTTTAAAAAACAAGGCATCAATTCAACTCCTGATGACAAGCCACCATCCAGCAAGGAAGCAATGCAAATGGCAACAAAAATCCTTCAGTATGCACAAGAATCACCAGACATCGGTAATCAACGGGACAGTTACTTGCAACTAGCAAGAAAACTGTATGACACGCAGGCAAACATTGCCTTTTTTTTCCCCAAGACAGAAAAAAATAAATTAAAATACTGTACGTATTTTACTGTTGTGATTTTTTTTGGATAAACCTGTATTGCAGTTTTTGTTATATAAACAGTTTTTGGACAGTATATTTTTGTATTTTATTGATTGTGTTGTTACACGTGTATTTTGTCAACATACTTGCAGGTTCATAAAGGACATGTACCATGCTAATTTCCCAAATGAGGAATTTCTGTTATCAGGACAGATTGGACAGCGCAAACACGAGTCCGTACTAGAGAATGTTTACTGTATTGTAGAGCATTGGTCCCCAACCCCCGGGTCATTTGGTGCCGGGCCGCACAGAAAAAATAAATAACTTACATTACTTCCGTTTAATTCATTGAGGAATCTGAAAGCTGTTTTATCTTGAAAAATTACCGGATTCGCTGTTATATCCGTCTACAGTATGTCACTCTTGATGCAGGTGAAGGCAGTGCTTCTCGGTCACGTGATAGGATACCGCTAAAATGAAACCTGGGAGCTAGCAAAATGAGTTAAAAATAAATAAATAAATAAATAAAACGCATCTTTGGAAAGTCCCTTTGGGAATGGGAAAAGACCCAGGCAGGAGACAGAAGAGGAGCCTACGACTTCCAAGGAAAAGAAGGCTACATTTAATGAGACAGTATCAGGAGTCCTACTTAAGACACGGATTTATCTCAACGGGAGATTCCCACGCACCAAGCCCACTCTGCATAACATGTGGCGATGGTGAGTTGTATTATTCATGCACTTTTCATTTGCGATGTATCTTATTTTGAAAGCACGTTTAAATGTTACCATAGCGACCAGAGTGTTGAGGCCAGATCGGACTTTCCTCGTGTGATGATTCGTGTTTATTATTATGTTACAAAAATACCACAGTTTTCACGCAGGTCATATCATATTATTTTATTGTATTTATCTGGCCTTGAAGGCCGATCCCTAAAAATATTGTCTGACAATAAAGCGGTCCGTGGACCAAAAAAAAAGAAAAAATCAGGCTGGGCCCAATGGGGGGAGAGCATTGCGATGCCAGTGGTGTGACATCAAGAACCTTTTTTTTTTTTTGTCCTACGAGAATAAAGTGTATTTGCACGTCCACCAGAAGAGGTAGCAGTGGCACTGTCATTGTCAGAGATTTGCAAGTCGTTGGAAGAGCATGTAGCATGCTCAACCTGTGCTGTAGTTTCAAGCTTACTCTTCGCCTCTCACATCACTCACTGGGGAAAGAGATGCTTTGGAAGAGCAAAACACTGTGTATTAAAGAATGGAGAAAAAAAAAACACTCGCTCCGGTTGCATATCTCATTCAGTCCATCCCTGGAGGACAGAGGGAGAGCTGTGTCGGAGATGGATGTTTTGTTTGAATCAACAGGTTTTTGAAAAGCGCATGAGAAATAGGGGGCAGTGGTGACATTGCTGATGTGCCTGGGCTCAGCGTGCAACAAATACAGGAAAAACACACACTCACACCCAGACAGGAACAAACACACAGATAAACTCCTCAAGATTCTCTCATCCTTGGGGGGCTGGGGGGGGGGGGGTTCGTGTGGCATCGGTAATCAACGGGACAGTTACTTGCAACTAGCAAGAAAACTGTATGACACGCAGGCAAACATTGCCTTTTTTTTCCCCAAGACAGAAAAAAATAAATTAAAATACTGTACGTATTTTACTGTTGTGATTTTTTTTGGATAAACCTGTATTGCAGTTTTTGTTATATAAACAGTTTTTGGACAGTATATTTTTGTATTTTATTGATTGTGTTGTTACACGTGTATTTTGTCAACATACTTGCAGGTTCATAAAGGACATGTACCATGCTAATTTCCCAAATGAGGAATTTCTGTTATCAGGACAGATTGGACAGCGCAAACACGAGTCCGTACTAGAGAATGTTTACTGTATTGTAGAGCATTGGTCCCCAACCCCCGGGTCATTTGGTGCCGGGCCGCACAGAAAAAATAAATAACTTACATTACTTCCGTTTAATTCATTGAGGAATCTGAAAGCTGTTTTATCTTGAAAAATTACCGGATTCGCTGTTATATCCGTCTACAGTATGTCACTCTTGATGCAGGTGAAGGCAGTGCTTCTCGGTCACGTGATAGGATACCGCTAAAATGAAACCTGGGAGCTAGCAAAATGAGTTAAAAATAAATAAATAAATAAATAAAACGCATCTTTGGAAAGTCCCTTTGGGAATGGGAAAAGACCCAGGCAGGAGACAGAAGAGGAGCCTACGACTTCCAAGGAAAAGAAGGCTACATTTAATGAGACAGTATCAGGAGTCCTACTTAAGACACGGATTTATCTCAACGGGAGATTCCCACGCACCAAGCCCACTCTGCATAACATGTGGCGATGGTGAGTTGTATTATTCATGCACTTTTCATTTGCGATGTATCTTATTTTGAAAGCACGTTTAAATGTTACCATAGCGACCAGAGTGTTGAGGCCAGATCGGACTTTCCTCGTGTGATGATTCGTGTTTATTATTATGTTACAAAAATACCACAGTTTTCACGCAGGTCATATCATATTATTTTATTGTATTTATCTGGCCTTGAAGGCCGATCCCTAAAAATATTGTCTGACAATAAAGCGGTCCGTGGACCAAAAAAAAAGAAAAAATCAGGCTGGGCCCAATGGGGGGAGAGCATTGCGATGCCAGTGGTGTGACATCAAGAACCTTTTTTTTTTTTTGTCCTACGAGAATAAAGTGTATTTGCACGTCCACCAGAAGAGGTAGCAGTGGCACTGTCATTGTCAGAGATTTGCAAGTCGTTGGAAGAGCATGTAGCATGCTCAACCTGTGCTGTAGTTTCAAGCTTACTCTTCGCCTCTCACATCACTCACTGGGGAAAGAGATGCTTTGGAAGAGCAAAACACTGTGTATTAAAGAATGGAGAAAAAAAAAACACTCGCTCCGGTTGCATATCTCATTCAGTCCATCCCTGGAGGACAGAGGGAGAGCTGTGTCGGAGATGGATGTTTTGTTTGAATCAACAGGTTTTTGAAAAGCGCATGAGAAATAGGGGGCAGTGGTGACATTGCTGATGTGCCTGGGCTCAGCGTGCAACAAATACAGGAAAAACACACACTCACACCCAGACAGGAACAAACACACAGATAAACTCCTCAAGATTCTCTCATCCTTGGGGGGCTGGGGGGGGGGGTATCAGGTAGCATTCTCCTTAAGCCTCCATATATTCTAACTTGAATTCATCAAACGAGTGATACTATTGTAGAGGAGGAGGATGTGGTAGTCTTGGGAGAGAAACAAGAGAATGGAGCTTGATATTAAACCCCCAGTTGCTCCTGATGCTGCGACATCAGTTGGTGAATCAGGAGACAGTGTTAAAGCGATCTGAGCACCGTATAGGTAAAAAAAAAAAAAGTACTATACAATGGTTTAGGGCCTGAATACATGAAAGAAATGGTAATGTATTATAATTCAAGGAGGGCTCTGAGGTCTGCGGATTTGGGTCAATCAGTGGAGCCCAGAGTTCAAAGCAAACACGGCGAAGCAGCATTTAGTTGTTATACTGCAAGCAAATGGAATAAGATGTGAAGTGAAGTCAGCCCCAAGCTTTTAAATCTGGGATAAACCGTATGCTATTTTTTCCATACCTATGATGAAAGCCTTTTAAAGCATTTTTAAGATCGCGTTTTCCAAATTCGTGTTCTTGCACTGTTCCTTCTTGAAGTACAGTAAGCTGCTTTTAACGTTTTGAATTTGCTTTAAAATGTCTAACTCTTTTGTTAGTACCGGTAAATGAACGAGACACATTGTGTATGAAACGTGCTAAATAAAGCTGCCTTGGATTAAGTAAATGCTCATTTACCTGATTGCTCCCGTCTTCAATGAGTTCACTCAGCTCACCATATGTTGGAAAGATAAAAAAACAAAGCAATTTGTCACTGACTTCAGCAGAGTAAACTCATTTCAGCAGAGGAGGTGAGCAGCTACAAATACGACAGAGTTCATATGAGGGTGTCTGCTGTTCAACCAAAACAACATTATCAGTAAACTTGTTGAACCGCAGCTCTACTTCCTCCATAGACTTGACCAGCTGTGTGTCTGGTGTAGCAGTTACAAGGCTCTTCATGTATCTTAGCTTGCTGTTCTAACCTTTTGGTGATTTTTATACTCACTTTGTCATAAAACTGCCAGTACTTGCTGGAAATTTCCATGGCTCCCTTGGCAGCCTCCCTGACCAGTTTTCTTTTTGTGTTTTTAGTTTTGGAGCAATGTCCAGTTCATGGTAATGTCACTGTTGTGCCATATTTTCTCCACTGTAATTCATTGTATATTTAGTCCAAAGTATAATGTTCCTCTTCAGTGTTCTTTTCTATTTTCAGTTGCCTTGGGGATTGCTGGAGGGAGGATCGTTCTGTCATGCACCTGCTGGCAATTTCTCTCAGGTGGAGTTCAAGGCTCAGCCGTGGCGTAGAAGACTCACTGCATTATTCTTTTGCTTGCTGCTTTTGTTGTGGTCCGATTGCTTGTTTTTCCCGGCCTTTGTTACTGCTAGTACTTCTTTGTGGTGTGGAGACTTTGTTTCTTGAATGCCCCTGTTATTTTTTGTATTGTTCTATTCCATGTTTATCTTGTGGTACTCCTGTCCATCATCGGTCGGCTCTCCAGCATGAGTTTTAGTCATACACCCTTGTCTGACTTTACCTCCTCTTGCTGCTTTCCATCTGCTGTTGTCAGTTTTTGTTTTGCATATGGTATTTTTAGGTGCCTTTTGTTACCTACTTGCATACTGGTCATTGTTGCACTTCTTTGCTGATTTTCCTTTTTTCTGCTCTGACTTCTTTTTTTTTCTGTTTTCTATTAACTCCCTGTGGCTGCACTACAGCACCACATTCGACTAAAAATATAGATTCCAGCCTTTCAGCGTCTTGGTGAAACACACATTTCTTGAACCACTTCCGTGTTTACAAGATTTTTTGTTTCGTTTCCATGTGGTGATGGCCTAAATGCAAGCAAACTGATGAGACAAAGAGGAACACCTGGAAAGGATGGGGAGTGGCTTGAAGGAGCTGATGAGAGCAGCTTTGCACCTAACAATCCAACACTCAATGAAGGAAGAAGGGTAAGAAGTAGTGATGTGCCCGACTGTGCCGAGGTACCGATGCGTGTGCCGAGTAAACCGGAAGAAAATCCGCGAAGCGCGCACCGAGGCGCGTGTCGATTACGCTTGTGGCCACGCCCGATACCTCGGAACGCGCGTTGCTCCGCCCGAAGCCTCACGGGACGGGATTCCTACGTCACCGCCCACAAATAGTTTCGCGGGTGAATCGAAATAAATCCGGCGCACCGGGACGACATTGAGCTCACAGGTGACGCTGACACGCTCAACTCGCATCTCCAAACCTCAACTCATTCCGATTCGTTTTGCAATGGACGGCTTTGGACGCACCCCACCATCCACAACGAATAAGAAGAGAACATCCCCTGTCTGGGATCATTTTGAGCAGATCTCACTCAATGAAGGAAGAAGGGTAAGAAGGTTCCAGGTTGACGAGCGCAGGTGGAAACAGGTGAAAAAAAAACAAAACAAAAAAAAAAGAGATTCACCACAAGACACAACATGAAACACAACTAAGCACAATTCAAACCAACACACACATGTTGCATTAAAACGTTTGAGATCAATACAAGTCACTTGAGAAACTGTAATGGAAGAAATGTAACTCCTTATAACGCCCATCTCTGGAAATGACAAAAAAAATATGTATCTATTTGAAATTTGAATATATGAGCGTGTGTCAAAAATTATCCGCATATTGCTCTATTCCATGCAATTGCTTTTGTTTCTGGTGAAATTTTTTTTATGCACATGGTGACTGCCGTGTCATGTGATCTTGATCAGCTGATCTATTTGTTCAAGTGTTTTTTTTTTTCCCACATATTGGTTTCAGTTGATGAGAAAAAAACAAAATGGCCACTCCACTAGAATATTGCACCAGTGAAGAACAATGCGCAGTCATCCCATTTTTATGGTCAGAAGGTACATCAGGGGCTGAAATTCAACGTGGGCTTTTAACATAACGGTAAAATATATTTAGAAACAATGCACCATTGAAAAGAATGCAGATAAAGTGGAGTGAGAAATTTAAACGGCTACAGACAAGCGTGAAACATCCAGAAGGAACAGGACGTCTATCAACCTCTACCACTGACAAGAAGATTGAGAAGCAAGCTCAACAAATGGTATTGACAGACCCATGCATTAACGCAAGTGGTAATAGCACACTCTTTGCAGCGTTCCCCACGCCTTTTGACGACCATCTTTTCGCTCCACTCACAGAGGCTTGCTACAGCATAAACTGTTTTCAAATGAAGCAGTACACGAAGCGGTGCATGAATGGTTGTATGACCAGCGAAAAATTGGAATTCACAACCTTGTGGCCCACTAGAAAAAGTGCATTACAGTATATAGAAAAATTAGGGATTTCTCTTATTGTTTGTGCCCATAAATGGAAATGATAAAAGTGTGGATAATTTTTGACTCACCCTCATATTATATAATTAATTGGTTGGATCCACTTGCAATGGTCTTGGAATTGTTTACCTGAAAATACACATTAGTGAATGCCAAACTTTTTTTTTTCCCCCCCGAGAGGTTATTGGGTATGATTGGAACCTGCAATACAAAAAGTCTCAGTCAACATACATAACAGATATGCTGTCCTGACATTGTTACTTGTTCCAGCAGAGCCCATTACTTCCTCCCAGTGGGAGATGGAAACAAAACAAAGTGCTAACTAACATTAAAGCATACTGAGCGCATCTGAGCATAATTTAAAGACACTGTATCCTGAAACGCTTTACCATCTTTCCGGCTGATTAGAGAAGTCTTTTCTATACTTTTACTGACAGCATATTTAAACAAATGTGTTGAATGTGAAAACAGCTTTGATCAAGCAAATTCATCAAACTGTTCTAAAACAGCAGATGGAAAAGACTGACGAGTCCAACACCAACTAGTCATCGTATTTTCCACACTATAAGGTGCACCTTCAATGAATGGCCAATTTTAAAATTGTTTTCATATATTGGGCGGACCACATTATAAGGCGAGTAGAATAGAAACTACAATAATGGCCGATGTTGTGTTATGCATCCACCAGATGGAGCTACGCTAAAGGAAATACAATACAATACAGCTTCATTTATAACGCGCTTTCAGAACCACTGCAGCTGTAACAAAGTACTTTAAAGAACTGCGTACAAGAAATGAGAATCTTCTTCTTCTTCTCCTTTCGGCACGTCCCTTTTCAGGGGTCGCCACAGCGAGTCATTAATTCCCATCCGTCCCTGCAAACCGCCCTATCAACTCGCATGTCCGTCTTGGCAAAAGTTTTACGCCGGATGCCCTTCCTGACGCAACCCTCCCCATTTCTCCGGGCTTGGGACCGGCACCGGGGAACAGTGTACCCCCAGGGGAGGGCACTGCTCCCCAGCGGCTGGGTTGTACAAGAAATGAGAATATTGATCATATATACAGTGCATCACATTATAAGGCACACTGTCGGACCACAAATGCTAATACTATGGGTTTTGCTGATTACTCAAATGCATTCAGAATTGAGGAGGTTTTGTTCAGCTAAAAGTGTTTCTGACCTGATTTTATTGTTGGCATAATGGTCCATTTTCACTCATTTTATTTAAGGTGGAGAGGCATGAGGTATTCTTCCCCACACTGGATAGTGGTGGCATGAACACTAGTGTTAATCTAAAATTGAGATTCGAAGCACTCGGAAGTGGCAGAATTACTGCACTGTCAACACTGCATATTGTTGCTGTAACACACTATTGGGTATTGAACATTTAACGATTTTGTAAATGTTACTTTTAGCATCGGGTAGTACAGATGTATATATACATTTTCCCAGTGTTAAAATTAACACCCTGTGTGTTGAATTAACATCAAGTAATTCCTATTTTGGTTATTTGCCAATAGTTAATGATGTTCTGATTGTTTCTGATGTTTTTCCGAATTAAGGTAAAACGTATTACATTATTACATGTGATGCAATAGCAATCATGCACTACAGTCGCAAATCAGTTCTAATCTGACACCCATTTGCATTCTAGTGGCTGAAAAGATTGAAATATTGACCAATAGCCTTGAATTTTTGAAGTTGATTTATGACAATGGCAACTCTAAGAATTGAATGATTGTGTGGTTGTACATGTGCTGGCCAATACGACGATGCAGTGACTGTCCTGGGGGTTTAAGGGGATGCAGTGGTCTTCCAAACTGCTGTGAAATTCCAAAACGGTATATTAAGTCCATATTTCACCCAAATGTGCGTCAAGTTTAAAACACAAGCTCACACTTTTCCATAAACATTCTCACACACACACACACACACTCACACACACACACACACACACACACACACACACACACACACACACACACACACACACACAAACACACACATTACCAAAAAGGATGGATAGAACCAAGCAGAGGCCCTCAAGTGTTGAGATGAAATATCCCTCTCATCATTCCAACACTCAGAAGCACGGACTTATACCTTGAGGACATGACCATACATCTGATATTGTAACCAGAGGGCATAGATTGAAATGGCCACATAAAAAACAGTCAGATGCACGTAGACTTGTGTGTATTTCCCTATATTTCCCGCATATCGCAATCTTATTTCACAGTTGATGTGCTTTAATTGTGCTTATTTGAACATCGCAGCTCCACAACCTGATTTTTGGCTTGCGTGCCACACATATAATAGAAGCTATGAAATCCTTGCACGTGGGTGCGTGTTTGTGTGGGAATATGGTTGTGTCCCCACAATGCTGTCACATTCAAAAGAAGAGAAATACACATGTAATTAGGTCGACCAGCAAACCATGCTGTCAATTGAGAATGATGCAATAGTGTGGGAAGGCACATATGAAAAAAAAAACAGTTGAAATGGACAAGAGGTTGATATATGAAGGGATTTTCATTCACAGTATAGGCTTTCATATTGCTGTATTGCGGTTTTTCATACAGTGACGAAATACTTGCTTTTGTTTCAGTGCGGCCTTTCATGGTTATAGATGATTCGGGTGAAGTTTTGGAATGAGTGACTGCAAATAATGATGTTTT
>NW_017805882.1:3930758-3957489 GCF_001891065.2 Hippocampus comes
ATGCCTGAACACACACACACACACACACAAAGAGAGACACACCCTTTTTGGGGAATTGTATGAAAGGTGGATCAAGGGAAGGGCGTCTTGGTCACTCTGCCTCGCTACCTTCGCGGTTAGGAGAAGTTGATGACCCAGAGCTCTGTTTAGAATAATTGGCTTGATCTATGCTGTATTAGACTATTTGTTAGGGATTAAATACTTTTCTGTGTTACTGATGCAAAAGACGTATGCTTCTGATCATTCCTGAGCCCATCATCGATCACCCCGGAAGTCCGCCAACGTATTTGATTATTGGTCAAATAGTGTGGTGGAAATTCCGCCTTCATATAGAGCTTGTACATATGGTCATACTGTACAGCATAAACGTGGTAAAAAGGTAGCAAAGTGGTTACACAAAGGATTTGACACTCTCTACTATTCTCAGGAGTACCGTAAGGGGGAGAAATGTGAGGAAGATTCGAAGGGCCCAGGAGCCTTACAAAATAGCAATAATGTAGGAGGAGTACATTTTTATTCGGTCACCATACAGTGATATATGACACTAAACACAACATAACAATCATGATGTGCCCCCCCTTCCCTGACTGCAAACTAATTTTGACCAATTGGATATTAAGAGACCATTTATTTCTATATGACTTTCTTTAACACCACACACTAGTTCTTTTAATTTTTTTACCAGAAAAAATGTGTCATTTGCAAAAATGTCAGATTCAAAATAGATTAAAAAATGTCTGTAACACTGCAAATTAATGTAAAGCAGGGGTCACTACTTCTAGTCCTCGAGGCCCCCTATCCTGCATGTTTTAGATGTTTCCCTCCTCCAATGTACCTGATTCAAATGATCAGGATCGATCAGAAGCCTGCAGAGCTTGATGATGAGCTGATCATCAGGGCTGTACAGTATTACTCAAGTCCGGACTTTTTTTTTTTTTGTCATGGACTTTACTCTGATGCCTTGGCTTTGACTTGGACTTGTCTTAGACTCGGCCATATTTATCGACTCTACTGAGTCCAACTCCCAAGTATGTCTTTATTCCTGAAAATGAATGTAGTCCTTCAAAACCAACTTGAAATTTTCAGATGATCAAAAGAGACCGGCATTGACATCTGCACTTGAAAATTGCTTATCTTATTGACTTCATTTTGAGGAATTGTCTGACAGCTTTCTGGTGTCAAAGTTGAGTGTGCGTTTAGACTGACACTTTTGGTCATTTTACTTTCCAAAGAATCTATTTAGCTTTGAGTGACACAATTACCTTTGTCAAAGTGGGACAAAAAGGGAACATGTGTGAGCACAGAAATGGTTTCTATGGAGACAAATCAAGTTAAAACATCTTAAAAAAAAGAGAAGTAACAGTGATTTTCACATGCCAAACCAAACCATCAGTGTACATTACTTAATTTGGTTTAATTAAAGTTAGGAGGCCCCCGTCAAGGGCCCTCCATCATATGTCAAAACAAATCGCTGATGCACGTCATGTGTGAACATGTTATACGTCTTTTAAAAGCTGAGTTTCTGGAGACTTCAATGCTACCCTACATGTTACAATTGTCAAATATGAACTGAAACTTGGGGAGACTTAAGCTTTGATCCTGTAGTGTTTTCAAGTCCTAATCAACATTCTAAATCCATTTTCAAGGCAGATATCGTGAAAAGAAATTAGACGAACATAAGATTCGCCTTTTTCTTCTGTTTTCAAACATCCATAGTTCAGTGACAGGAACACTTACACAAATTCTTATTGTATGGGAGAAATATTCATAATGTGACATTTTGAATATTTGAAAAAGTGACCAAAACTATGCTGATACTCCAAATGGTTCAAGAATAGCTAAAAATTGACTTTGGGTGCAACTTTCCACAGGCGTTTTTGGCAAAGTTGCCCTCGGTTTAAGGGGATAATATGTATTCGCAGAACCTAGGTGGGAATCGGAGACAGCAAATCCTGCTGCATGTTCTTGTTCATTCATAAGTTTTGAGTTTGGCGCTCTCTTGTAGCTGTCTCTCATTTCTCAATACAGTTTGCTGATCGCCTGTGCCATATCTCCTTTTTGACGCCCCCGGGCGGCCCAGTGATCCAGTGGTTAGCGTGCCGACCTCACAGTGCAGAGGTTCAATTCCAGCTCCGGCCTCCCAAAGTGGAGTTTGCATGTTCTCCCCGGGCCTGTGTGGGTTTTCTCTGGGCACTCCGTTTTCCTCCCACATTACAAAAAAAATCCTGGGCAGGTTAATGGAACACTCCAAATTGTCCCTAGGTGTAAGTGTGAGTCTGGTTCTCAATACAGTTTGCTGATTGCCTGTGCCATATCTCCTCTTTGACGCACCCCCGGGCGGCCCAGTGATCCAGTGGTTAGCGTGCCGACCTCACAGTGCAGAGGTTCAATTCCAGCTCCGGCCTCCCAAAGTGGAGTTTGCATGTTCTCCCCGGGCCTGTGTGGGTTTTCTCTGGGCACTCCGTTTTCCTCCCACATTACAAAAAAAATCCTGGGCAGGTTAATGGAACACTCCAAATTGTCCCTAGGTGTAAGTGTGAGTCTGGATGTTCGTCTCTGTGTGACCTGCGATTGGCTGCCAACCGGTTCAGGGTGTCCCCTGCCTACTGCACAAAGACAGCTGGGATAGACTCCAGCACACCCCGCGACCTTGTGAGGCAAAAGTGGAAAATGGATGGATTAATAAAACATTAATAACGTTTTTGTTTTTGAAATTGTTTTTGTTTTTAGTTGCTTGCAAACAATGGTTCCATGTCATCTAAGAAGAGTGTTGGACATCATGAAATTTCTCAAATTTTACAGTCATGAAAATATATACATTTATTTTTTCTGTCTTAAGGTTTACTCTTGATTTTATCTGGACTTGAACCTTGTAGAGCCCAGGTGTCAAAGTCCTGTCTTCGAGTGCCGGTGTCCTGCATGTTTTCCATGTCTCCCTGCTGCAACATACCTGATCCAAACGATCAGGATCATTATCAGTCTCCTAGAAAGCTTGCTGATGAGCTGATCATTTGGATCTTGTGTGTTGCAGCAGGGAGACATGGAAAACATGCAGGGCACCGGCCCTCGAGGACCGGACTTTGACACCTATGATGTAGACTCAGAGTCGAGTTGGACTCGGACTTGACTTGGACTCGACAAAGGTGGATTTGACTGGAGCCCTGCTGATTATTTAAATTCGGTTTGACTTGGAGCAGAAGGCTGTCGCAGGGCACATACAGAGACAAACAACCATTCACACCCACCTCCACACCAGCACTGAGTGGCAACCGATCCCACGCTGCCCGCACACAAGTCAGGCAATTGTACCACTACACCAGGCATGTCCAGCTCGAGGCCAGGAAGGGCGCTGTCCTGCCTGTTTTCCAGCTCTCCTGGCTGCAACACCTGATTAAAATGATCAGCTTATCAGCCTGCTCTGAAGCAGCATTAGAACGATCCTGATTATTTGAATTAGGTGCGTTCACTACGTGGTGACCCTCACCTTGCTTGTTAGCAACAGAGGCTTTCCCGGATGAACCTTGTAGAGCCCAGGTGTCAAAGTCCTGTCTTCGAGTGCCGGTGTCCTGCATGTTTTCCATGTCTCCCTGCTGCAACATACCTGATCCAAACGATCAGGATCATTATCAGTCTCCTAGAAAGCTTGCTGATGAGCTGATCATTTGGATCTTGTGTGTTGCAGCAGGGAGACATGGAAAACATGCAGGGCACCGGCCCTCGAGGACCGGACTTTGACACCTATGATGTAGACTCAGAGTCGAGTTGGACTCGGACTTGACTTGGACTCGACAAAGGTGGATTTGACTGGAGCCCTGCTGATTATTTAAATTCGGTTTGACTTGGAGCAGAAGGCTGTCGCAGGGCACATACAGAGACAAACAACCATTCACACCCACCTCCACACCAGCACTGAGTGGCAACCGATCCCACGCTGCCCGCACACAAGTCAGGCAATTGTACCACTACACCAGGCATGTCCAGCTCGAGGCCAGGAAGGGCGCTGTCCTGCCTGTTTTCCAGCTCTCCTGGCTGCAACACCTGATTAAAATGATCAGCTTATCAGCCTGCTCTGAAGCAGCATTAGAACGATCCTGATTATTTGAATTAGGTGCGTTCACTACGTGGTGACCCTCACCTTGCTTGTTAGCAACAGAGGCTTTCCCGGATGCTCCTTATGTAATCATGATACTCATCTGTTTCCAGTTAACCATGTTCAACCGTGGAGCGTTCCAAAAAAGTGCTTTTTTGAGCATTCCTCGACTTTCCGAGTCTTTTGTCAACTCTGACCCAGCTTTGAGTGAACTCTTTACTAGCAAAAACTCCAAAGAGAGATTATATATGGGGAAAAAAACGAATCCAAAACAAAAATGTTCATCCGTTTGAACATGAAATATGTTGTCTGTGTCGTGTTTTCAATTTAATATAGGTTGACAAGGATATGCAAATCATTGTCTTCTGTTTTTAATTCTGTTTTACCAAACATCCCATCTTCATTAAATTTGGAGTTGGGGTCACTACTATCAATATACAGTAAAACCAAATGCTCAAATATGCAAATATCATTTGTCCTTACATCATTCACACCCACGTCCACACCAGCACTGAGTGGCAACCGATCCCACGCTGCCCGCACACAAGTCAGGCAATTGTACCACTACACCAGGCATGTCCAGCTCGAGGCCAGGAAGGGCGCTGTCCTGCCTGTTTTCCAGCTCTCCTGGCTGCAACACCTGATTAAAATGATCAGCTTATCAGCCTGCTCTGAAGCAGCATTAGAACGATCCTGATTATTTGAATTAGGTGTGTTCACTACGTGGTGACCCTCACCTTGCTTGTTAGCAACAGAGGCTTTCCCGGATGCTCCTTATGTAATCATGATACTCATCTGTTTCCAGTTAACCATGTTCAACCGTGGAGCGTTCCAAAAAAGTGCTTTTTTGAGCATTCCTCGACTTTCCGAGTCTTTTGTCAACTCTGACCCAGCTTTGAGTGAACTCTTTACTAGCAAAAACTCCAAAGAGAGATTATATATGGGGAAAAAAACGAATCCAAAACAAAAATGTTCATCCGTTTGAACATGAAATATGTTGTCTGTGTCGTGTTTTCAATTTAATATAGGTTGACAAGGATATGCAAATAACTGTCTTCTGTTTTTAATTCTGTTTAACCAAACATCCCAGCTTCATTAAATTTGGAGTTGGGGTCACTACTATCAATATACAGTAAAACCAAATGCTCAAATATGCAAATATCATTTGTCCTTACATCTGTCCTTTTTTTTTTAATACTATGGTGTAATTGTGACATTTGGGTATCAGTGTCATATGCAGATAAAAAAATAAAACAAGAGAATAAAAAATACAATTCAGCAACAAAGGAGAGAAGAATGGCAATACACAATCACATTTTGAAGGAAAACAACTTTTTACTGCTTTTTTTGCAACAAATATAGTTTTGAAGAAGTTGTATTTTGAATGCAGCAGTTTGACGGAAAAAATATTGCTCTATGTGACCCTCCTCACTCCTTTTGTATGTATTTTCCAGCAATGTTCACCTCTGCCTTGGCAATGATTAGACTGTGTTTTCTTTATCCAGAAGTTCTCCTTGTTTGATACACAAAGGTCACACATGGTCAGAAGCCTACTGTGCTGTTCAGCGCATTTTTGCAACAAATATAGTTATGAAGAAGTTGTATTTTGACTGCAGCAGTTTGACGGAAAAAAATATTGCTCTATGTGACCCTCCTCAATCCTTTTGTATGTATTTTCCTGCAATGTTCACCTCTGCCTTGGCAATGATTAGACTGTGTTTTCTTTATCCAGAAGTTCTCCTTGTTTGATACACAAAGGTCACACATGGTCAGAAGCCTACTGTGCTGTTCAGCGCACTTAATCAGACCTTGGCAGTTTTCGCCCCCACAAAAGTCGCACTGATTTCGGGGGCCCCCCGACAAGTCCTGCAATAGTATTAAACTTACCAAAGAAGGAACATTGCACATGCTAGCTTCACACCCCCACACATCCAAACAAATGGATCACATTCTTCATCTGGCAATTTCCGCTGTACAGTTGTCTCCCCCACTGAGATGCCTTCTGCTAACCAGGCAGATTCTACATGTTTACAGCTACTGGGCCTCCACTGCCATATATCCACGTCCCTGGGAAGAAATAAACTCAATGCTGAGGTCTGTGGGGGTTGTCTGTCCATTTTCACCAATTAATTTCTTCTAAATGAGATCTTGTCTGTTGAGCTTGTGTGTGCTGGTTCCAGCAGTGACAGCCGACACAGACCTCCGATCACCTTTTGAGAGAGGCTATTAGTTCGATGCGTAATTGTCCCACTGGAGATGTTAACGTTAATGTGATCTCTCGCCGCAGTTATCTCAATGAGCGGAAACAAGATATTTTGAATTAAGTAATATATGTACTTTTGTGCTTAGACTAGGCAGGCTTATTTTTTTAGTTCGCAATTTAGACATGTTCTACATTCGACATATGCATTAACAAAATATGGAAGGGACGACAACTGCGAAAGCTTCTGTTTCGTTAAAGTTCATGTACAATTAAAGAAAACACAACTCTTCTCCTAGCTTTATTCTCGCCTTTGCACCACTTTCTGTGCTCCCAATTTAACACAGGTCAGGCACTGTTTATCCCCTGTGCTAAATTCCCACAACACGCAAAGGTCCAAAGATCCACAAGAGCGAGAGTACGAAAAAAAAAACCCTGCGCACTCAGCAGCCTCCCACACAAGTTATCCATGTGGGAGTTTGTTCCCACTGGAAGGGAGAAGGTCTGTCGGATTGTTATCTTTGTAGCCCATTTAGAAGAACCCATTAAATACTGTGCTTGAAATGGCACGTAATACCTAAGGTTAACTTTAATTACAGTCAAATATTCTACGATAACAATAAAGCACAGAAAATCCTGTGAATTCCAAGTTTTTGTTATCATGAATGAAAGGGTCTTCTTTCAAACAACAACCTTTTGTCTGTGAAAATGTCACAAAAAATCCCGCATGAAGTATTTACCACTCCTGGTACATGCCAGGTAGGTTGCCCTATTTTTAATTAATGGGATATTTTTGACCAGAAAAATAAGACTGTCAACCAGAGGAGTTTTTTGCTCCTATGTCGCTTACAGAACATTTGCTTCTGTGTGTCTTTTTTACATGCTGAAATACAAACCATATCTCAATGAGTTGGGGATGTTGTGTTAATTAAACATAAAAGCAGAATACAATGATTTGAAAATCATTCTCAACCTGTATTTAATTGAATACGCTATAAAAACACGATGTTGAATGTTCAAACTTTATAGGTTTGAGCAAATAACCAAATAACACTTCGAATGTTATGGCCGCAACGTGTTCCAAAAAAGCTGTCAAAAAGTTCGAGACAGTTGAGGAACTTGTTTGGAACATCCCACAGGTGAAATGGGAACCGGTCGTAGCCATGATTGGGTATCAAAGGAGCTTCTATGAATTGCTCATTCAATCACAAGCAAAGATGGGATGAGGTTGACCTCTGTGAACAAGTGTGTTTGAAAATAGTTGAAGAGTTTGAAGATGATGTTCCTCAACGTACAATTGCAAGGGATTTAATCATCTACAACAATGACATAGCCTGCAAATAGTTGGGATCTCAATTAAGTCACAAGTCTGTAGTGAAAATGTTCAATGCCTAGGTCCCAACCTGCAAAGCTCAGCTGGTAACAGCAACCACAGAAAGTTGGTGCCGGACTCATCAAGAGTATTGTTTGTCACTGGTTAAAAGTTCATGCCACAGTGACTGCAAGTGCACATGAAATCCAGAGACGCTGCAACAAAATACGAGCAGTCCCCAATGTGAAAAATGGGTTGCTTCACACGAAACATGCTATTGTCTGAGTTGTGTAACCAATGCAGATTTAAATAACTGGTATTAAAAGCTGCAATGTTGATAATTCATGATAATTTAATCAAGGAACTGGCATCCTTTTTCCTAAATGTCACAAAAGCAAAAATTCCGTAAATATTGCGAGCAACAAAAACAGCACATAACAATAGCTGGGCTCCCAAGTTTTTGAAGGATTGAAAAAAAAAATAAATCTTCAGCCATGGAGAACCTAAAGTGAATTATGAGCTTCAAAATCCTCCGGGGGAGTAAAAACTAAAGTAAAAAGCTGCTAATCTAGTCAATAATACATGATTTCATTGGCATTTGTCATTATTTTCTGGCAGTACATCTATAATTCTAACTAACGCCACTCCTCCCCATGTGGCTCCCACATTCAGGACTTTGAAAAAGGAGTAAATCTTTAACTATTCACTTTAATGAATAGTTAACAATTGTATGTTCCAGTTCTTCTGGTCTTGTTGTGCTTTGCTTCCTTACTGAGGTCGTCCCTGCACATGAAGGCCTTGTGGCTTCACTCCAGTGTAATCAGTCATGTCCGGGGGGTTGGATTAAGTCCACGGTCTCTAAATACATCAGAGAGGCCAAGAGTTTACAGTTTGGTGCTCCTTTGTGCTTTAGGCTAACCATCTTTTAAAGGACACGCTGCTGAGGTTGTTAGCCATAATTCATTTATGAACACTTCGACATGCACTTTTGTAGGAGGCATTTATGTTCATGTGCATGGAGGGAAACTGTCAAAGACACTCAACATTGATGGCTTCTTTGGACATGAAATGCAACACATACTACATTTACACAATGTTCCCATTGGCCATGGCCGTCCTGCTTATCCGGTATATAGTGCACAGTTTGATTTGGTTTAAGTCCATCACAGTGTCAAAAGGCGCACGACACGATTCTGGCCTGTCAGGGTCCTTCACATTTCTGATGATCTGTCAAGTCACTTTACAGGTAAACGCAGGACAGCTTTGGAGCACGTTTTTGGCCTCATCAGACTGCAATGAAGCTCCCTTACTGGGCCCAAAGTCTAGACGCAGCGTCAGTGTGGTGGGGGGGACATACTGCCGCTCACGAAAATACTTAATAACCATAGTTTTCTGTCAACAACTAATTCATAAATTCATCTCTTGTAGCAATACATGCAAAAGAGCCAGTTATTTACATATGCATAGCGGTGTGCTCGCATTGCAAATTCAAAATGCAAAAGCTCTCATTCTCGTTCTATTTGTTTCTGTCTCTCTTTGCTAGGCGACGTAAATCTGCAATGAGGCGGGTTGGACAGAGGATGATGGTTATTTCACAGACGAGCACAAGGCGGCATTTCATTTGTGTCCAATCAAAGCGGTTCCTCTTGTCCCCTTAACTCACTCAGTGGCAAAAATGTGTTTGCATATCTTTCTTAATTGAAATAATCAGTGCCAAAAACATGTTTTCACATCTTTGACATTATTTCTCCCTGGGAATTGTGGAAGAGGCTCTACGATGGCTAGCACTCTCGGGATTGTCTTTTCTAAAAAAATGGTTATCATTGAATGTGTTAAATGCGGCTCACGAGTCGCACACTGAAAACCCAATTTTACCCAAAAGAAAGTGACTTGCTCATCTGGGAGGTCAATTTGTCCAAAGTACTTTTATACAGACCTGCAAGTAGACCTCCAGAGGCAGATTATGTAAAGTTTGCTTAAACCTGACATTGCTACACCTATCGGCAGAGCTCAGAATCTGTCTGCCTGTGCCCTGATCACATTTACCTAAATCGCTTTAGACAAGCTGCGCCGGTATTTTTGGCGTGGTTTGGGCAAGAATAACTTAAAACAGATTTTCTGCCACCACATTTTCACTCCGCCAATCACATCTGCAAGGACATACACTCGTTGGTGCAGACCAGTCAGCCAAATTGGCAAACACAGACAGCGAACCATGCACTTGCATGAAAATCCGGAAATGCCGGTAAACCCCATAGATGCGCTATCAATGAAAATAGAGACCTCAAGTTTTATAAATAGGTATGCCACAGCAGGCATTGTACAGTAGGCGTTAAAAGAGTTGCAAGCTGTGCGTAAGGGCACTTTTCAATAGATGCCAGACGGTAGTAGAATGCACTGCACAGCATCACACAAGGCCAGTAAACTGTCACATGCTTGGACATGCCGTGATTGAACACGATGAAATGGCTACCACACACCTTAGTATCCCACGAGAATGCGTGGCCAAACAGGACAAAAGACAAACCAAAATGCGGCAGAACAATCAAGAAGAAAATAAGAAATAGTACTGTATATGCATTCACCCAGTTTTCCGATGGCCGACTTGGTTTCTCACTTCCCCTTTGACTGCAGCGGCATTTTTTTTCTTGTGAGTCATCGACAGCAGTGCTTCTCAGGTATTTTCTGTCACACCCCCGAGAAAGAAGAAATATTTTGCGTAACCCTAAATAATATTACTTTTCTATTTTCTGTTTAATTGTTATGCGTTGTTGGGGGAAGAGTGGCCTCCTCTTCCCTGCGCGTTCGTTGAATTTCGGACGAGGAGAATGTTGGTTCTTCGAATAAAGGCTGGAATCGATGAACAGTTTCTTCAAAGCTTTTAATGACAGAATATTCCGGGCACCCGCGAATTACAGACAATGGCTGTGATGGTCACGAGTGCGAAGCAGGAAGAGAATCACATAATTTTTATATCATCAGAAGGGCGGTACCGGGACGCAAGGTGTGATATCATAACTTTCGTTTTCTCCTAAACCGATTCTCAGCTTGGCGCATTCCAAAGTTTGTGCGTCTTCAGCAGGCAGTATTCCAATTCTAGGGGATGATTGTTACAAGGACGCCAAGCTACACTGCGGGCATGTGAAAGTTATACAGCATGGCCAAATATGTGCAGAGTACAGACTAAATATGAGCAGAATACAGACTTCATTGTATACCCCTGCATAACATTGTATTGTTATTAGCATTACTGAAAACAACAAAAACATATAAATCTGCTCAATAACCCTATTTCCTTGTTCATGCTAATGACGCACACTGAGGAGAGCGCTACTGCCACCTACTGTAGTAGTTTACTTGAGTGTGACAATCATGTTTGGTTCACGGTGGACTGAAAAGGTTCTGCCATGGACACTGGGAACATCCATTGACCCATCATCTGAACCGCTTTATCCTCACTAGGGGTGCGGGTGTGCTGGAGCCTCTCCGAGCCATCTTCGGGCAGTGGGCGGGGTAAACCCTGACCCGGTTGCTAGCCAATCGCAGAGGACACTGAGACAAACAACCATTCATGCACACAATCACACGCCGGGACAATTCAGAGTGCAGTGGGAACAAAATGTAGCGAAATTGCAGCCAGACATTCAAGGTAACAACAGTCCTCCTGAGTAAATCATCACAATTATATTTCTAAATACAGTGATGCCCTATTATAACCCTTCCGGGGACAGCCGTTACTACAGTGGACAGCTCATCATGTTATCGGGTAACAGGGTGCATGAAAGGGTGAATTCAATTCATACTCAAAAAGTTGTGGCATGACTAGATGACATAAAAGCGAGGATTTGCATAAATCTGTGCAAACCTTATTAACACTGCAAGACCGGTTGTCAGTCTGCACTGACACTTGAACTGAACTTGGCTTTTGCATGGAGGCAAACACTTTCTATGCATTTCCTAATGGGGAAGCATGACAATATATCGATGAACTGGATATTTTCTTCAAGATAATCACCTCTCACATTGTGTACTGTTACCTCAATTGTCTTTTGTCAGCAAGCTGTACAATAGTTTTATTTTGGAGATGGAACAAACAATGTTTAAATCAACATAATTTCACTATGCTCACTTTAAAAGTACTGCGCAAAGCACTTGTTAAAAGCTTAACTGCGTCACTGCAGACAGTAAATTATTCAAATACACAGGCAAATTCAAGTAGTTTCCTTGACCTGCAAACAAACAGAGATCACTTTTTGAAACAGAACTAGCATATGAATTACCAGAGTCTATCTGGACAGAAAATAAGCACAGAGCCAGCGATAATGCGTGCATTGCATTGTAATGATAACCTTGCCCCAATCTCAGCTGTCACTTGCTTTATCGTGACAAGCATGACTCACAGCTTTCCCTGCTCTCATTGGTCAGTAACAACTCATGACTAAATCGTTATCTAAGGGCATTGTACCGAAGCTGTTGGTGGTCGGAGATGAGAGACAAAGGATGTGAGGTGCTGGGCTGTTTTGATTATTCAACCTTCCTCTTTTAAAGCCACAAAACTAAAAAAAAAAACAAAAAAAAAAAACATGTTGCTGTCATTTTTCATCACTGCGGCATTCCATGTTAAGAAAACCACTTGTTTATTTACAGTTTTGTATATATATATATATATATATATATATATATATATATATATATATATGTAAATGTTTGTGAAGACATTTATTTCACCCTGACCACAAATCTTAGGGTAGCAGCACAAAGATATGCTTTCCTTCTGGAGAAACTGCATGATTACTTGGACTGTTGCGCAAGAGCCAGCCGTGACGCTCGGTAAAAATTTACTATGGTGTAATATATGATGGACACTCTGCGGAATGCATTCAATGCATTGCACTTCTAGAAGCAATGAGGATATCACCAGCTCACTCCCGTACGTATCCGAACATGAGAACCACGGTTTCTTACAAAAATATAAGAATATTGGGCTTCTAAGTCTTCAAGTGGAAGTCAAGAATGACATGTTGTATGCGCCCACACTCGTCCAAACACGGCATGCTGATTATTATTGCATTTGTGGAATATGAATTAAGCAGCAAAATGCACCCATAATAATCCATCCCAGTGGGTGGACATTTTAACTCTTGCTGTCGGCCAAAAATGACATTACAATAGCTCAGGGCTCAGGTAATGACCAATCACAGCTCACCTGTTCTTGAGTTTGATCATGTGGCCTCTTCAAGCTGAGCCGTGAACCTCTAGAAATCTTCTTTCAGTTGGTCTGAATTTCTATACAATCTAACACTATGTCAAGCTCATGTCTGCAGTACACTTATTGCAGGATAGTTATAGGAGAAATTCTGCATACTCCTAATATGCTGCGTAATGATTATGCTACAATACTTCTTAATTATACTCTCTCTCTCTCTCTCTCTCTCTCTCTCTCTCTCTCTCTCTCTCTCTCTCTCTCACTCCCCCCCAGTCTAAATTCTCCCTAGCTGTGAGTGTGAGTGTGGATGGTTGTTCGTCTGTGTGTGTCCTGTGAATGGCTGGCAACCAGTTCAGGGTGTCATATAGAATAATGATGTTGTAATGGTCTGCATTTTTGGGCCATGCACAAACACACACCACACACACAAATACTTGGAAGCACGTTAATTGTGCATCTTCCTGCAATGGTAAAAATGCGAGAGCCATTTGAAGGAGTTAAGTCAGCAGAGTCAGTGAAGATTGGAGGGGGTTTGAGGCTGGTGATGCAAGCAGTTGCTGTGTCACTTTTGAACTGTGTTGACAACTCCGCAAGTGCTTATATCATCACAACACTGTGGAGCCGTACGTCCTTGTCTTTGTCACAGTCTTTATTAGCGTAGGTATAAATGAACTTCAGTGACATATCTGTAATCACACCATTATTTTCCAGCAATATTATCCTTTAAAAGGAGTATCAAAATGTAAAAATGAACCGCTCTAGAAAATACTTCATGAAGCTGTAGTCCTTGACATCACTGTACTTTACGATAATTAACTTAGTTGCTGAGGCACCACAGCTCACACAGTCACCTTCACCCATCGATCCATCATCCGCACTGCTTATCCAATATTTTATATATATATATATATATATATATATATATAAATGTGTTTTGTTTTTGATTTTGTTTTTGTTTTTTTTACAGCAATTTGGCACCCGACGCGGAGTGGCTGGTTCGCCTATGCCCCCATAGCCGGCCTTCGTACAGATACTACAAAAGTAATCTGTTGAAAACATGAACGACAACCAATAATAAAATGACAATAGTGACAAGCATATACTACTAACTGCAGATGAAGGTAAAGGTTTTCATAAAGCTTCGTGACGGAGCGCCTGACTTCATCATCTCACTAAAGCAGCCAGGGAGCCATTTCTTCGACTTTAAAAAGTCACGACTTTGGAGGACATTTCCCCCTTGAAAAGCAGCAGCTCTGAGCTAGTCAATATGCCTCTTACAAAAACCCATATTAAAAAATGAGGCTATTTTTCCTGTAGATAGCGTCCCAGTGACTTGGAATAAACATAAATTGGAAGTTCATACGCCAAAAATACGTCTGAGCTACCATGTATCTCGTCCATTACAACACAAATTCCTGTCACGAAACAGGAACCTGCAATATTACGGCAGCTTTATCGTCCTTGTGAGTCGTTATGAGTAGCCTACACATTGTTGCATTGCTTGTGCAGTAGTTTTGTGCTATTCATAGATGTCGCTCTCTCTTAATATATTCTACCATTTTTAAATGTGTTTGTATCATTTAAAACGTGTTTTTTCAAGATCATCAACATTTTTTTTTTTGCCATAAATGTAATCATAACATACTCAAGGTGTAACTTCTATGTTGTGACTTTCACTTATTGCGGGGGTGTTCTGGAAGTTAATTCCCGCAATGGAGGTGCACACACATAAGCAGAAGAAAAATCTGAAAAAAAATTGCTTTTCCAGTTTTTGCTTTGTCAACCATGTTCGCCTTGTCAACTAGAGCAGTGGTCCCCAACCCCCGGGCCGCGACCAGTACCGGTCCGTGGGTTATTTGGTACCGGGCCGCACGGAAAGACTAAATACCTTAAATTACTTTTGCTTTATTCATTTCGGAATCTGAAAGATGTTTTATTTTGAAAAATTAGCGGATTCTGTGTTATGTCCATGTACAGTATGTCACTCTTGATGCAGGGGAATGTGGCGCTTCTCGGTCACGTGATGAGTTACCGCTAAAATCAAGGGTGTCCAAACTCGGTCCTCAAGGGCCGCTGTCCTTTCAGGAGCAACACACCTTTTTCAAATAATCAGTACCGTTCAAATGCTGCTTCAGAGCTGGCTGATGAGCTGATCATCTGAATCAGGTGTGTTGCAGCCGGAACAACTGGAAAACAGGCAGGACAGTGGCCCCCCAGGCCAGGAGCTGGACATGCCTGGCTAAAATGAAACCCAAGAGCTAGCAAAATGTGTAAAAAAAACCAAAAAAAAAAACAAACGTCTTTGGAAAGTTCCTTTGGGCAGGGGAAAAAGCCCAGCCAGGAGACAGAAAAGGAGCCTACGACTTCCAAGAAAAAGAAGGCTACATTTAATAAGACAGTATCAGGAGTCCTACTTAAGATACAGATTTATCTCAACGGGAGATTCCCACGCACCAAGCCCACTCTGCATAATATGCGGCGATGGTGAGTCGTATTTTGCATGCACTTTTTATTTGCGGTTTATCTTATTTTAAACATTACCACAGCGACCAGAGATTGTTGCGGCCAGATCGGCTGTTCCTCGTCTCATGATTTGTGTTTATGATTATGTTACGAAAATACCACACTTTTCATGCAGGTTATGTCATATTATTTTGTTGTATTTATCCAGCCTTAAAGGCCGGTTCCTGAAAATATTGTCTGACATTAAACCGGTCCGTGCTCGTATCAAAGTAATGTATGGTTAATTGGTCACAGCAGTAAAATGGCATTTATGGACACAGGGACAGGACAAACTATTTTGAAGAAGAATCATCATTTTTCATCACACACACGTTTGACCCATCACAGTCATGAACACAGGAAAGACATTAATGTAGTTAGTTGGAGGGATGGATGGACGGAGAGACGGACAAGATAGATAAGAGTCAGATACCATTCATACATATATAGGGCGTATAAAGAGGATGAACAATCAAGCACTGAACTTTAACTTCAATTTTTTTTTTTATTTTTTTTTTTTTTTAATCATGGCAGGTTGAAAGAACTTGAACATTATTGCCCGTGACAAGAGTGGTTTAGAGGTGGGAATCACTTAAAAAGAAGGAAAAAAATCTGTTGAGTCGGATGCTGGTTTAAAAAAAAAAAAACATCTCGCTCCACTTTCCCTGTTACTCTGAAGTCAACATTGCTTTTTGTTCCGTGCTCATTCTCAACGACACGCTCACAACTCCTATGCAGCACTTACCTCTCTCTTGCATTTTTCACACACTGTGAAGCACTTTGCAAAAAATGTCTTTCAACCTCTCCTCTGTGATATTCATCATCACCGCTTTTGTCGCGGTCTTTTCAGTGACACTTGCCACAGTTTCAAATTTAATTGGCAACCAGCAGGATTATGAGATACTTCTGCTTCTCCCGAGTGTGACAACAGCCACCTTACTTACTCCTTGTAGATTTCTGTGGCATGACATTGTGTTTTTATGTGAGTAATTTGCCACTCGGAAAGCAACTCGAGGGGACAAGTGGTTCCTCCATCAGGGCTGTGTTTTTCCGAAAAGCAGCAAGCACGTTGTCACATCGTGTGCCCTCCTCCTGCACTGGAGAAGAAGCATATGTTAGGAACTCTAAAAACATGAAGGAATATCACCAGTGTGCGGTTCCATTTGGCTGATGAAGCACAATAGCAGTTGAGAAAAGTGACTGTGCTGCACTTCTTCGAGAGATCACAATCAATCTGGAGGCCTAGTTACAGAGAACATGGAACTAAAAGGGCTGGAGTTGATCATAAATGTTTAACATGCCTCCAATCAGGCTGACTATTAAAATGCAGTTCTACTTTAAGGTTCAACTTTGCTAAATGGTAGACCCCACATCACCAAAAATAGCATTGAAAAATCAAATATTTTCATTTTTGTGCAAATATCATGGACAATTATGTTTTGCAGTCCTGGAACTCTGCCAGGTTAACTCCTCCTCGACAAAATACAAATTTTTCAGTTATAATCTAAATTGCCTCGGCATGCGCATGTTCGGCCACTTAACTGACATGACAAGTGTACTTGGCGGAGTGGTAAGTGAATGTGTAATACAAATTTTTCAGTGATAATCTAAATTGCCTCGGCATGCACATGTTCGGTCACTTAACTGACAAGTGTACTTGGCGGAGTGGTAAGTGAATGTGTAACGGATGCCATCTTGCGCGGTGACAGCGAGCGTTCGTAAAAAAGTCTCTCGTCTGAGTTAGAAGCCCAGGCTTTTAGTGGTCAGCGTACTCAACTATCACCCGGGGATGGCAGGGGAGTAGACGTGGCTTCGACGGCACAGAATCACCCCGATGCATACGCTTCTCATCTTATACTAATTTTAACATTAACATTAAAAATACTGATATTTGTCAACAAAGTGAGTGAATTCTGACCTTCATTCAAAGGCCACGACAAATCATGACTCGACTTTCAAGATAGGAACTCAGAAGCACGTTGAGGGGTAACGGCTTCCATTTCATCTCATGCGTCTTGAACCCCGAATACTGAATATATAGAGGAACAGTGTATTTTTTGTTTGTTTGTTTTCTATGTCTCTTCACATGAGAAAGAAAAAAAATCTGTAAAATCAGTAAAAAAAGCCCCGAAACAGAGTGGCAAATTATTGCTGTTTTATCTTTCAACACTGGTTGAACCCTGCTCAATGTGATTATTTGTGTGCATGTGAGCTGTATATTAGACGAGAAGGAGAGCTTGCTGGCTTTTCAAGCTTGTGGGCCTTGTCAAAAAAGGAGTCATGAAATGCAAAGTGACAGCTGTAGCCTTTCTGCTTCCTTACTCTAACTGGTTATTTGTCTACCGCCTGCATCGCTGATCACACGCACACACACGTGCACTGAAGAACTGTTGATGCATTCACAAGCTGTAAACACTCCAGTAACACCAGTTCACCAAACTAACTACATCCCTCACCAGAAAAATGAACACAGCCTAAAAAACAAGTTTTAAAAAATGTGAATATTTTACAATTCCAAATGCAACCATTTAATAATGTAGAGCAGTAGCCAAATTGATTGTCTTGTGTAAAAATGTTATGATCTGTGCCTTGTTGATTTGGTTTTGTTTAGATTTTAGTTTTCCTTGGATCCTGTTTTGTCCTTGTCTGTCTCGTTACGTTAATGTGTAGTGCTGTGCTCATCAACCGTAGTGATGGATCGAAATATGCATGATCATTATTACAATATCTTGCAATATCATTGTTACAGCTGCAGCGGTTGTGAAGGCTCGAAATAAATAAAGCTGTTTCGTACTGTATTGTATTCCCTTTAGCGTAGAATATCCTAGTGGATGCATAGCGCAACTGCAGCCACTATTGTAGCTCCTTATAATGCAGTACACCCTATATATGAAAATATTTTTAAAAGAGGACATTCATTGAAGGTGCGCCTTATAATCCGAAGTGCCTTATAGTGCGGAAATTATGGTAATCAAAAATAGTCAAAAATAGATTACATAAATGAACCCTCATTTTCGTGTTTTGATTCCAATTTTCATTTCCATGCGGAAACTGTTGTAAGACTGAAAAAAAAATTATTTCCATGCGGACACTGTTGTAAGACTGAAAAAAAAATACATAAAAATCCATCACGCAGCTCAATTGACAATCAAGACTTTGGCCACTAGGGGGCTTTGTGTGAACATGAAGCCTCACGAGCTGAAACTTTTTGTCAACCAGATGGATGGAAAGTTTCAAGTATTCCGAAGGCTTCATCTGCCCATCGCTACATCAACCCGGTCTCTTGTATTGAGCAATCAGCTCCCTCAGCCACTTGAGTCTTGTCCAGGTCTTTCCTCGTTGTCTCATCAGTTGTTTGCATTCACAGGTAAGTTTCCTGGTTTCTTTCTGACCCTGTCGGTTCATTGTGTCTGCTGTCAGTTGGCACATACCTAAGTCATGTAGTGTGGAGTCTTATTCTAGTGTTTGAATCTTGCTTTTGCAATTTGTTGATATGGTATTTTTTGATTCCATGGGACTGGTTTACTTGCCTTTCTGTTCTTTTGAGATTAAATTCTCATTTTGCGTGGATCCCTGCCTTACCTTCCTTTTTCCCTGCTTTTGGGTCTTCAATCATGCATAGCCACACCAAAAAAAAAAAAAAATCCAAAATTAAAAATAAAAACCCTGGCATTAAATACATTTTCCACTGGATTTTAATTGCAAAAACAAACTGACAAAATCTTTTCCAAGATAAGTGAAAGTCTTAAATTAATTTCAAAAGTGTTCAGATAAGATGGGGAATGAAGCTCCCGTGAGCCCATTGAAGGATTTCACCAAACTCGACATCAGATCATATATCATTTCCCTTTGCCACATCTTCCTCCATCTTATTATCGGCGGCACAGTCAGATAGCAGTGCGGATGCGAAAACAAATGGGAGAAGAGAGCAAGATGTTGAATATTCATAGGGAGGATAAAGATACAACTGGGACATTTTCAAGCTTTATCAGCACTAACAGGATCTAAGCTGTGGTAATTCATGCTAAACCAAAACCAAATCAGCCCCAGTGCTGTTTGGGTTAAAGAAAAATCTAAAAGTAAATAGACTAGGGTTACATTTCCAGAGTGCTTGTGTGATCTCTTTCCATGTCTTGTCAATCACAGAGAGCTTATTGAAAGATCATTTCTCTTCGTGTCGAGCTTGAGGCAATGATTATGAACAGAACAAAATCTCAAAAGCTGATCTCGGAATCCATCATTTCTTTTGTTCAACAGCCATTGGCAAAAAAAAAAAAAAGTTTTCTTTTTTGATGTTTCTTCTTGCATCGTTTATAAGTGAAACATGGGGAACTGTTGTGCAAGGATTATCATATTTGTTGACCTCAAATTCCCAAAGTGCTTGACCGTCTGAAAATGTAGCTATTTCCTAAAAATCTCCCTCCTCTGAGGCCAGCCTAAATGTATTTTGATTTGACATTGCAACCTTTCCCAAAGACTTCTGGGAAAAGCAAATGACCCCAAGTGGTCTCTGCCTCCCTTGTGGATCAATGCTGTCCTGACACATCTGTCTGTGTGTTGTGAACACACGTGGGTGAGTTCACAATATATGAAAGATTTTGTCAAAAAAATGCAGAGGAAGGTAGTTTCAAGACATATCTTTGGCCACTTTTTCTTCCCCAAATTTGATTTAGGTAAAGAAATCAATATCGAGATAGGACACCATAGCTTTTACAGTACTTTTCCACGATCAGATCAGTTTTTGGTTTGGTTGTTTCTATTATCAACATTCAGTCATGCTAATTCAGTGGTTCCTAACCTGGGTTCGATCGAACCCTAGGGGTTCGGTGAATCAGTCTCAGGGGTTCGATAGAGCCTCTGCCATGGAGGTTAAGACACACCCGACTCAACATGTCAATTATTTATGACATGCCCGCTTGGCCATCACTGGCTGGCATTTTGTGCACAATTAAAAAACGTATAATTTATATTTACACGAATTGTGTAAATATTTTTCTGTTTTTTTAATAAATGTGTTTTTTCTAATGTCTTGAATTTGTTGAAGAAAACTTTTTTTTTTCACTAATGAAGGGTGAATGTGCATATGAACTGTTGAGTTCGGTACCTCTTGCAAGGTAAAGAACCACAGTGCTAATTGCTTTGATGAAATCCCAAAAGCTCGACAAGGATTGCATATTTTGGATGTGCTTTGTACTAGTCTACATTCCTGTTGAAATGCAACTTTTTGGGAATGTAATAATTCATTCATTCATTCATTCATTCATTTTCTGTAATAATAATAATAAAAAAATACAGATGAAGTTGAAGGATTTCAAACATTGCCTCCAGTGTTATTTATTGCAGGTTTCACAATACAGTTGAAAAACAAGCTGCAATCATGGAAACTGAAAGACAATGTACTTTGTATTTGTTTTTTCCCACAAACTCAAATGTTTCCAATCTATCTTTGGATCAAGTATTGAGGCAACTTTTTTTTTTCCATGAAATCAGAGATCTCAGGTGGTGTACTCTTTTCAGAATAAGTGCCGAATATAAGGAGGCACTATGTCAACGCTGTGAATGTTGCTAATTTTACAGTGCTGTAGATTGTTATTCATGTGTACTCATTTGACTATTATTATTATTTATACGACTATTATTATTATTTATCATATG
This sequence comes from Hippocampus comes, assembly GCF_001891065.2. Classification (NCBI taxonomy): domain Eukaryota; kingdom Metazoa; phylum Chordata; class Actinopteri; order Syngnathiformes; family Syngnathidae; genus Hippocampus; species Hippocampus comes. Next base: position 3,951,724 of record NW_017805882.1, read on the forward strand.
TGGGAGTTTACTTACCTATCTGTGTTCAGTTACTTTTTTCCTCTCTAATACACACACACACACACACACACACACACACACACACACACACAGTCCAGGGAGTCTTTTATCGCTGAAGGGCTGTTCACTCTTTCAATGAAATCCAGATGTCGGCTTCACACACACACACACACACACACACACACACGCTGGCACACATTCAAAATGGAAAGCCTAAATATATCTAAACCCTATGATATATTTACTTTGGATTCATGATAGGTATCCTTTTTTTTTGTTGTTGTTTTTGGGGGGTTGTTTTGAAACTTGTGATGAATGAAAATTACTTGGATTCGAATATTACAGTATTATTACATGTGGCCTGACCGACCGATATAAATGGCTTTTTGACTTGCTGAAAAATGTATGATTTGTATTTGAGTACCCCTGCAAGTCAACAAAAAACAAACAGTATGCCAAAAGTAGAAACTATAGAGGCAAATTATTGGGTAATAAAATATAAAAGCACTGACAAATCAGTCGTCATGGCATCATCGGGAAAACATTTTGTAATGTGCCATGCTCAAGTGTTTACAAACAAGTCTGACTGGTGTCTCCAATCCCTCTGCCGGTTTCTCTGTGCACATTATCAATGGCGAACATTCCTATTCCAAGTTAAAAAAACGTTTGTGTCACAGAGGAAGTGAGTGCAAAAGGACACATACCTTGTTCGGGTCTTCTGACGCTTCCATTGAAAACATTCTCAATGCCAACAGTGTTCTCCACAACTTATTAGGTTCTTGAATGCCTGTATCTTTTTCATTCATTCATTGATTCATTCATTTTCCGATCCGCTTATCCTCACAATCCTTCAAGTCGCGGGGAGTGCTGGAGCCGATCCCAGCTGTCTTCGGGCAGTAGGCGGGGGACACCCTGAACCGGTTGCCAGCCAATTGCAGGGCACACATAGACGAACAAGAGTGCGTGCGCCCGTGTGTGTGTGTGTGTGTGTGTGTGTGTGTGTGTGTGTGTGTGTGTGTGTGTGTGTGTGTGTTAGGGTAAAGTGTATGTTTTCTCATCTGATGGATAAATATTTTCTAGATATCCATCAATTTCCTAGGGCAGTTAGTTATTGAGTGCACACAGGGAGGCCGAAGCTGGAATTGAACCGGGTACCTCTGAACTGTGAGGTCAACGCGGATGGTTGTTTGTCTATGTGTTCCTGCACATCGACCTTTAGTCAACACCTGTGGTGTTGGAATGTAGGAGGAAACTGGAGTACCTGGAGAAGCCCCACGCAAGCACGGGGGGAACATGCAAACTCCGCAAAGGAAGGCCGGAGCCGGAATGGAACCCTGCACCTCTGCACTGTGAGGCCGATGCGCTAACCAGTCGACCACCAGGCCGCCCTAATGCTGTAAATAGTTAACCTTATTTATCCAGTCATGAACCAATCACAGTCAAGTGACTGGAATATCGCTCCCTCACTGATGGCGTGAATAGCTTCAGCAGATTCAAAAACAGGTGTAGTAAGTGTTGCAGTTTCAGGTAGAGGTTGTGGTGGTGGTGGTGGTGGTCGAAGCACATGATTGTGACTGATGAGCTGGAATTGAAAAGAGATCATCCAGAAAATTCTATCATTGCTCAGTCAACATACAGTATTTTAATTTAAAGGATGTTCTTAATATAAAACAAAAATAGATACTATGTTCTTATGATGAACTACTTTCATTAATGCTAGGGGTGCTCACTTTAAAGTGCGTCCAACGTATATCCCAAGCGCAGTTGGTTTAATTACACATTTGCGGGAAGTCATTTTTAACGCTCTACCACTGTTCATCCTGTAGAAAGGCCGATAATTCATCACACAGTGCTGTGCATCTAGGAAGGAAAACCTCTTGGATTTAACAGTCACTGACCCGTGTTTATAGCTTGCTACTAAAGCTGGCTTGCTTACCATTTCAGAGAAAAGACAGAATGGTGACCGCTGGTGTTCTGTGAGGCTCAGAGACTGAAGGAAAACCGCCGCTCATGAATGTACGATGTTCATTCCAGTCCAAAGCACTCTTGCAAATATGTGGGCAAGGACTTTCAGAATGTTTCAAGCGTACAGATCTGTTTTCATGCCTAGCTAAATCACAAATGAGGCTTTACTGGAGAGCCTTCATATCATAGTACTTCGAATGTTTCATCTTTTCATCTGTGTTTTTGATGAAAGTAGCCTGTTTAATTATGCCTGCTTTCTTTTCCATTAAGCAGCTGTTGTCGCATCAACAACACAACATGACAATACCACCAGCTGTCAACGGTTATATAGACATATACTGACATACACATTGCAGGGCTTCTGTTTCTTCACTGTTTCATTGTGTGTTTAGTCGCTTAGCAGTTTTGATCCATCATTTTGTGAATGATGCAATACCAGCAAACTGATTTTTTTTCATGTGTTGCTGTACAGCACAGGGCACCTCTTGAGAGATACTTTGAACCAAAGACTGTTTGCAATGTAATTACTTGAAATGTTGGTTCACATCCGCATATCAAAAAGTCTGTCAGCACAGTCATTACAATCTCCTGTTGTGTTGATGGTTTCAGCAAGTATTCAGCTTCCCGTCATAATTCACACCTCCAAAATTGCGATCACTATGTGGTCAGACATTAACTATGAAACCGATATTTGCTGGCTGGTCTAGAAACTTTCATGACTTATCACTCAGGGCCATTGATGAGCTTTTTAAAGGAAATAAGGAAATAATACATTTTTCCTGCCTGATGAAAGATAAGGCTTAAAGGTGCAATTACCTTGAACAGCATTTCCATCAAATTCACAGGATAATCGGATTTTTCTCTACCACTCGTGATCTAAATCAATTATGCATTTATGAAGTGAAACAAACTGGAATATATTACACATAAACTATTGAGGAATAATCATGAGGAGTCTGAAATGTTTCTTTGTAACTACATTCAGACTGAAAAGCATTCCTATTTTGTTTTAAATTTAAAGTAACAACGGTATATGCGGGTGGCACGCTGTGCAACTGGTTAGCACGTCTGCCTCATAGTGCAGAGGTCATCCATTTTTATCTTGCTCCGGCCTTCCTGTGTGGAGTTTGTATGTTCTCCCCATGCATGTGTGGGTTTTCTCTGGGTACTCCGGTTTCCTCCCACATTCCAAAGACATGCATGGTAGGCTAATGGAACACTTTAAAATGTCTCTAGGTGTGACTGTGAGTATTTGTTCATCTATGTGTGCCCTGTGATAGACTGGCGACCAGTTCAGGGTATACTTTGCCGAACACCCAATAACGGCTGGGATAAGCTCCAGCACACCCGCGGCCCTGGTGAGCTGTTTGTAAAATGGATGGATGGTATATCCCCGGTTCGCTTGAGATAACAGTCTGTGTCCTTGAAACAGTCCACAAGAATTTGGCACTCCTTGACTTGCTGAGATCAAAGAGATCAAAGAACAAAAAAAGCCTGCTTAGAGTTCAGGCACAAACAAGTGAAAGAGCTCAAAGAGGACAACGCCGAGCTACAAGCAACCACGATGACAGCCACAGCGGAGAGAGAAGTTCTCAAAGAGGAAAATAAAATTGTGAAATAAACTGTGTCGAAGCTGTGAAGAAAGCTTGTGGGACAATCTTGTTTGCTCAGGTTTCCCTGACTACGCAAGTTAAAAAAGCTTTATAGTGGGAGCGATCAAGATCCCAAAATAAACAGTCAACATCACTTTTCACCATGTTCATCAGCTGGGGGGGGGTTCCTGGCCAAGAAATTGTCCTGATCCTGTCTTTGCCATGTTTGAACATGGACAACAAAAACTATTTTTGTGTTTCATAATGTGAGAGTTACTCCCTTTCTCTTCTGAGGGATTGGTACTTTTCCCAATGTATGTTTGTCCACTGTAAAGGGGTTAGATTTTGAGAAGGAGGAAAAACAAAATCAGAATCACAATTGGCAGTATTGCAGCAAATTGTTTTTGCCTCCAAATCAGGGATGGAAAAAGGATCAATAAACTCATCAAGAAGGCTGGGGCAGTCATGGGACTGAAGATAAATATGTTTGAAAGACCAGAGGCTACTGAGCAAACTTCTGCCCCTCTTGGACAATGTTTCACATCCTCTCCACACCTGTGCAGCAGCAAAGGAAATCTTTTTCAAACTGACTCATCCAGGTTTGCTGCTGAAAGGTTTTGTTTTTTAACCTCTACCGGTTTCATTTCTAATGCTTGCTTTACTAATAGTAATTAGTAAACAGGGTATATTCTCCATTGAACTATTTAAAGGATGCAAAAAATATAAACATGGGCATGGAGCTTTTTCGGCCCGTAATGGAAGAAGATACCCCCCGCCCCCCACACACACACCTCCAAAACGATTCCTGTTCTTATCTGTGTGTTTTTTTTTTTTTAACATGATAACTGTTTGTATGAGTCCACTTTCTATGAGTGACAGACTTCAACAATATGGGAATGCCAGTTGTTGCAGCTGATAAGAGAAAACCTTTCAATTCCGCGTTTATCACAACAAAATTCTCCCCTCCTCGTCTGGGATGCCAGTTCAAAACATTGCTCTTATAGTCACAGATTCAACTACTCCACATTTTCACTCAGTACAACCGCCAACGGTGCAACAATTTCCCAAGCCATGCAAGACATTTTTCAATTTAATAATGGGGGTTTATAATCACTGAAAAAAAGAGCGAGAAAAAAATAAACCGCTCTGTGAAACGAAATCTGCAGTAACAAATAGTAAAATTCTTACCGTAAATCGTGCAGATAGTCGTTTCTCCATGATGTAAGTTTTTTCCTTGGGACCCCTCATAGGCTGAATTTGTATTTGTCTTTTCTTTTTTCTTTGAGAGTTGCTCCTATTTTTTTTTTTTTTTTTTGGGGGGGGAATTGAAAATATTACTGCTGTAACTGTCTAATTCCCCTCATGGGATGAATAAAGTATCTGAATATGAATCTGTTTAACAATTTTTTTTTTCCCCATTATGCATTGTTTCACAATGTGTCTTATTTATTCATTGGATGACAGCGTTATTCAACTCACCCAAAGCAACTAATGGAATCACACATCACAAAGTTGAACTTTACAAAGAGTCCGATAAGGATGCCCACTCTCAACATTGCTTGTTCTCATTATTCATCTAGCCACTGGCTATGGCGATATGTCGGAACCCTGATATTAAAGGTGTGTCCTGTCCTATGTCAGAGCATAAAATCAATCTATGTATGCAAATCACAGTGCTCTCTCTGTTGTAGAACCCGTCATCACTTCAGTCTTCCCCTCTTTGATATATGTTCACAGTTGCCACACTATCTATTGGTCAAAATCAATACCATAAGACTCCCATTGACCGTAATACTCCCAATAACAGCCAACTCGTGGAATCTTCCAGATCGAAACCTAGACTACCCTATTCGCACAGGGAATATTAAGTGACGAGGCATTATCTCATTGAAATTTCAGACTAAACCAATCTGGTGAGTCCCATTTTATTTATGGAAAAGATCTGTGCTGACTTGAAATGCTGAAATATTCTACCCATGTGGATTAAGGAATGAATAGCTATGGTTGAAAATGTGACCTCCAATGAACTATTTTCAATTTAAAGAGTACTCACAGTAGGATCCCACCTTTTAAATGGCATGTGCAGTGGTTAAAAGGAATGCTCGCACACTATTATAATTTCTTTATTTCTTTGTGGCCAGTCATGAAGCTGTAGACGGAAAAGTAACTTACAGGTGCAACCAGCACACGATATAAAAAAAAAAAAAAA
>NW_017805882.1:3958037-3981278 GCF_001891065.2 Hippocampus comes
GCCTTCTTGAGGTCAGCCACTTCAGTTATGGTCCGGTGGTACATCCCGTGCAGGGGCTTGTCCTCCCATGATGGTCCCTCTTCCAGCCCCTCATCCTCTGTTCCTTCCCCATTGTCTGAGACATTCTCTGAGTACGTCATCCGTTGGAGCTACATCATCCGTTGGAGCCTTCTCCTTGGATGTTTCATATATATATATATATATATATATATAAAAACTCATAATCAGCTTATCATTCAGACTCTTATTTTGAAAACTATGCTTTTATTTAGGTGCAAGCGGTGTAAAGCAGTAAGTGTTGGGGGCTCGTGAGATATATGCACAGAATACAGTTGAGAAAAATAAAAAATCTTTGAATCCATGCATGCAGTTTTCACTCCTCCAAACATTGATGTCAAGATTTTATAGTAAAAGCAACTATCTTGAATCATGCGTCCAGAGTTTAGCTCGCTGTCTACCTCACATTAAGCCATGCATATGGATAGTACGCATGCATTTCAATTTTATTTTTCAGGGACAAAACCCTGAAAAGGAATAATATTCAGACTCACTGTAGAAGTCTTACCTTCTTTTCATCAGTCATCTGAGGTTTAATGAGCCACTTGAGTTGACAGACTTCTATTGTGATTTTGGCACGGCTGCGCCACGGGGCTGGGAAATGAATTATTAAATGCTTCCACATACCCTCTGCAATATGCTCTTGTACCCCGAGGGGTACGTGTACCCCTGGTTGGGAAACACTGGTCTAAATCAGTGATTCTCACCTATTCTCACCCTGGGACCCGCAATCTTCGTATTAATGCAAAATCACGACGCATTTCATAAATTTGAAGGACAAACAGCATTTACATCTTATCAATATATTTTAGAATATCGAATCAAACGCTGCGGGGGCCTAACTGGGGCTATGCAGATTGCTGATGGGGCTAAAGCCTCCCTTAGCCCCCATGTAGCGCCATTCCTGGAGGCAGCAGTGCCAACTACTGCACAACACTGTGCAACCCTGATTAATTTGAACAAACTTTTAACAGAGCTGAAATTTTCTTTTGGCATTTCTCTGTGTTGACTTTATCATTTGTTTTGGTTTCTGTCATCGTGATTAGTTTTAAATTATGAAAAACTCTGTATTCAAAATAATCACTTGTTCATACTGGGGAAAGGCAAACTACAATTAATCTCGTTTTGCCGCAAGAGAAGGCAAAAGGCCTCTTTTACAGATGCACTCACAGAGATGGAAGAACAGAGTCAAGGTTAGAAACTTAGGTTGACAGCCAGGGAAATCCCAATTATCTCTGATCTCGAGTTTCATACTTGTCAACTCTCAACTTGCCTGAGTATGCTGAACTTAGTCTCTTGAATGCTCCATTGGAAACAGAGCTTCATCTTTGCTAGAACTCGTCTCTGTGGTTATCATGGTTAAGAGACAAAATTGTGAACCTAAACTGCATGTAATAAGTTGAAAATGCTTTTACATTACTTTCAGATCATTAAATATAAATAATTGCAATATGACTTCCAGCTTATTATAAAAGATGTACAAATTTGTTTCCATACTGAACTGTTAATTCATAGGAAAAGACCAGACTGCAGTATCTTAAAAAAGAAAATTCTTCTAGAAATAAAACACTGCAGCATGAGCCTTGCTTTTATCTTGCTCACGGTGATTGGCAATCCAATTACTTCTGGCGTCTTCGTCCATTGTAAGTCAAGCCTCCCCACCAAGTCAATTTATCAAAAATGTCGCATGTCATACCAAGTCCCAAATCAAGTGAATTACTGAAATTAAACTTCACACGATTGTATTTATTTTTTGTGTGTTGCGATCATTTTGAGGAATGAGCTTTTTGACTTTGTGACACAGTATGTATTCTTAACAGCAACAACAACAACAAAAAGGCAAATGGTACTAAAAGTGAACCCTCACAATTGTCTTCAGACAGGTTTACCTTGATAGAACACGTTTTTACCGTTGCAAATGTGATTTTATTTTGGCAAGTGATGGCGGCATGCTCAGAATATAGTGGTCATAGTTTCAATTCCAGGTCCGTGCCTTCCCATTTGGAGTTTGCACGCTCGCCCTGTGCCTGTGTGGGTTTTCTCTGGGTATTCCGGTTTCCTCACACATTCCAAAAACATGCATGGTAGGTTAATTGAATACTCTATATTGCCCCTAGGTGTGAGTGTGAGCATGGGTGGTTCTTCGTCTCAGTGTGCCCTGCGATTGGCTGGCAACCAGTTCAGGGTGTCCCTCACCTACTGCCCGAAGACAGCTGGGATAGGCCCCAGCACGCCACACGACCCTTGTAAGGATATGCGGATTAGAAAATGGATGGATGGATTTATATATATATATATATATATATATAAATTGCATATTATGTAATTGTGTTACATAAAAGGATAATTGTAATAATTTCAGAAAAAATAATGTAAAAGGCATTAAAAATACAGTTCTCTCATACAGGTGCTGGAACAAAATTTCGATACGTGTTGATCTTTTGTGTGTGTGTGTGTGTGTGTGTGTGTGTGTGTGTGTGTGTGTGTGTGTGTGTGTGTGCGTGTGTGTGTGGCGTGTGTGTGCTTTTGTGTGTGTATGAATTCCTTAATGTTATGTCCACGTCATGGGTGAACGTGCTTGCGTGCAAGCATGTGTGTGCATGTGTGTTTGTGTGTGTGTGTGTGTGTGTGTGTGTGTGTGTGTGTGTGTGTGTGTGTGTGTGTGTGTGTGCGTGTGTGTGTGTGTGTGTGTGTGTGTTCATTCCTTCTGGCACTGCAGCAGATTGCTGAGCAGACAAATGTGTCTATCAGCCAAGACTCCAGGCCTTGTACTCTGACTAATCGACACAACAGAGAGAAATGCATGTGGAGTGGGAGAGGGCACTGGACAAGGATATGAATCAAGTTCAAAGAAACTAATTAGCATTCTGGAGGCTGTTATTCAGTGAAAAGCGAGAAAGTTTCTTGTAAGAAGAAGGCAGATATTGAAGCAAGGAGCAAAGTGCTGTGATGGTCATGATTGTATGGTGATGCAAATACATTTCACAGCTATTTGAAATGAAGTACTGAGGAGAAAATGGTCTGATCAGATAAGGAGGAAATAAAGAGTTGAATGAACCTGTAAAGAAACCAAGAGCAGAAATAAATAATGTAGGAAAAGGTAGACCAGCTCAGCCTGAGGCCTTGACTAATATAAGATAGAAGGGCCGGTAGGGGATGACAAGATGAGGGGAGATGAAAAATACATAATGTGCAAGGAAAGAACCTTGACTAAGGCGGTGTAATGAAGGAAATGGTGATTGGAAGATGTTTTTAGCCATTCCAGTTGGAAATCAATTACATGATGGATCATTTCTTACCAATGCCTATGCATTTTAAAAGAGCTGTAAGTACATGCTTTTGTGGTGCATTGTTCCATATATTGTCTCTGTAAACCTTGTCTTGTCAACAAATCGGTCCAGTCAATGGTTGACCAGACTAATAAATAATCAAATGATGTTGCTGACGGTCAGTGGAATAGTGCTGAACTTTAGCTGGATAGAATATGACTAATATGATTCATAGGAATATAATTACCAGAGGTGGGCATTTTACCATAATTCATCATCCGTCAGCAGGCTGGGCACCCATCCATCACCGTTGGTACATTATTTTGTTAAGCCGAAGCAAACTGTAAACGTCAGTCCGTCATGTTATTTTAACCGTGCTTCCTTCTGTAAATTTCACTGTACTGCCAGTCCGACAGTCAATCCGATCCCCGCCTCCAAAAAAAAAAAAAAAAAAAAAAAACACGTCATAGTCCAACAGATGAAAAATCGAACGTCATTAAAATGGTAAATGGAGTGCACTATCTCTCAGTGTTTCTACATCATACAGTACTGCCCAAAGAGCTTTACAAACACATGGACTCACTTACACATGCGCTTATTAGCCAATTTATCGAACTGAAGCGGTTTTATCCCCTAAAATGCCCAAAAGTTTGAATTTAAAGTTTACATAACCTTGTCTTAACCATAATCCAACTCTGCATTGTGGCTCAGAAATCCATTGCAAACACATAAGGGGCCTCAAGTACTTTGTTCAAAGGGTGCGTACGCACAAAAACATGGCGTATGCACCTACCAACGTTGTCGCTCAGATGAATTTTTGCATTGTGAGACGAATAAAGATTTTCTTGTCTTATCAAGAGTGAAATGACAGTTGGAATGTGCTGTGCTGCACGGCAACTACTTTTTTTTTTTGTTGATGGTCAGAGCGAGAGGGTGTTTTTACTTTTACGTTGTCCACCCAACGCGAGGGTCAACTGGCTAATCAAACTCATGCCGCCACCACATCTCAGGTTTGGGAGCGCAGAGTGCTGACGACTGAGTTAAAAAACTGGGCTGCCGGGCTGCCGTTACAGCTCAGCACCCTATTCAAGAATGTTGACTCCAGAAGACAGTGCTGTAGTTTTTTTGGCCCTCGAATTGGTTTGCCAGCATCTCCAGCTCACATTTTGTGAAGTTACTAATTTTTCATTAGTGACTCATGTCTCGATAATCTGATTATTTGAGCATGCAAAATGATAATTCCCACCTTCAGCAAATATTTATTGTAATTTGCATATTTATACAGCAGTATGGAGAGGGAGGAGTCTGGCACACCAACATTTCCGCATTGGTTGAGATGTGTGAAAGGTATTTGCTCTGCTTCCTGCGTATGCTGTTTCATTCATCTACTTTTTTTTTTTTTTTGTGCCTGCAACATTTTCTGGATTTGGCTGGACGCCGTGTGTTAATATGAACGCCGTGCAAGTCCTTATACATCAGGCCCCTGATCTCTGTGTTGTCTTCATCATTCGTGTGCTACCATGCTCTAGTCCTAGTATGATGCCTTTATACCCACATTTCTCCTTGTGCTCCTTCACCACCTTTGTTGCTGTTAACTTTGATTGCTATTTTTCTTACTTAGTAGTGCTTTGCTATTATTTTCTCGTTGTTCATTGATGTTGCTAATTTTCCTACTCGTCAGGAGTGGTTTCTGTTTATTAGCCTTTATCGTTGTATTTTGTTTTACCAACTCCTTTGTTGCCCTTTATGCTCCCAGTTTCCGCATTTTAATTTTATTTTTACTCTACCTACTCATAAGTATCACCTTTGTTTGAACTCTGACTGATTTACATAGTGATGCAGTAGTGGAATTGACCGGAGGGCCTGTCTTGAGAGAAAAATATTGAACCCTGGCGTGGGGTAAAATCATACCACTTCAACTAGTCTGTAAATGGCCAGACAGACTTGGCAACTTTCTGAGAAAGTGAGAAAGAGGACAGAGTGTATCGGCAGTATAATGTGTACTGGACCGTAAAGATAAGTGTCGCTCGGAGCAGAGTTTCAGACAGTAACATGCAGAATGAAGACACTCATTAAAAAGCTGGAAGTGAGGGAGAGGAAAAAAAAATAATGGACCATGTGAAAAGTAATCAAATCAAAGCCCAGAAGTGTTGGCGCATTCAGCTCTATCTTTTGTGTATGACTGTTTAACTTTTCATCAGCCCCTCTATCTGCTGACTCTGACACTTCATGATGAAACCCCCTTGGCTCATTTGTGGGATCAATGTAGTGGGGTCATAAAGTCCAGTCATAGATTATATAATAACATTATGGGTATGTCCTATAATATGGTCATCAGTATGTGATCTATATATATGCAAGATCCGCTTGGTTACGTGACATAAATTCATATCGCTGTCCACTGAACAGAAGAGATGCCATTATAATCGTGCAGTCACGGGTAATTTAATTGTAAAATGCTTGGAATATGAATGGCACTCAAAAGGGGAGGGTAGAAATGCAGTGAGCGTGAGCAAAGGAGCTGCTGATACAGCAAAATAGCAATGCATGTAGTTTGTCCTCTACTTTATTTGAGCATGGACACATTTGTGTGTCAAAGGAATGCTCACTACTTTGAATTCAGTTCTGCGTGTGTATGTGCGAGCAGTACATACTGTAAGTATGCGTCTCACAACTCCCTGCATCAGCATGAGAGTTCAAAGACAATGGTCCACTGAGGCTGTTCTGGCACATTCAGGTGCGAGTGCTCACTCAAACACAGCTGCCTGCATACACACAAATGCAGCAACAACACTTTTGTTAAGCAGCTCAGTCCTGAATCAGCAATAAGAGACTTACAGACAATCCCGCAGAGGTTAAATGTTCTATTTACTATTTCAGACACAGTCATGCACACACATCCACAGAAAAACAAACCAAATTGAATGGCTGCTTTCTTTGAAGCTTCCCAATGTTAACCGCAATTCCTGTAAAATCAGTGCAGACGGCCCCGCTGCACAGATGGAAAAGAAACACTGAAACACATCCTCTTTGTTGGGCCTTCAAGGATATAATTTAACATTTTATTTTCAGGATATTTTTGGGCAGCGTTGTCAACTGCATTTCCTGTAATCCTGCTCCAAATATAGGCTATACCGCATCCAAAGAATTCAAACCTTTGGGGGAAAACTAAGAAAAAAACATGCAAACTGACAATTACCTCAACCGAGGAAGTTGTGATTTTACCCCGTATATCACACAATTTTTTTTCCCACGCAGTCAGACCGCAGACCATGTGCGGCCCAAATCATGTCGCGTAATCCATACGATCGAACCCACAACATATGGGTTGGGAGACGACCCCACTCTTCCACTGAGCCGTGCAATGGACTTGCCAGGGTACAAAATTGGTGCAACCCACCCCCATTTGCCCCCAGTACGTGTCAGTGTGTACAGGGTGTTTGGAAAAAGAAAAATCTCAAAAACAAATAAAGACAGAGAGAGAGAGAGGGGGGAGGGAGGGGGGTCCTGTTACTGTTAAGGAAATGCGAGCTGATCTGGAAACATTCTTGGTCGTGTTATGTCTATGCAACCTGATTGGAAGATGGGATTCCTGGTCCTAACTCGGAATTTGTTTTTACCGAGCGGGACAAAGGGAGCACTAAGGGTGCATGCAGGTTGGGAAGGCCTTGTCACAGTGGAGCTTCTCTATGGGAGAACCAATTTCGTGCAGCATTTCCTTTCTCAGCGTGGTCACATTTTGAATTTGTAAGCGGAATCTGTTTGGAGCACGGACTGATGTTTATTTGTTGTTGGTCTAATTTGGTTTAGTATTTTTGCTAAATTGTTTGGGGACTCAGATAGTCCCAGTTAACGTTCCGCCAAAAGACAGTAGATTGATGATTTGTTTTGCTATGATTTTGGCAGATGGGAGGAAACCAAGCCTGGAGTTTTTCATTCTGTAATTTCACAGAATTTGAAATAACAGTGTTTACAATGATGGCACTTATGTTAAATGAAAACCCAATGGAAACAATAGCTAGGAGGTTTCTGATAAATTGCTTTGTGCGTTAAGGGATTCCGCTGAGGTCAGCTTGATTCACTTTACACTTTCCATGGGGTTTGGTCATGCACATGGCATCAAGCAATTTTAATTGACTGTTCGATGCGCAGTAGGATTTAGCATGTTCAATTTTCATTGTGTCATTTGCACAGTCAAGCGCAACAGTAACACAAATTTGTGAGCAGTCTGGTTCTAGGGTGTCTAAAACCACAGTTTTAAATGGATCCGCTTGGGTTCAGTATCAGTTGGTAATACTCATGCACCCATGGCTTCCTGTTGTGTGAAAGCCTAAGACTCCAAGGCATATGAGTCACCCACATGAAACATTTTAGGTGTGTTTTTCACCTGTTGGTAATGGTTAACAGAGGTGGACAAGGTTTTGTTCATCTATTGTAACCAAGGAAGTGATGTAGTGGAGATTTGGCCGGACTGGCTGGTCCAGTTCCGTTGTGATGACCTCCCTTTGGCATGTGTGCGCAATGTTATGGGCTTATGCACGCCCACCTTTTGGCTCCCTGGAGCCGAGAACGGTAGTGCATTGCGGTTCCGGGAGGCATAAAAAAAAGCCCATGACAGGACGCAGTACGCGACAACCAAAAGTGGAAGTCTCATCATCAATAAGTGGTTTGCCAGCGGGTGGACGACAAAGACAGGCGGCGATGCTGAGCCACAAAATGAACAAATGACTGCAAGTTCATTGAAGTCGTCTTCATGTTTCTAGGGATGCAGTTTGGTAGCAAGTGATCCAAAATAAGTCCATTACATTCATAAGCATAGGTAGGAAAGGCAGCCATAGAGTGGCGTTGTAAAACCTGCATCGAAAGGGTGGGTTTGGTCTCAGAAATAAGCACAGCGTCAAGAAAAAACATCTTAGTGGGATCGTTGGACATCACGTTCGAGTGACATTTCATTGTTGAATTCAGAAGTGAAGCTGAATTGTCTGCCACAAAATTGAGGACAGGATACTCAGTTTCTGTCTTGGTGAGCCTAGCTCACATTTAACGAGGGGGCAGCATTGCGTATCACAAGTGGATTGTTTAACTTGGCAGAGGGCCAGTGTCACCAAGGTGACCGCTCCTGTGCACCTTAGGTACAACAGGCACAGCCGCCCCTTTTGTTAGATTGATGTCCTGATGAGGGTTTTGTACAATCAGGACAAGTTGAGATGAAGCCACAGTCTTAGAGGGTAACAATGGACAATTGCTTTGGCTGGCAGTGAAACAGGCAATGGTCATTGCACCTGTGATCAAATTTTCATTTGATTGTAATTGATCAGGGCCATAAAACGGTCCAGCAGGTCCTGACTGGATAAGTGGAAGGACTGATTGGACTGGGGAAACATATAAATGGTGGACCATTTTGTATGGTGCAAATACCCATTGTAAAAGCATCATAGAGTCCAAATGAACGTTGGTTAAGGCAAATGCCAGGATATATAATGAGCAGTGTAGGAGGCGGAGCGTCTGGCCAATGTGCTGGACATGACTGTGATGTCAGCGCCTGGGTCAACGAATGTGTCATGGTATAGTACTTTTTGAAGTTTGGTCTTCAAATAAAAGCCTATTTGAGACACCTTTAACTTTTAGGGTACCCAAAAGTCGTTCAAATGGTTGTTTGAATTGGGTAACGTGCTCAGGCCGAATGTGAGGGAATTGCAGGTTCCATCTGGACGACAAAGACGGTGCTGTCAGGCTGAAGATGGCTGACGAAGGGAAACAGGAGGTGTGCCACTTGGCTGCGGCGCAGAAGCAGAATAGATTGTTCCTCTCAGTGGAACTTCAGAGGGAAGGGTTCCAGCTACATGTTGAGCGGAACATGAAAAGGTACTTGTCGTAGAATAGCCAGGCACCGAGAGTGGAGCAGGTAGCTGTGAAGCAGATCCAAAAATGGCAGCGGGATGCCATGACACCTCCAAAGTAGGCAGAGGTGTGAGCAACGGGGATGAGTTGAGCGGCATCGGGGAGTCCAACTGACACAGGTCCCAGACAGGTACCTCCAAAGAAGTGTTTTGGCGAGTGTTAGTTGGACACATGGTGTTAATTTGCAGAATATGCATGAGGGTAGGTTTAGCCCCTGATGACTCATCATCCCATCCGTGACTGAACAATTGTTGCTGCACAGCGTCGTCGTTTTACTTCAATTGCCATCAATTCCGATTTCAAATGAGGTGTTTGCCTTTTTTCTTTGAGAGATTTTTCCACCCATCCATCATTATCTGGGCCCTTTATCCTCGTGAGGGTTGCAGGCATTGCTGCCGGATTCTTCGTCGCAACATTCTGAGGCGAGGCAAAACTTGCATGCACACATCCAAGAAGAAGCTGTGGCATTTGGAAAATCGACTTATGGGTGCTTTGGGTGAATTTCCATGACTTAACAATAATGATTTTTCAACATCCACATACAGTATGCGCATGTAAGATACGGACATTCACACAAACAGAAACATGCATTGAAACAACTCATCCCTTGCTAATTCAGGTCTTCTCCTCCCTCTTTCGTCTTCTCTCCTCCCTCATCCTCCCCCCTTGGGTTGCCAAGCTTAGCCCAGAGCAGTTAAATAATCACTAAGGCTTCCAGCTGGCACGATGTGCTGCAGTTTCTCTAAGAGGAGGGAATACAGCAGACATGGCAGGACACAACAGCTTTGCCAATATGTATTGATATCATGCTGAAAAATTGGGTCTGTGCATATTTGTGTGTGTGGGCACTCAAGGGAGAGTCGAGTAGGGAATTGGAGATATGACATACATACATTTGAATAGACCCATTTTATTGGCAGGGCACTGAAAGTTTTCAAAAGGCTGATGAGTTCTGAAAGTGATAATTGCAAGACGCGGACTGAAAAAAAAAGTAACATCTGTTTCCAGCTATTGAAAACAAAACAACACTAATTTGAAGGCATAATGTACCGTATGTATTAGTCCGTTTATTACCTTATAACCAAGACTGCACGTTTTAGAGGTACAGTAATCCCTCGTTTATCGCGGTTAATGGGGACCAAAACCACCCACGATAAACGAAAATACGCAAAGTAGAGACCCCCCTCCCCCTCCATATAGGTACATGTACATAATATTTATAAGGCAAAATTTAATGGTATGCATGCATGTAGAAGTAAATTTTTAAGTAATTAACATGACTTAATGCTGTATACTAATAGATTTAAACATGTATAAGTTAGGTTAGTTTATGAATAACAAAATACAGTAAACATATACTGTACATGTAGTACTGTATATGTTGCTCTATGTGACTCGCTGTTGTTTTGCTGACTTTCGCTGCTTCTCGCGGACCTTTTGCGGACTTAATTTTATTTTATTTTATTTTATTTTTTATTTTTTTATGAATATGTTTGAAAAAATCCGCGATGCACTGATGCCGCGATAAACGAACCACGAAATAGCGAGGGATCACTGTAATACCACAAAACTATTTCATGAATTTCCGCAAAATAAACCATTGCATTTTGTTGTGGGTTTAGACAAAGGTTGAGATCCAGGGGGGTTACTTCTTTCAGTTTCTGGAATAGTATGCCTCAAGAGTGTAGACTTCAATGAAGAAAGTAAATCTATCCTACAATCAGTCAGCCATTTAGCATGTTAGTCATTCAATCATTCTTTCACTCTGCCATTTTCTTGCCATCTATTTCGAGCTCTCTAACTGCCTCCCTACAACATCCACTTCACCCACAGACACATGGTGGAACAAGCAGCAGGGATTTCTTTTTTTTTTTTTATGTCAGCTATTATTAGAAGTTTTGTATCTCGGGGAGTTTGGTAATTTTCTTGCCTCGGTCATGGTTACCAGGCAGAGTGTTGTGAGGAGGAGCAGTTGAAGAGAGCCAATCACATCGCTCTCTGCTTGATGGATGACCAACAAAGCTTTTGGCATGGCTGTGAGAGGGAAAGAACAAGGTTGAGATAAGGCTGCTGTGTTTGAATTGCCATGGAACATCTGTGGACATTGTGCACAGATGCACCTATAAATACACTTATCATTAGATCCCAGATGCAAAATGCACACCAGACATATAGAGGGCTCTTAAACTGATCACTCATTATGGATTATTTTTTTACACATTTTTTGCACATCAGGTTTAATACTTCAATAAGGAATCGCCGAAACAAGATATAAAGCCCAGAAAATGTTGAATTTTAAATGCAGTTATATTTTACACTTTAAAAATAAAGTAACTACACAGAAGCAATATTTTCTAAAAAAGGTATCACACAAGTATAGTTCATTGATTTTATCTGTATGTGTGTGTGTGTTTTTTTTTCTTTTTTTGTTTATGCGCGTATATTGGATAACAGTTTACAAGTCACGCTCATGCATAAAATCATCTGGTCACAGGCTTGGGGAGTAATGGAATACATGTTACAGTGTTACATACTCAGAGTACAGATGTAACTGTATTTCGGTACAGTTACAAAACACAATCTGATTACAAGTACATTTATGAAAAACAGAGATTATTTTGCAGGATTACATTTTGCGCAGACAGAGTGATGCCATCGTTTATTTGAGGTCTCAGTGCCCAAATGGATAGATTGTCACGGTTGTTGTGTTGGTGAAGCTCAATAGACCGCTGTGACTCTTCCTTCAGAGGCACGTGGATTAGAGGGGGTGAGTCATTGTCATTTTAGCTGGACCACCAGGGAAGGTCCACAATGCCAGGATGTTCAGGACCTCTGACTTCCACAAAACACGGCAGGAGAAGATGGGTGACAACAGCTTACTGAGAGACAGTCCCGAATTGGACGGGCTGCATTGCCTTTTCTCATCACTTCTAAGCGTGACAATGGGACTCTAACAGAGGCTGATGAGGTGCCGAACTCCATTGTCAGGCATGGGAGTGTGGTCGTGGAGCAAGTCTTTCGAACGATGATATGCAAGTGCAAGTGGCACTTCACACCTGGATCGATGCGATGTGAATGATCATAATGACGGCTTGTTTGCTACACGTGCGTGATTGTTCCAGAGATTTGTCAGGAAATCCCAAGTGGATGCCCAAGACAAACAAATGAAAATGATTGGAGAAGTGTGGACCAACCTTACAGTGAAGTCGCGTTTCATACTTGCTCCATATTTTCGATGCTACTGTACTTTTTTCAAGCAGTACTGCCGCTCCTAGACCATAGTCTTGAATGGCATCCTTTGCAACAACCATTGACAAGTATTACCATAGACAGCATTTACAGAACATTTACCCCACTTGAGCACATCAACGTCGCAGCCATATTGGATGTGGCAAAGTGAAGCAATTTGTGAAGATATCTCGTTCACTTGCTCCTTGGAGAAATCAAGTGAGAACTCATGGAATTTCTACTGAATCACTGCTTTTCATCGTATTACATCAGTCTATTTTTCTAATCTATTTCAGTCTATTGTCAATTTGACAAACACAATTTGCCGATTTTAAAGTTACTACAATGGCCACATCCAATATGGGGGACGCACTGACATATGGCTTAATCACCTCCACCTGTCCTTATGAAAACTAAGGAACACCTGCACTGCCACCTGTGGACATGTGCCACAAACGCAGGGAAGAATAAACATGTAGCTGTGAGACAGGCGATTTCAAAGCCGTGCAGAATCAGACACACATTCTGAAAAAGGTTGTTTTAAATGAAGGTCGTGCTTGTGAGAGTGTTTACATAAACAGAGAAGGTCTTCAAAGCCCTCACTGCATCCTGCATTTGAAACAACAGTTGGAATGAAGGGGAAAAAAAAAACTATCATGGACCTTTTGCTCCTTTTCCTGACTTACCCTCCTCCTTCCACAATCACAGAGCCTGTCTAGATAATTGACTCCGACAGTATTGTAAGTGTTGTTAAGGAAGCAGCTCCTTTGAGATAGCATGGTTCTCATGTAGCTTATTTAATCTTTCATTATTTTGATTTATTTATGGTGCTGTCATTTCTTTTCGCCCATGTATGCTGTCTTAGTAAGTTGAAATGTTACTGACAGGATAGCTGGGGGACATCTGCCCATGACTCTTTTGGCCCGACTGTGTTTCTTGTCTCTTTCTTCCTAATGGCCTGCTAGTGTTAGTCATCACATTTACGTCGGAGCACCTCAGGCCGAACTTTGTAGCTACAGGTTCCTGGCCTCAGATATTACACCTGGAGGCTATCCCTACTCACGAATGAGACAGCTCGATTATATTTTACAAGACAAAGGGTCAGGGCAGAGGCACTCTGTTGGCAGAGCAGCTACGGATCATTTTATTTTTCTCATATTAGATTTTCAAACGCCGGCAATTCCAACATTTTTACGAAGTAACCGTAGCAACAGCTGCATAAAATAGATGTTCTTCCAAATCAAATGACATTTCAGACATGTAATATAAGATTACATAATGCAGACTTTGAATGAAACACGTTAGTGAGAAAAGGAGAGAGAGAGCGAGAGAATGACCGTTCATGCAAAGTTACAAAAACATTCATCCATTTTTTGAACCGCTTATCCTCGCCTTCCATTCACACTCACAGCCACACCTATGGACAATTTAGAGTGTTCAATTTACCTACCAAACAAAGAAAAATAAATCGTCAACATGCCCCACTCGTGGAAATGAGAATGATGATGTATGAATGATAGAATTAATTGGAAACCTGTTTCCTATCTCAGTTGTGCCAGTTTTCAATCAAAATCAGATTCATTGCAAACTGCCACTGGGTAAACAAAGGGCTCAGCTCATTTTTCTAATTACAAATTCCTAGGTCCTTGCTCGTCTGTTTATATGCTTGCGCCTCCCAGCAGAAAAGGAGCGAGGCAGGAGGAGCTACGAATTTTGTGCGGCAATTAAACAATGCCTCTTCGATGTTGTCATTTGATGGAATATCCACTCAAGATGACCTCACGTCAATGACGCGTGTCACAAATGAACCGTCTGCACGCTGCGTGATTACTCCACAGATGTCATATTTATGCTTCATTTTTCAAGTAGGGTTAAATTAAAGTATCAAATATGAACACTGTCACACTTCACAAATTTGCAAATGCATATAGATCAGGGGTCCCCAACCGCCGGTCCGCGGACCGGTACTGGTCCGCCGGGCATTTGGTACCGGGCCGCACAGAAAGAACTTGCCTTAATTCCGTTTTATTTATTTCGGAATACGAAAGATGTTTTATTTTGAAAAACTACCGGATTCTCCGTTACATCCGTCTGTGTTACACTTGACACACGTCAAGCCACGCTTCTCCATCACGTGACCGATTACTTCAAAACAAAACGCAGGAGCTCGCAAAATGAGTAAAAAAAACTGCTGGAGATCGCAAATGACGGCGGCCTTAAAGGTACGTTCGAGACAACTGGATTAAAGTTATGGCTGAATACTCTGAGATCGCCACAATAGCACTGTTGCTATTTCCGACATCCTACCTGTGTGAGGCGGGGGGTTCTGCAGCAACGGCGACGAAAACAAAATTACGAGGTAGACTGGACATAAACCACACACTTGAGGTGTCATTGTCTCCTATTACCCCGAGATGGGACCGTCTGGTTGCAGAAAATCAAGCTCGGTGCTGTGGTGAGTCGTCATTTTCATGCACTTTGAATTTGCGTTGTACCGTATTTTGAATGCATTAAATATTGCCATGGCGATTGGACTGTTGCGGCCAGATTAGACGTTCCTTGTGTTTATTATTATATTTCGAAAACGCCACAGTTTTCATGCAGCTCATACCATATTATTTTGTTGTATTATTTCCGCCACACCTTAAATGCCAGTCCCTCAAAATATTGTCTGACATAAACCGGTCCGTGGGGCAAAAAACGTTGGGGGCCCCTGATATAGATGATCCTGATTGGTCCATCCAAAGACCACCTCACCCACCTTCCAATTTGGAATGACCCCAATTCAACTGTTTGAGGATTTTTAAAAATATATTTTTGTTTGTTTTGGGTTTGTGTTCTTTTTTGGGGGATGGGGGGGGGGCAATCCTCTGCTTTTCATGGGAACACATCCTGGAGGTTCATCAGCGTTTTCTGGAAGAAAATGGGGAGGGTTCACGCTTTGTTTCCCCACCCCCACTGTATTTCAATGCCTGTCAATAACATGTATTTTCGCTATTCCCAGGCCGGCTACCCCAGGTGAATATCGGGGGTCCACTCTCCAGGATGAAGTGTTGAGTTGATATGTTGCTTATGTATGACGCTGAACGCAAACAAACCTAGAACCATCAAAACATTTTATTTTCTTTATGTGGCCAAATGCATTTGAGAAAATAGCAGTATAATTACTAAAAACCATACAAACAGGTGTTTGGTTTGGTGTAGTAATTATGAGGCAGTGTAATCATTCAAGTCATTTTGGTTTTAAATACTGGCCCCAAATAGAGCAGACACAGAGCAAAACTGTAGATTCAAATTAAAATAAACCAAGAATGACACAAACAGAGGATTAACTATTTAATTTGAAGGCCTGCATAATTTATGATCCTGCTAGTATACGCCCGAGTTCATATGTCACAATTACTGGAAGACCTACATCCTAGGTCCCTCAACTAAAGCTAGCCCGTAGAACCTCCCCAATGCTTAATCCTCAAACCTCACTGCGTGTAAGACAACTGAGATACTCCTTAAAATGGCAGTGTGAGGAAAAACTGTGTTTTGAGGAGGGATGAGTTAAGAAGGGTGCAATTAAAAGACTGGGGATAAGACCAAAGTCTTTCACTGTTACTGTCACATGAAAGTGCCATCTGATAAACTATACAGGCCATGCAGGAACACATTCAGTCGATCCAGAAAGGGAGTTGATGGAATCCATCTTGGAACCTGTTAAGATCCTATTGAAATAGGATTACTTGTTGCTATTTGGTCCGATGTGAACTCTACCTGAGATGTGCAAAGCACTATTTCGAAAAGAAATATCTAAAATGAGTTAATTTCAACATTCAGCTCCTCGCCTACTTACAGTAGGTAGGCTGCAACAATTAAACACAAAGAAAAGCAAGAAAGACAGCTGTCCATTATTTTGGGGCAACAGCAGATGCGTTAGCTTGCCGATCAATGAGCCCACTTATGAGGTTTGTTTGTTTGTTTGGTTTTGTTTATTGTTTATTGAACATAAAAACATACACAGTAATAAGTTGACAGAAAGTCAAGGTAAGTAAAACAGTAAAAAAGGAAATTAAAACAGTCATCATGCAACACAATTATATGTTCCAAGGAGTAGGAAGAAGTAAAAAAATTATCTGGTCCGACCCCAAGTTATGTATTAATATGTAAATAGATCATTTTTATATCAGTCAGAAAAGAAAGTAGAAGTCTGCATAAAAACTAATGTTTTTAACCCTTATCTGTGCTATACTTATCTATTTTTACAACTTTTGGTATGGATCGAGATTATATACATACACACCCTCGCACAGGGGTCGGCAACCCAAAATGTTGAAAGAGACATATAGGTAAAAAAAAAAACAAAAAAACAAATATGTCTGGAGCCGCAAAAAAATAAAAGCCTTCTATAAAACTTACAATGAAGGAAACACATGCTGTATGTATTTAGGAGACTAGATTGTCTCAGAATTGTTTATGTTATCCATTCCTTTGTTGTGTGTTCACAAACGCCCCCATAGAATTTATTTTGTGATTTCCTCGCTTGATATTTTTTTTTGGTTTGGTGCATTATTCTCGCTTTTCTTAGTGTCAGTGAAATGATCTTTCATTTCCGTATTTCGGAGGCTGTCTTTGAACGCCCCTCGAGTCGAACGAGAAGAGAGAAGGCACAGAGTCGGACACAGACGTGTTTGTGTTTGTCGACACTGTTGAAAACATAAATAATGTTTTCAAAAACCAACACCACAGCTCTCCTTTTTCGGAGCTGCAACATGTATCTATATCTATTTGAGCTATATTAGCCTACTATCAAAATCTTTTTCCATTTTCAAACATTTTTTTATAAAGCTCCAGGGAGCCACTAGATGTTGCTAAAGAGCCGCATGCGGCTCTGGAGCTGCGTGTTGCCGACCCCCGCCCTAGCACATTTTTATGTCGATTTTTCTCTTGTATTCATAATGGATATTTCGGTACATTACCGGTACTCCATTTATCAACTTAATTCTGATTTATTATTATATTTAATGAATGTTTCGAATTTATCACCTTAACTCTGATTGATGTAGTTTTGTTGTACTATTCTCTTGAATTTGTTTTTGAACTCAGCAAGCGATTTACTCATTTTCAGGTCTGTTTCAAAGTTATTCCACAGATTAACTCCTATTACGATACACTTCTTTGCTTGATGTTAGTTCTTGTTTTGGATTTTTTGTATAGGTTAGTACCTGTTAAATCATAGCAGCTTTCATGAACTTCGAAAACCTTCAGGATGTTTTGGCAGAGCAGGTTATTGCGTGCTTTGAACATTTATTGGGCGATTTTGAAGTCAACCAGGTCTGAAAATTTCATTGTTTTTAATTTGATAAATAGTGGATTTGTGGGTTCTGTATATTTTGATCTATTCATAATTCGGGTTGCTTTTTTTTTTGTAGTTTTAAAACAGGGAGTGTGTTTGTTTTACAGGTGTTTCCCCATATTTCCACACTTCACTCTTCATTTGATATTTCTCCACGAAAGGTCGTCGCTTTGTCATTGTTTTTTTTTTTTTTCTTCTTCACTGAAGATTACAAAAATACGTCGCTCTGGCTTGGCGATGAAATATCCGCCACCTTGTTAGGTAACATATTTAACAGGTTTTTTTGTTTTGATATTTGGTGCCATAAACTTTGTGCGTTCAACGTTTCCTGCTGTTTTCGGGGTGGTTTCATAATACCACTAATCTTGCTCAATTGAGAAGGCAATTTGCCGTATGTCTGTGTGTGTGTGTGGAGGGGGGGGGGTTGTGAATTTGACTGCAAGTCAGAATAATCTCATTATGACAATACAGTATTCTCAAGTTATTCTTTTTTGTTTTTGAGTTTGCTGCTTCACGATAAAATGTGGTCTTACATCCAGACTCTTATACGTGTTCTTAATGGGCCAACAGTTGTCTGAATATGTTATAGTCATATTTTAAAAAAACTTAAAAAATCGAACAAACAAGATTCCTCCGAAACATCTACACAATGGAATGTGGTCATACCGAATTGGTCGTTTAATTTTGGGGCATTTTATGAAAGATTTTTGCGACATGAGGCGTTGGGTCTTCTGCCACTTTTTCAGTTAAGTTTGCAACCAAATGTCCATTGGAATCAGCCAAAGGCCTCTTTTGACTGATATCACAAACAAAAAGCATTTGACTTTTAATTCACTGTGCCAACTACATGTTTTTGCAACACCCTTCATGTTATTCTTTGGCATTTGGGTAACTCATTGCACAATGGCATCAGTGTTCCTCTCTATTAAACAACCCAAAAGAAAGTGTTTTTAAATCTACAATAAATAAATAAATACAATAAAAAGAGATAACCTTTGAAACAGAATGCCTTTGAGGTTGCATAAGCAACATTTTTGGCACAAAACCACCTGTCAACTACAGTATAATGAAATATTTATACTTTTACTCATTTGTTTATCCCCCAAATCTTTTCTTCTCTAGCAAAACTGGATGTAATACATTTTTGATGAGAAAACAGTATGCCCTGTGCTTTGCCAGGTGTTGAAAACTTTGGAAACAATTACAAAGTTGGCAGCCCAGCAACAGCACTCATGTACGTTAAGTACATTGCTCTGTTCATCGGCTTGGTGTTCGAAGTCATAGAAATGTGTTCAGCTGCTGTACAGGGAGCACATACACACAACATAGACATATTCAAAAGTAGGAATTGTTTATAAGTGTTTTTACTGTAAAATTTAACTTGAGCTTTCACACAGCTTAACTATACCTTGAAAACATTAATTTGCCTCCCCCTTCCTGCCCACACACCACTTTATAGACACAACTTTGATAAATAACTCTGCAATCCAAATATATTATTTTGCTGTGATTCTGAGGTTTTCACATTATCTGGAATAGCATGTGACAGAAACCATAAATAACAGAACTTAGAAAATGATGATCAATTCATATGTGCTCTCCCCCGAGTGAAATACGAAACAGAGACTTGGGGGGAGCTACATAATTAATCACGAAGTACCACCACTGCCATACAAACCAAAAACAATGAACACAAATCTTGTGAATTTTATAGTGAAGCTGTATGTGAGATAATGAATTGGGTACCAAAGTGACTGCAGAAAAAAAAAAAAAAGAATAAATAGAGCCAAGTAAGAAGCTCCAATGTAGAAGAAAATAATGCTGATGCTGTCAACAGAAGCAGAGACAGGAAGAAATTATAAAGATGAGTAAAAATTGAGCAACAAAATGTGGACTCGAAAATACGGTCCTTGATCTGGTGCCATCACTGTCAGTGAACCAGCCAACTGGATCATGCTGAAATTAGATGCATGTGACAATCTTTCACTGCATCCACAAAGTCACAGCCACTTTGATCATCATCAAACAAAAAAGGATGTATGATATTTCACGTCCGATTCAAATAAGCTGTGGTCATGTTAGCTGACTAATGTAGTGATAGCACTGCATGTAAACTTACTTTAATGTAATGCTTAAGAGAGGTGTAAACCCCGATAAATAAATATATAAATGAATAATCAACTTCTACTTCTATTGTATTTATTTATTTATTGAAATTGGAAAGTTATCCATTGTGAGACAAATAAAGGTTTTCTTATCTTGATCTTACTTAGCAGAAATTCTCCCCATTCCAGGAGGGTGGAGGGGGGCTAGGGGGTGGAATGTGCAATGTTTGTACATTTAAGCATTTTGTTGCGTGAGTAACTTTATTATATGTGACACATTTGGGTGCGTCGTCATCACCTCCTGTAGTTTTACCCGCATGGGCATGAATGTATTCCTGAATAAAGTAACACATTTGAAAGTCTTCATGGGCAAACCGTGAACCAAATTAATACATACTGTAACTAAAAGATCAGCTAGCTTCACTTGGTTGTACTTTGAGTGTCCAACTATTTTCATGTGTTCCGTCTTTGGTAGTAATAAACTCCACTCATTAGCGAGGAGTCATTAACATGATGCCGTTTAAGAGAATGCTGTTTGCCCACACAAGACAGTGTTATACACCCCCCCCCGCCCACACACACACACACACACACACACACTCATATCGAACACCGCTATTAATACACACGCACACACAAATGTATATATATATATATATATATATATATATATATATGTGTGTGTGTGTGTGTGTGTGTGTGTGTGTGTGTATCAAGAGAGACTGTGAAGAGAGAGAGAGAGAGAGAGAGAGAGAGAGAAAAAGAGAGATCGGAGCCAGGTGGTGAGTTTTGGACCTGTGCCTTCAGTGGGTTTTGTTAGTATTGAGTGATCTAATCCACCTCTTAACGTCACATCATGCCCCCCCTCCTCCCAAAAACCCTATAGAAATATATAAATATGGCCACGCTCACACTGCGCTCTGCCGTGTTACCAAACTGTTCCTAAAAACACCTTTGCAGATTCACAGACGATTGTCTGAAGAGTCTCCCTTCCAAGCACTCTCACCCAAACGCATCGATACATAAGTGGTCAATGGGTGGCATGAAAGAGCATTTCACATATTTGAGGATATTACCAGAAGAAAACAAAACACGATTACCTTTATCTTCCAATACATCGCCACAAGAATTCCAAGTCTCTACATTACAATATAGTACTTCACAATCAATTTTAATCAATCTGAACATTTTAAATAAATAAAAATCATACTCACCAGAGATGCTAATCAGAGGCTTCGATCTGTCAGTGTTGTATAAATTGTTCACTATTCAGAAATTGCCCCCCCCACAAAAAAAAGAAGAATTGAAAATAAGCCACTTTGCAAAGCAGTGTTGAAATAGCTGCATATTTTTTTTTTTTTTTATGCAGCATGTCAACAATTGCGAGGAATAAACTATCCATCCATCCATCCATCCATTTTCTAATCCGTTTTTAATGGCTTTTTTATAAGCAACTCAATATTTCATAATACAAAAAGAACTATTAGGATAAAATAAAAATTAAATGTGTGCCTCAGTTGGAGGGGCACAAGCATCATATCTTATTGGGCGGGCACGACACCTTTTCGTCCACTCGTGGGGACGGGTCTATATAATATACTCAACTGGACACCCTCAATGCAATGATCTTGTTCTTTCAGTCAAGACATAAAAGCTTCTGAACACATGTGAGGGTGGGAATGTAGCTCATATGGTAAAGTGGGAGCCTCACCTTTCAGCTCAGCTACCACGACAAACCGATTCCGAGTCAGCGTATTTCATTGGAGATGCTGCACGAATCCACTTGTCGATCACATCATTATTCTCTCACCCCTGAACAAGACCCCGAGACACTTGAACTCCTCCACGTAGGGCAAGATCTCATCCCTGACCTGGAGAGGGCAGTCCACCCGATTTCAGCTGAGGACCTTGGTCTCAGAACTGGAGGTGCTAATTTTCATCTAAACTGTTTCGCACTCGAAAGCCAACAGATCCACAACATTTGCAAGAAGCATTTTATGTGTTATTATCATTATTATTATTATTAGTGCTAGTAGTAGTATTAGTATTCGTAGTAGTAGTTGTATTAACAGTCGTAGTAATCAGCCATCCATTCTGTACCCCATATATCCTGCTCAGGGTCACAGATAGCAAAGCACATCCCATGTGACTTTTGTCAATTTTATTCTTCCCAACTTTGTCCCTCAAGAATTTAGTTGTAACAACTCATATCTTAAATTGACATTTATTCCAAACAAATAAATCACCGTAGAGATTTACTTCAATCAATAATGTTAGCCAGACTTCTCTCTCACAGACTGTCTGGGGGAATATGTGATTTTATGGAAAAATTGGAATTCATCATTTACATTATTTGCACCATCTCACAGTCCCCAAGTATGGCAGGGATGCATCTGCTTGAATTTGATGAGATATTAAGGAATGCCATATTGTCAGGTAGCAAAAGCTTTTCATGTCATTGCTGAGTTCATTAGATCTAATTTGCCAGTAAATTGGCATGCCTTTTCACGTTAGTGTGAATATTTGACCAGGATTCATGCCAGTGTGTCTATTTAATGTGAGTGTGGACTTTGGACAAAAAAGGAGTGACAAAAAAAAGTAAAATGAGAGAGAGAGAATCAAAACTTTAAAAGGAGGTTTTATGACAAGCTAAGCCAACTTAAAATGCTTACCAGGGGCGATATTGAATAAAGATGATGGGTTTAGCTAGGTGTTGGTGGTGGGGGGGTTAGAAGAGGGTGGGGAGGCAGGAGGCTAAACTAGAGGCTGTGTGAGGATAAGGTTACGTTGGGGACATGCTGAGAATTAGAGTGTATATGGATTTTTGGCTGAAGGCATTCTTTCAGGTCGTTTGGGCTGAAAAACATTTTTCATGTGTATTTAGAACCACAAGTAGACTTCCATGTTGTTTGGTGCAACTAAAGGAAATGCCATAAGTGCAAGAAGATAAACATTTTGTCCTAATGTACAAGATTTCTTTAATTCATTCCAATTAAAAAAAGACTGAATTTCTTTTGGCAGTTAATATCATCACGTATGAAGTGTGTCATAATCCCTACAAGGGAAAGTTGGGGCACAACATTACAGCAGTAGCACTCGGTAGGCGGGCCAAGTGCTGCTGCTGCCAGTTACCTATTTGTGACCCTCGATCTTTTATGACCCTTTCAAGCAGTGCCATTATTGGCAGCCATCTTGGTTTTAATCTTTTCAATGAAAATAGTTTCCGATTTTTAGTCACATTTTAATGATATCTATGTGGTCATATTAGTCCACTTTTAAACGATGAAAGTTTTAGTCTAATTCTAGTAAAAAAAGAAAGTTTTATATATATATATATATA
>NW_017805882.1:3981362-4008419 GCF_001891065.2 Hippocampus comes
ATATATATATATACCGTAATTTACGGACTATAAGCCATGACTTTTGTCACACGCTTTCAACTCTGCGGCTTATTTCATGAAGCGGCTTATATAAACACTTTTCTAACAGCCGCCTGTGTACCGTCTTTCTTTATAAATATCTCATGTTACAATATGGGCACCTGCGGCTTATACACAGGTGCGGCTTATGTGTGTACAAAATATTTTTTTCCTTTAAAAATGTACTGGTGCGGCTTATAATCAGTTGCGGTCTATAGTCCAGAAATTACGGTGTATATATATATATATTTGTGTTGGATGGACACGCAAGAGGTCGAACAACAGGAGCAGCTGCAAGCTGGGCACGGGCGAGACGTTGTTTTTGGAGCCGCGGTTTTGACGTTTCTTTGGCAAGTCTGGGAAGTGTTACAACACCATAGAATCGCAGCGGCAGGGGGAGGAACTCTGCCTGTGCCGTGGGTACCCTCAATTTTAGGGCCTACAAAAAGAGTGACACGCTGCAGGCCCAGGACTGGGATGGTGGTGACATGTGTTGGTGTGCTGTGTACTGGTGCTGGTGTTTTTACATCGCTGCAGGTGATGTTGCCCTGTGGTTTGTTGGGGATACATGAGGGGAACTGTAGTCCCCACTCTTCGCTTTTTGATGCGAAGGATTAGTTACAGTCCCTTCCACATTATTGGTTTTCACTTTGTTTTAGCATTTTCATTTTTGTAATTTCCATCCTTTTTATCTCTGGTGCAATTATTGTGAACTGGTCTCGGCACTCATTTTTTTGGAAAAATGTATTACACAGAATAACTTTGTAACTTGTGTTCAAGCCTCCTCTATCTCCTTGATCACTCCGTGTTGCTCCCTTCTCAATTAATCAAAAAACGTACCTTTTAGAGTAAATCATTACAGTTGGGTCTATTTATTTTCCGCATTCATATTCGTCATCCTCTTCCTATGTGACAAGCTTTGAATTTGACCTTGTCAGCAGGATTGGGTTTTGATCGCGCCTGTGTGACCAAAGAGGTTTTTGTTTGAAATAATTTGATTGGGAGCAACAAACGCAAGGTCTACTTGGGACGCAATAATTAACAGGGCCCAAAAAAGTTATGGCTGTATTAGCAGGAGAGGCCACACGACAAGTAACTGCTTTGAAGATGATGAGAGGGATCAGGTCTGCAACGTATTTTTTTTTTCCAGGCTCATTGAATAAAGTTAGGACCTCTGCTCCTGTTTTGAGGTTTCAGTTATTTAGTTGTGGCCAGAAACCTGAAGAAACGGTACCCGCATTTATTTTAAGATTCGGTGAGTTTGGTTGCAGGTTGTGGCAGCATGACTCGAACAATACTGCCTCTGACACAGCTTTAGGAGATCAGCTGTTGCTGGGGGCTTTGTGATGGTTCTCTGGCTTGTGCTTTGAAGTTTTCGGCTCACTGGGACCCCAGGGAGGGTTTTGCTGCTGTCTGAAAGGAAGCGCTGCAACTGAATGCAGAGCATGGAAGCCACCAACCTTAGGTAGGATGTGATGCTGTATTTAACTGTGCGCCCACACCATCACAGGAGACTAAGTGGAAGGAGACACTTAAAAGAGAGATTATGAAGGATGCGAAGATACACATGTCTGGACTTACTCAAGAGCTGCTATGAGTAATCAAGCTACTGCTTCAGACAGCCCCCCACTGTTCCACAATCTCGATTACAAACCAGGCGGGGAGGTCAAGAGGCCCATCTTCAGCCACTGTGGACGAGCAGGTGGTTATAATGAAAGATGCTCACTGTACAAACCCCCCTCATTATTGGAATGAATGTTATGATGGCTTATTGTAATGTCCTTCTTAAATGGTCCGAGAAGTCCCCTTCCGAAAGGCAGAAAGTGAACAGCCAGAGAGCATGGAGGGATGCCTCTACCACGTGTTGAAGCCACCACAGCGAAGGACGGGCGTACGGTAGGGTACATACAACCAGCTAACAGACACAACTTCAAAACATGTCCAAAGAATGAGTTTCTGGTATGGTGTCAGGCGCCGATGGACCGAGTGGGTCAGCCTACTGTCATCTACATACATACAGTAATATTCTTGGTCATTACCATAAGCTTGGGAAACTATTCAGTATTAATAATACTGATGTGCATGAATCTTTTATGGAAGATGGATATGTCGTTTAAGCAGCTACTGCCAAAGAAAGCCAGTATCGACCTGAATAGGTTAGTGAACTGACGAAGAGATCTCATTTGTCAGAACAACACAAATAGCTAATACCCTGCTAAGCAAGTGGAAGTCTGTATTTGCCCAGCATGCAGATGACTTTAGCCATACAGACCTGGCACAACACTGCACAAGTGACACCCGGCCCATATGAGAGCGCTATTAGACTCTCCCCACAAGCAATGTACTGGCCAAGGAGATGGAGATTCTACTTGCAGGTATGTTGCAAAAGGGTGTGACCAGAACGAGGTGTACTCTATGGGCTGCAACAAAAGTGTTGGTGAGAAAAACGAAATGGCAGTTGGAGGTGCTGCGTTGATTAAAGTAGTTTGAATGCAGTAGCCCATACTTTTCTTCAACCCATAACTGAAAAAAACTCTTGACTAGTTTGACCCGCGCAAAGTGGATTTCGACCCTGGACCTAACCAGCGATTACTGGCAGGTGGAGATGGAACCCAAGACAGAGGGGAAAACTGTTTTCACCATACCAATTAGGCACTTTGAATTTGAACGTATGCCATTTGGACTCTGTATTGCACTGGCTACATTCCAAAGACTTGTGCAGCAATGCTTGCATGGATAATCAGAATCATTGTTTGTCTATTGATAGTCATTTACTTTCTTGCTTTTTCTCACCTTTGGGTGTGGCGTTTCTGTGACTGTGTCAACTATGTCTGGACAACTGCAAACTCCTACAGACTGAATAAGTTCCTGGGCCATGTTGTTGACCAAGGTGTGGTGAGACACTCCAAGTGTTTCTTGTGAATCCCCTCTGCCTTTTTTTCTCATATAAAAATGTCACTACTGACCTCAAACACTCTCGGGTGAATTACAAGGGAAATTGCGCAGTAATACCATCTTGTCCAACTTCACTGAACTGTGACATCAAAAATGGTCTTCTGGATGACTTGGCAAAAATGTCCATGGAAGTACTCGAATTTTTCTATCACGAGGTCTGGTCTCTTTAGGAGGCAACACCAACTTCATATTTCCTTCTGATTTCAATTGTAGCTTTAATGGCCAACAGCAATAATTTGGTCCATGTAGTCACTTGAATGGCAAACTACAGAGATATGAATTCATTATTCATTCAGAAAAGCAAGAAAAAAACTCAAATAACATGCAGCAGCAGCTTTGCAGCGGGGAACCTTTTTTTGTAGTTGTGAAATTGGAGATGCACGATAATTACTGGACTGAGAATTATTAGCGCGATATTGGAAAAATATTTTTATCGGTCCGACAATGCAAATGTAGGATGATATTTAGGCAGATATTGAAAGTTGCATTACAGTCAACGAATGTACAACCAGCCTAAGTCTCCTCAACTTAAAAACAATATTTATTGTAAAGATTTAAACTCGGGGTGCAAAAATTTCACGAGCGAACGATCTCATTCACTTAAATGAGAGCTGTAGCTGAGGATTCCTGGGCGGTCACCTGGCCGACAGCCGTGTCACCGGGAGCGGCCTGCTTCTGGGGCCGCCGCAGAATGATAACAACCGATGTCTTTTCCATTTTAACTGTACTCTTACCTTCATTATCGGATACTATAATCGTGTGGACGAGCTCCAGTGATTTTTCACCACACTTTCAACATCGCGGATAGGATGGCGCATGACCAGCAGGACCTCTGTGAATTGTTGTTGATTCTGACAGGCTCCGTAGTAGGTGGAACGCAACGTAAAGCCGGGCAGCAAAGCTTTCTTTTCATGATAGCCAACTAGCGGGATCTCTGTGGATTGTTGTTAGGTCTGCTAGCCAGTCGAGGCAACATAACGAAAAGCGGAACAGCCGAGCCAAACTATGGCTCAGCTTAAATGCTAAAAGTGAGGATAAGTGGTTCCGAAAATGGATGGATCAGACTGTACTTGTTGGAATACATACAGCCACGCCTCGTTGATGTGCAGCTAAGGTGAGTTATGTTGTAGTCATTTTTCATGTCTTTACATAGCCCCCCGCCTCTCTCTCTCGCTCTCTCTCTCTCTCTCTCTCTCTCTCTCTCTCTCTCTCTCTCTCTCTATATATATATATATATATACACACACACACACACACACACACACACACACACATATAAATAATATCCTGGGAGGCCACTTCCTCGCCAGCTGTTATCAGTTGCCAAAAAGCGAGGGCTCATCAGTAGGAAGGGAGGCGTTGGTGAGCTGGATCTTTTCCCCTTCCTCCTCCCAAATATGTGTACCAGGTATGATTCACGAGTCACAACGCTCATTGCCTGTCTGATGAGCCGGTCAGGCAGTTATTGGCACTCTTTGAAGTGAACGAAAGCAGCCAGCTCTTCATTGGAAGCCGTGTGTTTTTCCTCATGTCTGTGTGTCCGCATGAAACAGAAGGGGGAAAGAGGAGGAGGTGAGAGACACGCAGCAGAGTGAGCACACAAACTACCATGTGGGAGAGATAGGCGCGTCAGAAAATATTGCTATAGAGTGAGAGATGACACACAGCTAAGGTGAAACCATTAGTCTCAAAACACTAAGTCAAATGTTGACGTATTTTAAAGTTAATAGTTAGTTTGAGGTGCAATTGGTTGACGCCACGTCCTGGGTGTACCGTGCCTCTTGCCCACAGTCAGCTGGGCAACCCTAATGAGAAAAAGTGGTATAGTTAATGGACGACAATTCAAGGGCAGAGTGCAGACTTTGCAAAATTTGAATTTTGTAGCGGGCTACCTCCACAAACAACCTGAAGTGGCGTGTACGTACTGTTCACCCATTATTTCAATTCAAAGAAAAAAAAAAACAAGCACAAGCAAAGATCTGCTGCTAATGACCATACAAATGTGTCAACTGCATTTTTGTAATGCTTTGAGAATATGTGAATCCAAGCAATATGAATAATGCATATCCAATATACACCTTTTTAAAAAGAAATTAATAATTATTTTCTTCATCATTTGGCAGCAAATTAATTGAAGTAACAACAACTTTGAGGAGCCACTTGGGAAAGAGGTGGCTCTTTTTAGAGAGCCAAACCTTCCTCCAAAAAGAACCAGCTCCTGCAAGAGAGACACATTGCAATCACCCATCAGCTGCAGCATATCTCACACAACAGAACAACATGACTCGCTAAGAGATAAACCAATCTAAGATGTGATGCCAGTGCTCAACAGCTCAAGTTACACACTAAGTACACACTGTGATTGTCAGTAGACAAGACAACTGGCTGTCGTTTTGTTACGTTGATCGTGTGTGCTGAGTAAAATCAAGGGAGTTCCGTTCATATGCTCCAAAAGGAGCATGAATGTGAGTTGACCTTAGAAGACCTACACCTCGGATGCGAGTAATTGGAGTATGGCCCGGCATTTGTTGCCACTTACTCTGTAGACAATAACTCAAGTTTCTCGTCGGACTCTGAAGCCGAGCTAGTGACAGCCGGTAATTGAAGATGTTCTGCTCTTGGTTATGGCTACATGAAGTACTTCAACGGAAATGCCTCCTCTGTCGGAGCCAACTGATCAGAACGAGGAAGTAGGGCTGGACAGGGAGGGGGGGTGATGTTGGCTGTGATATTCTCTAAGGGCATCCTGCAGAGTGCATCCATCAGTCTTCCATCAGAAGTTCACCCATTGCAAGCCATGTACAAGAAGCTGTAGCTGCCAAAGCCATCAGAAGAATGGCGAATGTGAGAAACACAGGATGCCAAAGCCTTGGTCATCAGCAGACATCAAGGAATACCAAGAACAGTTCTCAAATGGTGGTGCGGGCCCTCCTAGTATGGCGCAGTTGTTTTGTTTTCTTTCATGTTAATAAAGATTCAGTGTAATGCAGAAGTGTACTTAAAAAATCTATGAGGTAAATGATACTATTTATAGTTGCAGTGGGTGGGTGTGAAATGTTTTCTTCTTCGGGCGTAACAGAATGTATTTGAGAGGCACTGCCCTGAAAGGAAAGGGCTTCAACTGGTTGGTATAGCTGTTCCTATTTGTACTAAAACAAATACTGTACCATTTTGGGGGGTTATTGGTGTCTTGCTTAAACCCAGCCGCTGGGGGGCAGTGCCCTCCCCTGGGGGTGCACTGTTCCCCAGTGCCGGTCCCAAGCCCGGAGAAATGGGGAGGGTTGCGTCAGGAATGGCATCCGGCGTAAAACTTTTGCCAAGACGACCATGCGAGTTGGTAGGACGGTTTACAGGGGCGGATGGAAATTACTGACTCGCTGTGGCGACCCCTGAATAGGGATGTGCCGAAAGGAGAAGAAGAAGAAGAAGATTGGTGTCTTGCTTAACTACGGACACCACAGCCGTGTGTCCAGTGGAGGTTCTTGAAACTGGGATCCCTCCCGATGGTGGCAGGGGATGATCTTGTCCATGGTTCAATTCAGTGCAACGCAACTGTTTATAAAGCACAACCATAGCCTCATGCAAAGTTCAATTTAAACCCAAATTTGAGACGGTTGGCTTTAGATAAGACAAGGGCCACTGGGGCCAAACACCATAACGGTTCACCAAAGAACCGGGTTTGATTTATCATATTGCACTTACTAAATTAATCAACAGGTATTTGAATACAGCCTTACCAATACTGTATATGCAAATTCAGATTTCGCTTGTTTTGGCATACATGTACATGCGTGATTCTGAGTGCACCAGGTTAGTAGATCAGCATCCATCCATTTGTGTGAGCAAGTCTTGCCTTTAAGTAAATCAGGCACTCAATGTGGATAAACATCCCTCAACATCAAGTCTCACCTCTGTTTATTTCTGTAGAAAGAAAAAACCTCAATAATTAACAATAGCATGTTGCGTACAATGGTACTTTTTGCCAACTCCAAATGCATAAACACCATTGTTTATTTCAGCAGCAACATTCTGTTTTTGAAAGGATGCCAGCATGGTGATTTGAGAGCACTTTGTCTTCTTTCAATCCTTATGGATAGCAAACCACAACAGCAGCCGATGTGTTCCGTTTTTAAAGCACAAGCTAAGTGGCCAATTAATCATGTGTCAAGAGAGTGAACCAATCTCAGATTTGACTACATATATACACGCGCACGCGCGCACACACACAAACACACACACAAACACACACACACACACACACACACACACACACACACACACACACACACACACACACACCTGCATCCTGCCTTTCAACAACTCCAACAAAAAGCATTTCACTTCTGACTTGCTATTTGATCAACAAACCGCAAAGTGCACGACACTTGTAGGAAAATATCGTACATCTTTTCAAGTGTTGGTGAACAATGGCTCATCTTTGTATTTTGTACTTGATGCATTTACAGATTGGTAACTCACATGAGTTGCAGACCCGTTTGGATTGCCATTGTCCATCGCCACCTTTGTGTTTAGTCACGTTCTGGTTTGGTTAATGGTAATGGTTCGTGTGAATGCATCATTGCTTGATGATTGGTGTCCTTGTCTTGCCCTGCCCTTTACATGTCTTTGCCACTGAGTTCCAGACATGGCTTTCATTATGCTCTGGTCAGTTGTGCTATTACTTGGGATCATTTAATCATTGTATTTTTGTTCAATTGCATTGCCTGTCAGTATAGAGTTAATTTTCAGTGGAACAGTTCACGCTGTCCTTGGACTTAAACAAACGTAGATGAAAGCAGAGGTGGTCCATGCATTTGGTTGCTGGGACTTACCCAACTATTCCACCTCTTAAAGGGGAAGTCCATCCAGCCATCATTCAACCGCTTCTCTTCGCAAGGGTCACAGGCATGCTGGAGCTTATCGCAGCTGTTTTTGGTCATTAAGTAAGTACACCGCAATGTCATTTTCAGTCAACAGCAAGTGGCAAATTGGCCTCCAACTGAGTAAATGGGTGGATTTTGCTGCTTAATTAATATTCCACAAGCGCAATATTTATCACAATATGTGTTTAGACTAATAGGGCTGCATAGAACATACTGGGATTAGAGGAATGGTTCTTAACCTGGGTTCGATCGAACCCCAGGGGTTTGGTGAATTGGGCTCAGGGGTTCGACGGTGCCTCTGTCATGGAGGTCAAGACACAGCCGACTCAGTATGTCAATTAGTTATGACACGCCCACTTGGCCATCACTGGCTGCAGATGATCACATGTTATTGCTTGTCCAATCAGTGCTGCGGGAAATTTAGT
Source organism: Hippocampus comes (assembly GCF_001891065.2). NCBI lineage: Eukaryota > Metazoa > Chordata > Actinopteri > Syngnathiformes > Syngnathidae > Hippocampus > Hippocampus comes. The sequence goes on from NW_017805882.1 coordinate 3,989,665, forward strand.
TACCTCACTAGCCAGCGTGTGACTGTCATGATAGTCCGTCCTGCGATTTTTATTTTATTTTTTTTTAATGTTTTAACACATGCTATGTCGAGCAAAAAATGAAAGTGGTCGGACGAATATGTACAAGATGAATTCACATGCAGCATGGAACATGATGGGACTCGGCGTCCTTTCTGCATCATTTGTCATGCCAAGTTGAGCAACTCTCGCCTCGCACCAGCAAAACTGAAGGAACAGTTCTCGAATCATATTTTTATTTTTCACTAAGGGTTCGGAGAATATGGACCTTTTGGGTTTGGTACCTCGAACAAGCTTAAGAACTACTGGTTTAAAGGCTGCATAGAACAACATATCGTAAAGAAATCGTTAGGTTTGACTAGCCCTTTAATACTCGTGGCATGATGTCACAATTATAGAAACCATCGAACAATACCGTGTTGGCCCGAATATAAGACCGCCCTGATTATAAGACGACCCCCTCTTTTTCAAGACTCGAGTTTGAAAAAAGACTTTTTGAACACCAAATTAATTTTTATACAGAAAATAATTACATTACATCTGAAACAAATGATTATAACAATATATTTGAGAGAAAAAGCATGTTATTTTGCCTCATTCAAATCTTAATATCTGAACATTTAAATATTGTCACGTAGCGAGGTGGTGGTGGACCCCAAAAAGCAGGCAGGAGGGAGGAGCAGGGTGTACTTGAAAGATTGTATTACAACTCAGAGAAAACGAAATCCAAAACAAACAAAGTCCAAAGTATCAAACAAAACACATGACCGAAGATAAAACAACACTGACCAAAACATGACTGAAACAAACATGACAGTAGCAACAATGACCCAACAACGATTGCTTGGGCTGGGAGTCCTTTTAAAGCCACTAATTACCTAATGACCAACAGGTGTGCAGCTGCAGGGGAGCCCTACAGTGCCACCTGTTGGTCCCAAACCAAATCATGACAAATATGTAAACTAAAGTGCAATCACATTCGCAAATGAATGGCTTCTGGTTTTTGAAATGTAAATGACATCATAACTTCTCCTCAGCTGCCGGTTAACCTGGCCGATCTTCCACCCAATTTTTTCCAGATTGTCGCTACATTTCTCCATTTTCTGTTATCTCTTCTATTATTTTCTTCTCTTTTCTTTCTTACCGCTATTTTTTTTATTTTTCTTCTTTGTGCTACCGCTATTTTTATTTTTATTCTTCGTGACACGGGTTCACTTTGGCCTAGGGAGTCAAGTTCAGCATTCGCTTCAATGATATCTGGCGCCATCTAGCGTCGCGAATGGGTTTAATGTCTAGACCCCGAAAATAAGACGACCCCCACTTGTTCAGTCTTATTTCAATGCAAAAAAAAAAATCGTCTTATCTTCGGGCCAATAAGGTACATACACGACAATACAATTCACCTTTATTTATATCGCGCTTTCACAACAGCTGCAGCTGTAACAAAGCGCTTTTCAATACAAAGATGGAATATAACTCATCAGTTCATCATCAATATTTATCTAATAACATGACAAAAAAATAAATATTTAAATATAACATATAGTTCTCACTCACCAGACAGGCCAATTATTAACCCTTTCATACACCGTGTAACCAGATAACATGATAAGCTGTAGTTAGTGCTGTCCCTTAAATGGGTAAATGTATTTGTTTGATTGCTTAAAGAAACATTCCCATTGCCAAAGCTGTTTTAATTACACCAGACCACAGTACTGATTCTGAAGTCTCTGGTTAGATTATAATGAAATTGCAACACAAAGTAGCCTGGAATCTGAATGGACACACACTTTGTCTATGAGTGTTTTGACCACAGAGAAGGCATCACTGTACAAGACATCTCATTATTGGATGAAATTATTATTTTTTAATTTGTGTCTATAAATAACTTAATCTGCATTTAGGCTCACCTATACTCACCACGAACTGAACTCACCACTAGCACCTATAACAGTCGACAGAAAACCAACGCAGTTATTTGGGATTCACTAATTTACCCTACAAGGGGAACATTGTATTTTCAAATAGAGAAATGGACTGTCACTGTGCCAATATTTCTGACGATATAATTATCTCATATGTACCCGCACATGTAAAAACACACATACACAGTATAGTATGCATGAAGGCAGCAACGCTAACTTAGGCGACGGAATCTTAACGCAGTCGTCATCATTCACCCAAGGCCAGAGAGGTAAATTGAAGTGACCCTGAGTCAGCTTAAGCAAACTTAAGTGGTAAGAGAAAAGTGAGTAGGTGAGGAAGAAATGAAAATAAATAGCTGAGGCCAGCATATAGCTGTCAGACACAAAATGTCAACAAGGTGGTAAAATGGGTCAGCGACATGCCGGCGGAAAAAGTTTAGAGCTTAGAAATGATGTTAAACATTTGCATAAGGAGGGTGAGCTCTGCCAAGAGGTCATGTATTGATGAGAACAGCCAGATCTGGCATCTTACTGCCAGCTTGCTCCTTTAATTGCAGTGAAGTCAGAAAAAAAAATACTCTCAGGGCTCCAGTAGCTGTCACTCACCGTGAATGTGTGTGTGTGTGTTTGGCTTTGTGCATGCGTGTGTCTGTTTGCGCATGTCACTTGTGGCTACAATACACCGTGTACTATTTCAGACCATGCCCCTGTCTATGTCTCCATTCATATTTGCTGCTGGATATCTGGTGGCAGCCGTGGCCCTTTGACAGATATGAAAGGAAGGAAGTCAGCCAGCAGCATTTCTTTATGAAGAAACACAGTTGGGAGTTTGTCTTCAAAGCTGCAGTTCAGCCAAAGTAAACAAGAAAGGTCAGGCTAGAAACAAGAAGTAAATTATGAGGTGGATTGATTGCATATTTAATTTCTCTTTGTTCGGGGTTGAATTAAGTTGGGATCGCGAGAGGGGAAAAACAACAGCACCAATCATTTATAATGTTATTGGTTCGAGAAACCCCACAATCAATGTGGAGATGTGGAGGAGACGGTGATTGCAAATAAAAATTGATGACCACATCTAAGATGAAGATGTTTACAAAGGGATTACTTTAACATTGGCCCAATCATGGAAAGAATAAAGATGAAAGCCAGAATGCTACATTTACAAAGCATGAGCCTTTTTTATTTATTCATTTATTTTTTGCCATAACAGAGACAAGATCGATTCTCAACCGGTACAAGAGAATGAACTTTATTTTCAACGTAGCTGCTTGAATAAAGTATTTCACCTCATTCTGACAACATCGAAAACATGTCACATCTCAGCAGTGACATATGAAATCCGATTGTGCACACCATCAGAATGAACCAAAGAATAGAGCCATTAAAAGTGTCAAACTAACCAGGACACACTGACACTTCTGTCACACAAGCTGACAATATTCAATCAGACAAGGGTTCCAAACAGTTCAATGACGGAGCCAAAAATGCCAAAAGGCATTTTGATTTGGTGATTGGGTCTTTTCCAATTTGCGTTAATTTTCAAGTACTGAACACTCGAGACCACGTGATAGCAACTGATGATGACAAGTTGAATAAAAAGCAAACACAGCAAGCAGTCCAACACAGAAAACCAGAAACGAAAATCACACAAATACACATGCATACACACAGTGCAGTGCTAAGAAACAGAATAAACAACACACTCATAACTGACTGTACACAAAACTCCTTTTATTGATAAACGGCGGAACCGTGAAAATTACCTGTGAGGACCATCCTCAGCGCAGGCGCCAACACAAGGGATCAATAATAATTTATTGGTAAAGTTATTTTATCTTCCCGTTGGAGTGAGAAGACCGGATGAATCAAGTGTGTTTGGCCTTGGAAGTTGATTAAAAACAGGCACTGTGAAAATTGTATCAGCGTGATGGAAGTCTTGGGCACATGCGTTGGCTCTATTGCGGGCGTGAGTGTATTTGTGAAGTGTGCGCATCAATGACTATCGATTGTTGATCATAACTCATTCCAAGCAGCCAGGAGAGTCCAAGCAGCCTGGGCCTCTCCATCATAGTAAATCATAAGGGTCTGTGTCTGGGTTGCAAACTTATTTTGGCTTTAGGATGCCCTAAATAAGCAAAGAGAAAAAAACAGATGAATACTGCATTGGGAAATCCCATTTCGATCCCAGCAGACTCCAGCAGTGCACCGTGTGACAAGTGTGATGCTGCACAGCCATTGCTGCGCAACCCTCTTTTCCCTTGCATTGTAGCACCCCCCATTGACAGTTTGCAGAACACCGCCAAAATTCAATTTAGAGACGCCCCGTCGAAAGCTGTTTTTTTTTTCTTCTCCAAACCACAAAAGAAATAAACGCTTAAAGCTGCTCCGCAGTGTTGCTAAGGAAACAACAAAGGAATAATGACACACATTATTAACTCAGCAAGGAGACCCCTGAGGTGGTTTAAAACATTTTTGGTAGCAATCCTCCATCGAAGAGAGGAGTAAAAGGAACGTAGGAGAGAGGAAGAAGGAGAAACACAAGTCTGATGGTGATAAATCCCGACTAATTTATTCAGCATGAATGCAGAAGTCATCGCTGAACAATCAAACAACCCACCTATATTTTTGCCAACCCCCTATTAATGCCGCAATTTTGTCATGCATTATTCCCTGAGAAATTAAAAACAGAACTTAAAAAAAGTACTGATGCTAAGTTAAAAAAAAAAAATCACAGTTAGATCAACAATACCTTAGCTGTTTTCCTTGGGTCATGGTGCAACTCTATAAAGAGGGAGAATTGTTTCTGCTCACTCTTCGGCAGACATAAAATGGTGGAGGTAATGCAGTTTGACAGCTGATGGGCAGACCTTTAGAAAGGGCTCCGAACGGTGTCAGACAGAAATAATTATATGCAATGAGAATCCAACAGATGTGGGGAAAGGAAGTCTGACAGCTTGAGGATTGACAGTTGAGTACATGGATGAACAGCAGAAGAAGACAATGGATCAACAGGCAAGCTGACAAATAGGCAATATTTAGAGAGGACAAAATGAAGCTGTAATCCATAAAGTATTCCTCCACCGTCAACATACACACAATCTTCAAGCCACCTGGATGGATTAAACACACACACACACACACACACACACACACACACACACACACACACAAACTTGCCGTTTGTGAGGCCCAAACTGTGACTGTATTGTGTGTGATGAATACAGTATTTAGACGCGGGTGATTGGTCGAATTTATAACTAAAGGTCAGGCTGTCCGAAAACCCACCAATCTCAGCGAGCACACAACAGCACCGAATACCAAGCATCCTCCAGTATGATGAATCTGCGTGCAGCATGTTCTCTCACTCTCTTCGTACATTTGTGGCACTGTCTTAAGGTTGTTTGCATGATTATTATTCAATTATTCCAAGGTTTTTGGATATATGTATTCAAATGATAAGCAGTAAGGTTTTTTGGGTTTTTTTTTAATTATAAAATGTCAAGGCAGGATTGCTCTGAAATGTGTTGCTTCAGGCTCATAGCACATGAACGCAGGAGCTCGTTTTGATAGGCAAGCATACAAAATCTAACAGAGTAACTTCTCTCTTTGAAAACCCAACTAATTGCTCGTGAGATTAAATTGCTGTGTGAGTGTGCACTTGAGGGAAGCGGTTAGGTGGGGTGGGGGAGGGCGGTGGCGTGGCGTGTTGTCCGCACACTCTTATGCATGCAGGCAAAATACCGACTCACATTATGATTCACTCGCCATCCATTTGAAATGCTATTTACTCCAATCGTTAGCCAACGGATTGTCATGCTTTGCATCCAAAATGAATGGTTGGTGATGGAGGAAGTTGACCAAAACAGAGAGGATCACATCGACACATTTAAGTGCAAAGTACATTAATTATTTCTTGTTGAAACCATTTCCCCTCCCCACAAAAAATGGTCACATCCATTGACCTTATTCTACTCCATTGTTCCTCACCACTTGCTTCCTTCCTGGCCTTATAAATGTTTGAGCCCTTCTTATTGCTTTCAACAACTCCAGCGCACCGGAGCTTTCATTTTCTTTTTCCACTTTTCCCCATATCACTCCCTTTCTCCTCATTAACTACTTTCTTCCTCACCTTTCATGTTTGTATTTACTTTTCCTATTCAACTTTCCTCTCATTTTCTCCTTTGTCAGTTTTCCTATTTATCACATTTGCATTACTTGTCTTTCCTTCAACTATCTTTCTATCAATCTATACCAGTGGTTCTTAACCTTATTAGATAGAGGTACCGAACCCAACCAGTTCATATGCACATTCACCGAACCCTTCATTAGTGAAAAACAAAAAATATGACTTTTTACAAATTTAAGACATTAAAAAAACACATTTATTAAGAACAGGAAAAAAGTAAATAAAATTTCAAGACATACGTTTTGTTTTGTTTTTGTGTTGTTTTTTTTTTTTTTTTTTTATGACGTACTATCACGACAGTCACACGTTGACTACTGAGCAAACTAAAATTCCCACAGCACTGATTGGACAACCAATGCCATGTGATCATCTGCAGCCAGTGGTGGCCAAGTGGACATGTCATAACTAACTGACATGTTGAGTCGGGTGTGTCTTAACCTCCATGGCAGAGGCTCCGTCGAACCCTAGACCGATTCACCGAACCCCTGGGGTTCGATGGACCCCAGGTTAAGAACCACTGATCTATACATGTAAATATCTTCTCTCTCTCTCTCTCTCTCTCTCTTTCTCACCTCTTCCTCTTCTGCCTCTATTCATATATACAGCAGGGCTGGACATTGATGGAAAAAAATAATAATCACAATTATTTTGATTGAGATTGAAATCACAATTATTAAAACGATTATTCCTTGATTTCAAAACTTACGATTTATTGAACTACGAAAACTCAACTGCTCAAAACTATCATCATAGTCTATTGCTCATATATCCCTGCACATTGAACACTTGTACACTCTATTCTTTTTATCCAGTGCAACATGACCTTGTAAATATCCTGTGACACTCAAGCCTCTTGCATTTTCTTTCCGCTACATACACACCACTGATGCCTTGCATGTTTGTATACAATAAGCCTTGAATAAGCATGCAGACTACTCTCTTTATCTTATTTATTCTACCTTATGTTATTTTCACAAGTCCTTGGACTTACTAGGCTAACCTGGGATGCCAGGGATTGTATTTCATGTCATGTCATGTGGAAATGCGACAAAAAGAAGTCCTTGAACCATTGTATTCTTGAATTTTGAGGAGAGGAAAATTCCTTGAAAATTCAACTATTTTGCCGGTGGCCGAACAGTTAGCATGTCCGCCGCACAGTGTAGAGGTCCAGGGTTTGAATCCTTCCTGTGTGGAGTTTGCATGTTCTCCCCGTGCCTACGTTGCTTTTCTCCAGGTACTCTGGTTTCCTTCCTTGTTCCAAAAAAATGCACGGCAGGTTAAAAATTGTCCCCAAGTGTGATTGTGACCATGAATGGTTGTTCCTTGATGTGTAGCCTGCGATTGGCTGGCAACCAGTTCAGGGTGTACCCAAGCCTACTGCCCGAACACAGCTCGGATAGTCTCAAGCATGCCTGCGAACCGCGGAAGGATAAACGAATTGGAAAATCGATGGATAGATGGATGGATAACAGAAGTTGTCAGTAACTGATTCCCGCTGCTTGTACTCTTGGCTGTCTGCTGTTTGTTGCCCAGAGGTGGGAATTCCGTCAGTGCTGACGGAAGATCTGTCAGCCCATCACTGATGAATGCCCATTTTGCTGCCGATTGACGGGAAACGTAAAAATAAATACCGTAAATAAATAAAATAACGGAAGGGAAGTGACATCAGTCCATAAAACTTTGTCTTGGGATGTTTGGGGCTCGTCTCTGCTTTTAAAGAATTCCATCCTGTCTTTTATAATGTTCTTGCCAAAGTGATGTTTTATTTTGATCGATCCTTTGCAAATTAAATGAGGGACCACTGGGGGTGCAGCCCCCCCCCCTCCCTCCCCATTTGCTAAACACTGTTCTAGTGCATCCATCCTTTTGTTCTGGTTTATGCACTCCTGCCCTCTAAAAGGCAATTGCTGATGTTGATGAGTTGTTACTATTCTACAGTCTTTACAGCCCTATATTTTTTTCTGTTGTCAACACGTTAGTTTTCTTGGTGTATCAGATTGACGTCGCTTACTTGGGAGACCAATGCATTCCAAATGATTGTATTAGTCATCCCCAATGGCTCTGATTGATTTCCCGTCTTCTCCGAGCTTCACAATTGCTTATTTTCATTCAAAGGCACCTTTCTCCAAATCTGAAACTGAGTGTTGACATTCAGCCATAATTACTGAGTGCTATTCATTGTTTGTGCAATTAAGGAAACAATTTTGGAATAATAGCATACCTGTCAGTTCTGGGTCCATATGAAAATTGTATGGCTTAAGGCTAACGGTGCTAAGGTGTGCCTAAGCAAAATGTCTTTCTTTCAAACCCAAATGTTTCCATCCTACAGTAAAAGTGAAGAATTTGGGCTGACTGTTTAATTACTTTTGGAGGGAAGTGAAGAGGCATGTATAAGCATGTAGGCATGAAGGGAAAGCAAATTTAGGGAGTGCAGAAGCATCTCTCCTCCAACCAAATTACCATTGTGTAAAATTTGATTTCCAACATGAACAAGTTAGTACAGTTCCCAACAACGATAGTGCCTTCTTTTGTTGTTTCCACTCTAGTACTGTCGTTAACTTTTCAGGGTTACGAAGCTTTGTTTATTTTTTTCCAAATAGTATTTTATTTGCTTTATTGTCGACATCCAGTGTGAGGCCATGCAACAATAACACTGGACACTAGAAGCATCGAAATTTGCTGTGACAGGCAGTTGTGACAGACAGCTGTGACAGGCAGCAAAATTACAACCACCGCGTGGTGGTTGTAATTTTGTGCTGTATGTGCATAAAGCACAGATGAAATTTCCTCCCTCTTAAACAGACAACAATGTGGTATTAGTTTCTGTGTTAGTTGAATTTCATTATTTTTTTTTTAAAGGAGGGTATTGACTGAAGCAAAGGGCAAGTGAGTTGAGTGAAAGGTCCTGCCCAATGAGGTTGCTTCTTGGCAACAACAGTTAGTGAACAATTGCGAATTCCCAAAAGAATGTTCAAGACTTGCTAATCAGCACAGCTATCGAAAAACTGGTGAAGCCAAAATAAATACATTTCAAAAAATTAACCTATCATAGCTCTTGTCTGAAATAAATGGACAAATAGGACAATAAAGGATGGAAGCCTTATCTTCCAAACCAAACCATCCAAGCCCAAGCAAGCAAGACCATATTTGAAATCCTCCAAATTGCATGAAGGGAAAAAGTCTGATGACACACTGGTTGAACTTTTTATCAACAATTCAGAAAAGGTATGTTTGGTGCAAACTTAAAATAATTAATCATCAAAAGAACACTATGGCTTCACTGAAACTTGTAATGGCAGTACAGTATCATGCTTTGGGAATATTTTTCTTCAGTTGGAACTGAGCCTTTATCAACCTGGAGGGAATTATGAACAGTTCCAAATAGCAACCCAGCTTATGACAATACTGTAATAATAACCAGCATTGGTATTGTTGTTGTGTTTTAGTGCTGGTCTTGCTGGTGTCACCAGTAAGACCAGCAGCAAAGCAAAACAACCAAGATTTGAACAGCAGAACCTTTGGTCACAGGGCAACCAACTGAGCCAAAACCACCCAGCAGGACTAACATGCTGTTGTTGCCCTGCTGGTCGCTGAGTCCAGATAATCACCAGCTATCACCAGATCCTGGCAGGGCCTCAGCAACAATTCTGGTCCTGCTGACTGACTGTGGCTCAGTTCACAGAGCAGGTTGTCCACTGACTGAAGGTTCGGCTGTTTGAATATTTGCCTGTTTTGTTTTGCTATTGCAGGTGACAAAAATAATGCTGGTGTATGCTGTTTTTATTTATTTATTTATGGGGTTTTTTTTGTTGTTTTTTGCAGGGAATCAGTGAGCACACAAAATAAGTACTCATTAGAGCATCTTGGTTATTCAGAGGCACTTGGTGGCAGGTGTGTGCTCAATCCCATTTTACATGAGTTTAAATGTGACTGGTTCATTTTGAACACAGCCACATTCCAATTTACAGGACATAAGTACACTTATGCAACCACATTACATCAGTTGTTTATTTTTATTTCCCCACTAAAAAAGATGTCATTTTGAATTGAGTTGAAAAGGTTATAGGTTACATAAATGGTGAAAAAATGTTTTGGAAATAATTTACTAAGGTCTCACTTTTTATCACAAAAAACAAAACAAACCCAAAAAAACACAAGCACTATTTGAACAGGGCTGAGTAGATTTTTATTTTTTTTTTTTTGTCCATATCCACTGTACTCGCAAAAGTTGGTCTGTTTTAAAAACTATCCATCAAATTGCTGAACAGCCAATTCTCTTGAATATTTCACACCGGTTTACAACAGAGATGAAATGGGAGCTGGGAAAATGGAAGAAGGACAAATTGTCTGGCATCTGTCCATGCATGTTTATGCTAATTTAGAAGCATATGGCAATAGAAGGTTGCCTCTGAGTATTAATGAAATTGAATTGAATGAAAGTCTTCGTGATACTTTATGAATGACGCTAATCATTAAAACACTTTGATTAGAAATACATTTCCACGAGACATTTTGCAGCCTTTCAAAATTAAGAAGGAACCAGAAGCACAAGCTGTTAAACGGCGGTTTCAAAGATCAAATCCAATACCCACACTTCATGCGTTTAATGTCAATGTTTCTGCAAATACCATTTGAGATCTGCAAGTCTTATGACATCAAAAATTGAATCTTTAAGCTGCAGTTGGAAGCGTACCTGATCTCCCAAGGTATGACTTTAATCTTTACCGCAGCCGATTTGAGCCCCCAACCCCTTCCCCCCACTTTTTTTTTTTTAAACGATATTTTGTTCTTTAAGACAACCTGAAGCTTGTAAATTGTTTTAAGCTCTGGTTCTTTAGGCTTACTGCCATCGCATCAAAAAAAGGCTTTATCTTCCCAAAAGTCCAACACTAATGCATTCACGCAGAGTGACAGTCAGAAGCTCAAACCTAATACACTAATATATACTGTATGCATGTTGGGAGTCACGGACAACTGTGACCTGTTGACAGAGTGGCTGTAAAAGCCCCTGGGCTCAAAAGCCCGGGTAAACCCGTTGGTAAAGGTGATGTCTGAGACAGCACACAGATATTTAAACTTTAAAGATCAGCCACAAAACCCTCAACTTGAATAATATTCAGACCTACTATGGCAGGTTTACTGTCTTTCATTAGTCATCTGGGCTTTCATGAGACACTTGAGTTGACACACGGCTGTTGTGATCTTGGTGAGATTGGGCCACAGGTGTGGAAAATGAAATTAAATGTTTCCACCTTCCCCCTGCAATGTGCTCACGTCGGGAAACTTTGCTATTGTATATCGTATCATATGATTAATGTAATTGTAAATCAATACACAAACCAATAGAATATTCTAATAAATAATTTGTCACCCCCTCATTGAGCCATTACCTTATCAAGGTGGAATTGTTTGTGGGTCCCATTGATCCTTCAAGCTGAATTCACCCTGGCAGGGTCACCCATGGAGAACAGGTTTTAGGTGAGGGACCAGACAAAGCACAGCTAAAAAAAATCCCCTATGATGATCAAAAACCTATAAACAGATTTTCCTTTGCTTGGACGCGAGTCACCGGGGCCCCTCTCTAAAGTCAGGCCTGGATTTGGGGCTCAAAGGCAAGAGCCTGCCATGGGGGCACAGCCCGACGGGGTCATGTGTGTCCCCTTCTCATGGGCTCACACAATCTCCTGGGGAGAGATGGGGAACATTGAGTCTCAGTGGACTCATTGGCGAGATGGCTGATTGGAGCTGTGGCCGTCAGGTGCTCGGTAACCCCCGACCCTGTTGGTTGACTATAGTGCTAATGGATGCCATCAAGCTGAAGAAGGAGTCCTACTGGGCCTTCAGATATGTTGACAATGTGTTTAAAAACAGTGTTTTGATAAGTTCATGCTTTCAGAGTGTGTAGGAGGAGTCAAACTATTTTTTTTTCCAATGTTATTTTTATGGTCTCCCTAGACCACAGATTTTCACCCCTCTGTGGGTGGGTCTGAAGCATGTTTATGCAATAAACAGATATTGACTGTAGGTAGTGTTTGTGCACGTGGAAATCAAACAGAAAAATGCAAATGATTGATTCTCAAAAAACAGTTTTGTAATTGTTCCTCCAATTTATACAGTTATCAACAAACATATAGTTCATCATTAATCTTTATTTGGACATCTCCCATGAGAGTCATGTTTAGATCAGTCATTGCAATATTTTATTTCAGCGTATGCCAGAATCATTCCACTTCATACACATGGCGTGCTTGCTGCTCGATGAATGCAGAATATTTTCATCTGTGAGATCCAATATGCAACATTATGACATATGTCAACCCTCACAGGGGACTTAAAACGCAAATAAAACATCTATAAATAATAAAAATCAGTCAGACGCAAAAAAAAAAAAAGATGCAGCCCATCTTCCTCTCCAACTAGCATTATAAAGTAATGAGAGAATATGGAAGTCATGACCCGCATCCACCTACAAATCACACCTCATAGCCCAGTCAACACTCAAATTCTCACCTGGGGATGTTTCTTAAGTGCATTTTCCATTTCCCACTCTCTCTCTCTCTCATTCACTTATACATATTGAATATATCACACATTATTTACCAAACAGTGCACAGGGGCATCCAGTACGGTGTTTTTATTCACTCAAAATGATTTCCCAGGACACCATACAGTGTGCTAAGTTAATTGGATCTGGGGTTAAGTTGGGCATCCACCATTCATCCCTTCCGCCCCAGACCTCCTTTTGCATTCCCACCATTTCTTCAGTCTCCAGTCAATTCTTACACCCAGTCGGGAGCTTGAAGTTTAAGTGGTGTTAAATATTTACAAAGGAGAGAGCATTAATTCATATTTTCCCCCTCCGAAATCGCTTTACTCATCCACGCAGCCACTCAGAATCACCAAGGTACACATCAACTTGGTGCCATCCGAGTCTCCCATTAATCTTGCACATTTCGACCACCAAGACTTCACAGGAACAGAGGCTGTCAGAAAACTTAAACCCACAACATGCGACCTGTATAGTTTCCCAACTACATTTAAAATTGTATTTAAAACAGCTTTTTTGCCCCCCAGATGTGTTGGGGATCGAAAACAATTCTATTCAGGTTGCGCAGTTTCCATATACAACCCTCATCCTAAAAATTTTAGTCTGGGTGCTTCAGCATGAAGTGAGATAGGCCAATATATCATTGAGAGACTTGTCTTTCAAAAAGTTCTGGCTTTTACTCCGGTTTCCTCCTATTCCAAAAAAATGCTTGGCAGGTGAATGGACCACTCTAGTCTAAATTGTCCTGAAGTGTGAGTGTGAGTGTGGATGGTTGTTCATCTGTGTGCCCTGCAATTGGCTGGCAACCGATTCAGGGTGTACCCTGCCGACTGCCCAAAGACGGCTGGGATAGGCTCCGGCACACCCCGCGACCCTTGTGCGGGTAAGGCGGATCGGAAAATGAATGGATGGATGGATCTCTCTCTCTCTCTCTCTCTCTCTCTCTCTCTCTCTCTCTCTCTCTCTATATATAAAAAAAATCACATGAAGAGTAGTGTAGGCAGTAGGATAATTAATTTACTTTCGTCATCTGTTTTGTGTGTGTGTGTGAATTTAAAAAACAGATGGGGCTTAGGTAGCGCTTTACAAAATACTCAAAGACGCTTAACAGAAACTAAATAAATGAGTCACTAAGGATATGAAGGCATACATGAGGGGTTACAGAACGTATTCTGAAGGGAATAAAATGGTGTTGAGAATTTTAGAGGCATTTGAAGTGTACATTCCACGTGTTTTTTTTTTAATCATGTTGCGAATAAAAATATGTTGCAATATATATACACTTGATTTACGACTTAATACATTCACATACAAACATATTTTTTCCCCTTTTTCTTATTTCTTTCCTTTTGGCTTATCTTGTTCGGGGTCGCCACAGCGTGTCATTCTTTTCGACAGGTATCTAAACTTAGCTTCTGCATCGTCCTCTCTAATGCCAACTGTCCTCATATTTTCTCTTACTTCATCTATCAACCCTCCCTTATGATACGTGCACGCCAAATTCGTTCGACCTTGCTTTATTCGCAAGCATTTGACCGCAGGAGTTCCTTGTGACGCAGTGACTTCATTCGCTCACGCCAGAGAAAAAGGGGAGGGGCTTCGCTAGCTAGATGATAGCAGTTGTACCAGCCATTTTGCAAAGAGCCATATAGGGCGAAGTGGTTCATATTGTAGTTCCTCCTATATTTGGTAAAGTTCAACAGTTAAAAAAAAAATAATAATAACAATAATAATAAAATACATACCAGGTATGCCAATCAACAGTCACCAAACACCAAGCTAGCTCACATTTATTTAGATCAGGGGTGCCCAAACTTTTTGGACCAAAGATCGACTTTTCGATCAACCAACCTCCCGCGATTGACCCGTTACCGCGCACGCACGCACATACACACGCACACCATGATGTGCAACAGCTTGACATGGAGGCATGTGACGCACTTTTGCAGCCTGTTAAATATCGTAGCTCACACGTACCGTTTTAAAGTGCTTCCCTCGGCCCTCTAGATTCCCATTCTTTGTCCGTGCCCTCGGTGAATTGTAAACGAAACAAACTTTGAATGAGAATAATGATAACGATAAAAGATACCGCGCAACAGCCCTGATCACAAGCTGCAATTGCAGACTGCTGAGCGCTAACAACTTCCGGTGACGCAGGTCACGCGCCACCGTAGGTTAAAGATTTACCTGCTTGATTTTATTTTATTTTTTTAATGCCTCTTGTGAAAATGAGACTGATAGGATGATTAAGGTGCAGTGTACATTAACACAAAAAATATATTACTAACGTGCACAAAGACACACAAATGGTTGTTTTTCTCCTCTACACCCCTCGCGATCGACTTGGGACCAGTCCGTGATCTACCAATCAATCGCGATTGACGAAATGGGCACCCCTGATTTAGATCATGGCTGGCCTCACCACTGTCTGATAAACATTCCTCTTCATCCCAGCAGAGGCTCTTTCATCACATAAAATATCTGACACTTTCCTTCACAATTTCCAATGAGCTTGGATCCAATTCTTCACTTCCTTACAATCTTTACTGTTGCTTTGGACTGTAGACCCTAAATATTTGAGCGGATCCCTGATACAGTCCCACTTCCACAGTAAACTCCTCTGTCACACCGACAGCACGCTCCGCCATTGCTCTGCCACCCTTATACAAGTCTTATACTATTCAAACAGTTGTCTGCCACTCCAGACTTCCTTATGAAGTACTACACTTCCTCCCTGGTATATTCACAATGCAGCTCTTGTCAACATGTATAAAATCAATGCTGAGTACATTCTCATATATTTTAGCCTGTTTTAGACCAGCATTGTGTTATGTTTGTTCTACACTGCCAACTTGGGATGCTAATGTTACAAACAACTAGAGGAAAGATACATTCATGCACAGATAGATTCCTAGTGGTGCTTCAGCACCTCCTTGTTCTGCTTGACCCTAATATTTTTATACATTCATGTTTTAAAAAATAAAATGACCCACTCTGTCCCCTGGAATGATTTTATGATTGACTGCTATTTGTTTCAATTCTTGTACAAATTGTACAGCTAATTGATCTGCCTGCACAAAAGGCCCCACCTTCTCCCTCATCCACAGAGGTCTGACATCCAGTGCTGACAAGAGTGAGCGTCAGACTTGGATGCTAATGTGCTTGTCAAATAAACCAGATAGAGGCCACATGAAATAAGGTAAACAGGCACAAATGGCATTATGCGCTAAGCCAATTCAACGGCAGGTAATGCTAACATTTGCGCACGTCCATTGGTAGTAGCAGGAGAACTTAAACATAACCAATAAATAAGCACAACATATTAAATGGCAATGCCACTAACCTATCATGGACGTACACCTTAAAAGCACATAAACAGCTCTCTTCAAACACTAACACAGTGGTTCTTAACCTTGTGAGAGGTACTGAACCCAACCAGTTCATATGCACTTTTATCTAACCCTTCATTAGTGAAAAATAAAAATATAATTTTTCATAAATTCAACACGTAAAAAATGCATTTATTAAAAACTGAGAAAAGTAAATAACATTTCCAGACATAAGTAGAAGTTTTTGTTCTCATTGTGCACAAAATGAACAGTCACATTTTGACTACTGTGAGAACTAAATTTCCCACAGCACTGATTGGACAAGCAATGTAATGTGATCATCTGCAGCCAGTGATAGCCAGGCAGGCGTGTCATAAATAATTGACATCTTGAGTCGGGTGTGTCTTACCCTCCATGGCAGAGGCTCCGTCGAACCCCTGAGACCGATTCACCGAACCCTTCGAGTTCGATCGAACCCAGGTTAAGAACCACTGCACTAACACATTCGACAGGTTGTAAATCTCTTACCAGCGCCTCACTCTTAAATTGCTTAACAACCTGCTCATGTGACTCTCTCTCTCTCTCTCTCTCTCTCTCTCTCTCTCTCTCTCTCACACTCGACTGCAACGCCAGCTTGAAAGAGAAAACTGTCATCATCAGTTGGTCAGTTTGTCATATTATAACCCCGCTTCCGTCATAGTTTCCGTCAGTAAATTTCACCTGTCCACCAATCCGTCTATCATCAGTCTTTCAGTTTCCCCAATGCCAAATTCAATTTGATTGAAATGGTAAATGGAGTGGCGGCATGGTGGTCGACTGGTTAGCGTGTTGGCCTCACGGTGCAAAGGTCCAGAGTTTGATTCCACCTCCGGCCTTCTTGTGTGGATTTTGAATGTCTGTGTAGGTTTTTTCCGGATACTCCAGTTCCGAAAACATGCATGGCAGCTTAATGGAGCACTCGATTGTCCTGAGGTGTGATTGTGAGTGTGAATGGTTCTTCTTTGTCTATGTGTGCCCTGTGATCGGCTGGTGACAAATTCAGGGTCTAAAGCCCGTAGACAGCTGGGATAGGCTCCAGCACAACCATTTGTGAGGATAAGCGATAATGGATGGATGGAAAAATATTTATATATTTAATTTTATTTGACTATAGACTCATCTTTACATGGTTGATGCAATAAATACATTAAAATAAATGATGATTATAGAGTAATGATTATTTTGTGGAATCGAGCAATTTGCACATTTTTGTAAAATCCCATTCAAATACAGCTATGTTGTGGTAACGGCGGCGCACGTGAAACCTCTTGAAAAATTGTGTAAAGTAAGGGAATTCAGACAAATTGTTCTGGAAGTAACTTTCGAAAAGTTGACAGCTCGTAATTTTGAGAGAATTATTGAATTAAAAATGAGAAGAATTTCAATTCTGATCTGGAAAAATGTCCCAAAGTAATTGAGAAAGTCAACAAAGACATTATTAAATGGTTTCATCAGATTTATATCTTTTCTATCATGTGAGTTGAAGTGATTGTGTGAAATCTATGCTGTGCTGCCCCAACATTGACCTGATCATGATGATGTTTAAATATTGAAAGGTTGTCTTAAAGGTTTCAATGAAATTTAGAAAGAAAGCATAGATTTTTCACCTTGGGTGAGTGTAAAATATACATCATCTGTATGTTTATGTGTGTAGGTGAATGTCTATGTTTGTGCTTGAGTACCCTCACTTGTTCCCAGGTATTCCATGTACTATATGTGCATAGTTTCGCTCTCGCCTCAGTTGCTTATTTTCGTACGGGATGTGAGATCTGTTCAGTTTATCTCACCCAAACATCGTTAAGCTGATCACCCCCTCATGCGGTGAAATGATTTGCGATGAAGCTGGAGACTATAATATGACATTGCGCATATTTGAAGTGTGATTCAAATCAGCAAACGACGTGGAAGTAGTTTGGCCTCTTATGAAGCTTTGATTGAACAGCTGTCACTGCTGGCTCATCGTGTCTAACAGCCAGATGGGAGACACAGGGGTCAATGACATTGATACAAACCACCAGAGCTTGTTCTAAGATCTACAGCACACACATACCCAAACCAAGTAACAACTCTCACCTACCCCAGTGGTATGTTAACATATGGTGTTGAAGCACAGACAATAAGTTAGGCTTCAGCTGTCTTAGCAGGATAAATATGCCTAAAATTAGTTTGGAATCACCTTGAGAAATTAGTTAAGACGGATTAAAAAAAAAAAAAAAATTGATTATTCTGTACTTCAATCGGATATTATGTCCAATGAAGTACAAAATATAATAGAGTTGACTGTTGCTACCGTAGACAACACGTCCTGAAATAATGCTCAATCGCTAATAAAGAACGCTAAAAACATGACTTACTTACGTCGACATTGTATTATACAGTGTCTGTTGCCAGCATTTAGCGCTAGTCCCGCAATCAGCGCTAGCCCTGCTAGCCCTGGCTGGCAGCGCTCACGTCAACGGCCCGAAATGACTCTGACTCACACTTAAGCCCTGTTCACACGGCACACATTTGGTCCGACGCTGCACCAAAATATTTTGTTGCGATATATTTTACACCGGAGCAAATTTTGTGGAGCGGTCACACGTGCAAAGCCGCTGAGCGTGACAGCTCCGGCGCAGCGTCGGAGCAGCTCCACTTGCGGTCACACGTGCAGTTTCTGCTGCGGACCAAAACGACAGGAATGCGGAAGTAAAACAGGTTCGGGTCGGGCT
>NW_017805882.1:4008721-4011756 GCF_001891065.2 Hippocampus comes
CATCGAGATTTCTCTTTGTCTGGCCTCTTATTCTGTATTTCAGCGTTATTTCGTTGTGCAAATGCATTGATCATGTTCATAAAAATATGTAGATTATTTTAACCGTAAGAAATCTTTTTTCTCCCAAAAATACTCACAAATAAAATTTGAAATGTCGGGTTTGCTTCGGGCTCGGGCCTGCAAATCGGGCTCGGCTGATGTCACTTCTTTCTCGATCCTCTTCTTGATCGTGAGCGCTGTCTTCACTGCTTAAATTGCCGACACTTTTACCGGGAACGGGGGTGCACGGCCGGGCTTCATCTGTGTTGCTGGCCCCCTCGTCACTGTCGACCGGGGTCGGATTCCGTGCATCTGGTAGCGAGCGTAGCGAGGCCACTCCCCCGCAAGCGAGCATTTGCTCTGGAGCAAATTTAATCCAGCTGCGTTGACACGTGCACATTTGTTTCGGCGTAGCGTCGCAAACGAGCATTTGCTCTGGAGCAAATTTTTAAACCACCTCCCTGAGGTGGATCAAATTTGGTCCGGTATAAGCTCTTTAGTGGAGCTACGTCGGAGCAAATGTGCACGTGTGAACGCTCGACTGGATCTGTTTCGGCGCAGCGTCGGACCAAACATTGCCGTGTGAACGGGGCTTTTGATGCTGACAGCCCGACCCAATTGCTGTTCATACTAATCACCTTTTTAAAAAAACAAACGGGGACTGCATAATAGCAAGCAGGTATCCTAAAAACGACTCCAAAACCACAGTGTTACCGGCATAGCTTGGGACAGCTATTATTTAGTGTGCATTGTGTGACGTGTTCATTGGTGAGTGGGAACAAGGTGGAAGAGTGGGTTGTCAGGTATGGTGTAAATGAGGGACATACGGTCAGAGGCAAGTTATTCAAGTCCAAGGTGCAGCTAATTTTGATATCCTTTGAGGGCCGTTGTTTGTTTCCTAATGAGGACACAATTAAGCCTTCAGAGGACGACAACAACCTGTTTTACAACCTTCCATGGGCAGGGATTCACGGTCAGGGCAGGCAGGGAGGGAACAGTCACATTGTACTGTCAGGGCTTCCAGCGACTAATATTAATTGACGCCTGCAGTTGGTGCCTGCCCTCACACAAGAAACTTTGGGTTGCCTTCATATTGCCAATATGCACGTTTTGTCAAACAAGTACTGCACATGTTGACATTCAACAGTGTAATATATTGAATGAATTTGTGTGACATATTTAGTCTTTCTGATCGGCCAGACAAGTGCTTCCCTTAGACATAACCGGGAGTCCCACGATATCTTCCATTCATTTTTATTGAGGTAACTGTGTTTTCCTCCAATAAATTAATAACAACTCATCAAATTCTTTACCGATTTTGACACGGAAACATCAGACATACAGTTATGATACCAGACACGTGGGTATTTTATAAACAGGGCTTTCATTAAATATAAAGATAAGTCTAAATGTGTTTTATTTATTTATTTATTTATTTTTTTTTTACATACAAAAAGAAAGATCAGTACCCAAAAAAAAACCCCCACCAACGACAATAAACTGGACCTTATATTAAATATTTCTGTGTGAAGCAGAATAAAAAGTTTTGAAAACAAATGCTTCAATTAAGGTCAAAATTAAAGTACAGTGTAGTCTCATCTTCTATTTTGGGTCCATATTTTTACATCCGGCTGTGGAGGAGTCAGTGTGTCACCAGTCTTGAACCTCACTACACGTCACTGTCCGCACTGTCAGGTGCACAGAAACTGGAAAGTAGTCTCCAGCTAAACAAGTCAAATAAATCAATGCATTCCCCCCACCATTACTGTGGTTCGGAGTTGAGGATCATGATGAAAAAGGCTGCAACTGTGATATAATTGAAACTTTTAGGCAGATGTACAGCCCCATTACATACAGGAGTACCTGATGTTATTTATTGTTTGGAGAGGCACAGAAGCTCAGCCTATAAAATTTAACCTCATTGGTTCCATATCATCATATATCACAGGATCTTTTCATTTAAGTAGAGACAGATGTGTCTTAATGGTCCTCTGAGCATGTGCATGTGTTACTGTCAGATGGTGCTTCACAGCTTGCTACTGGCATTTTGCCATATGTCTCCTGTCTGCCTCGGCACATTCTGCTGATCCAGTAAATGTTGTTTCAGTCCGTTGTGTATCCTGTATACTATATCTAGCTAGCACATACTTTTTGTGTAGTTGTACAGTAATCTCCGAGCTCAGTTTCAATTTTAGTGCTGACATCATTTTCACATATACAGTAAGTGCATAAGAAGTGTCATCCACGTGTTTACACATGGCTTCTGAAACTTGAAAGTGTTCAAGTCAAGTGTAATTTGATTTAGGATTAAGCGATATACTGTATGTTTTGTTTGGTAGAAGTTTGTGAACAACTCTACTTGAAGTTGATAAAATAACTTTCATATGAATCCATGTGGTTCATTTGCCTTTATTTTACCAGAATGTATAGGTAACCTAATCTTTTATGTATAATGAATCTTTAAATTGCTTATTGCAATGCAGATTAATGTATTGTTTGTGTTCATTAAAAAAAAAAAAAAAAAAACATTTCGATTACTCTTCAGAATTGTTCAGCCCAACTCGACTTCAGTGCAGAACTTTCAAATGAGTTCAAATAGAAGGCTCATTATAAATGTTTCAGATAACGGATGGATGGATTTTTTTACATCTTGTATAAAGTTACATGTACGGTGCAATTCGGCAGAAGGGCCTTGTTGATCACTTGGTGCATCCGGTTCAGAACCATTGCGAGATTTGAAATTCATGGTCCAATCTTTCTCAGTTTGTTCTGGCTCTAAGTCCATGGGTTCTTCACGAGCAGTCTGGTCATCTCTCTGACTGGCTTGCCTTCAAATCAGTGTTACAATGGAACTAAAATGAGACAACGCCTTCATTAGATGCAGGTTGGGCACTACACAAATTAAACAATTAATGTGCCAACCAGATAATGTGCCAACCAGATAGGGTCACCAATATATATATATATATATATATATATATATATATATATATATA
>NW_017805882.1:4012140-4012531 GCF_001891065.2 Hippocampus comes
TAAACTACCAAAAAAATCCTTATAAAGAGCAAAAAATCCTTATAACATACCAAAGCATTTTATATGTCAAAATAACGGCAGAAAATCCATTGCGCAATATCAATGATATATTTGTTTCCTTGTAGAACTTGCTTGTACACTACCGAAGTATGCAATGAATACTCTGCTGTTTTCAACTCGGAACCACATGATTTACTGGAAAGCAGTGGCGGACCCTGAGAGCCAGCAAGGCCTTCTCTGCTGGCCTAAACATTCTCAGAAAAGTAAATTTACTTTTCTGAGAATAACATAAATTTGTTCTTTTATTTTCATAAATATGTTAACAAAATTATTCTCTGTATTCTTTACATCATATTATTTCCACTTAGTTGAGTGGCTTTCAATGTTATTT